>NC_042999.1:50050908-50135908 GCF_006345805.1 Octopus sinensis | reverse complement strand
TTGGTGATTACTAACTTTGTACTAATGAAATAGATTATTTCTTTCATGTTTAGAATTTTTATTTACTTAATTTTTCGTGATTCATAATTTATTAATTACATGTGATTAGAATTAGTCTTACAGATCTTCATTTGCAATGCATGATTTCAAAGATTACTATACTTTAGATCCTAGGAGAAGGTATCAGATAGTTATCAATTTGAAGAATATTTCTTCTCCATTTAGTAAGAGCTGTCATATTACACTATAGTCTAAACAAGTTTTACTTAGAGAGTTTGCTTCACTCCTCGGAAATTTCAAAAATTTCAATCACCTCCTGTCATATTTCAGACCATGCACCTAAATTAGGAAGTTATTATTATTAAAATTCTTGATCCTATTAAGTTATATCGTGTCAAGGCTTCTGTAGAATGTACACTGTAAAGAAACTACCTAGAATTTGTAGAAGGCAGCGAGCTGGCAGAAACATTAGCACACCGGATGAAATGCTTAGCAGTATTTCGTCTGCCATTATGTTCTGAGTTCAAATTCCGCCGAACTCAACTTTGCCTTTCATCCTTTCGGGGTCGATAAATTAAGTACCATTTACGCACTGGGGTTGATGTAATCGACTTAATCCCTTTGTCTGTCCTTGTTTGTCCCCTTTATCTTTAGCCCCTTGTGGGCAATAATGAAATAAGAATTATGGTAACTACCTAGAATTTGTAGACAACAGAATACTGGAACAGTATTTTGATAGAATATTATCAGTTTATTTGTAACATTTAAATAAATATTTATAGGAAGAGAGAGACACACGCTCACGGCTTGCAGGTATTGACTAGAGATAAACAATCTGCAAAATATAAATAAATTATTCCCAGCTTGTAGGAACTGACTGCTTCTAGACACATTATTTATGTTCATGTTGTTATGACAGAAACTGTCTCTAGGTGTCGACTAGTCAAACAAGATGTAAATCTCATACATGACCAATCTTGTTGACCTTTGTAGAAAACAAAAAGAAACCAAACTATATTTAAAATTATGCTTAGTCAACTTAAAGTAAGAAAGCTAACTTTCAGCTCTGTTTCAGAGAACTCGTTCTTTTGGTAACTTTACTTCCAGTCAATAAGCTCTGAATGCTTTTCAAAAAAAATATTCACTACTTTGAATTTTATCTCTACGGATTAATTTACCTTTAAACTGGAATGGCTTTATGCAATAAGAAAACAATATTATTAAAACAAAAATTACAAAGCCCACACACATACATCCACACATGCCCAACCACCCTACTTATATCCACATTCATGACGATATAATATTTAGAATGAATGGAAAAGATGAGCATTTTAGCATTACACAAGTTGCATGCAGGCAACCTGCCTAGGAGAGCAGTAACTCTGAATAAAAGCTGATAGAGAGTAAACATGACTATATTTTCCTATATGGACAATTATTTCATTGCTGTCAATATGATGAACTGTACTGGCTGATGTTGTAAAGTCATTGATGATAGGAATGACATCCATCCGTATTCCATGCAATGCCTTTTATGAAGGTCTTTGAAAGCGTTGGCTTTAGTTTTCTTTCTTTAGAACCTGCTAGGGTAGATAAGTGTGTATGAATATAATTTATAAACACATTTATAGATACATTTCATAACTCAAAAATGAACAGTTTGCAATCTAGTGAATAGTATACCACCAAACTGCTATATAATATAACACTAACCTGGTGAATAGCATAACATCAAACTGATAGTGTGTGTGTATGTATTTATGTATGTATATATACCTGCATGCATATATATATATATGTGTGTGTGTGTGTGTGTGTGTGTATATATGTATGTATATATATATATATTATATATATATATATATATATATGTATGTATGTATATATATATAATATAAATAATATATAAATGTATGCATATATACATACATATATGTACATATCTACATATATAGCCATATATACATGCATATATGGGTACAGGACATCA
Organism: Octopus sinensis; assembly: GCF_006345805.1. Taxonomy (NCBI): domain Eukaryota; kingdom Metazoa; phylum Mollusca; class Cephalopoda; order Octopoda; family Octopodidae; genus Octopus; species Octopus sinensis. The sequence goes on along the minus strand of NC_042999.1, from coordinate 50,133,915 downwards.
AAAAAGCATTGAACACAATGAGAAATGAAAACATAAAAACAAATATATAGAAAACGAATTTTTTTCGAACAACGGAAAAATCAAACAGAGAAATGATACATGCAACATAATGAAAATTCCCCTTCATCAGTTGTCCCTGTTTCATCTACTTCGTGTTTCAAAGGCAATTTATATGTATATATATGTATATATATGAAGCTACAAAGACTGCAACAAGTATAATGAAGAGCCAAACTTTCTAACTGAATGCTGCTTCAATAATGCTAAACAGATATAAGTCCCTAATGAAGACTCTAGCTTATGGAGTCAAGATATCATAGGTAGACGATGATAATGAAGTAAAGTTTATCAAGCTCACTTTTTTTTCCATACATCATTCTGTGATGCACATAGACACATCATTAATGATGTTTCGTTGTGTTGTCAGGTGTTTTGGGTCTTCAACATTAGACACCCTCACCTGATTGAACCAGCCAAGTCAATCAATCCCTAGTTTGCATCAGCACTACCCCTGGTAACACAGCCCCTACCACCTCCATGAGGCAGTGCTACCAGATGTAGTATTAATGGGACACAACCATCTTCAAGCAGTTTCTGATCCTTCAAAAGCCAACATTATGGTCTTATGCCTATTGGTCCCTGTAATACCAAGTATGCTGTAAGCTCTGTAGAGGACCTGGCTTGCAAACCATCTGTATTCCATGCCTTGCTAGCCACTCATTCCTTTGGCATTATTCCATTAGCTCAGCTTATTTACTCCACTTGCTCTCATTAGCCTTCTTAATGCTGTCTTCCCAGGGAATGGAAAGTTCCAACAGCACCATCATCTTGGATTCTTCTGAAATGAGCACCATATTCAGCCTTAGTGATGCTGAGGAAACCGTTTCAGGGAGTCTCAAATGATTTGCTCGGTTAGCTTTCAGCTCTTGGTTTTTTACTTTTATAAGCAGTGCCAAGGGGCAAACCTAGCAGCAGGCATCTTCTTATTAGCTTTGACAAAGATGATGAACGTGGGCAAAGATGCTTGTAATGACTAATCCCACCTTTGATGCATCCAGTGGTGACATCCCTCTCCCATGGCTTTTGGACAGCTATTGCAGATATGCTTCAGGGCTCCTCTTGTTGAGTACAGGGGACAAGATGGTGACTCCAACTTACCCCAGCAGAACAAGTTGGATGGGATGGGGAGAACATCACAAAAAGCATTAAAGGTTAGGCACACAAGTGCTTCAGATTCACACGAAAAAAAATTTCCACTTGTCTGTCTCACTATATCTGGAACATGGAGGTGCAATGGCCCAGTGGTTAGAGCAGCACATTCGTGGTCATAGGATCGCAGTTTTGATTCCCAGACTGGGCATTGTGAGTGTTTATTGAGTGAAAACACTTAAAGCTCCACGAGTATCTGGCAGGGGGTGGTGGTGAACCCTGTTGTACTCTTTCGCCACAACTTTCTCTCACTCTTACTTCATGTTTCTGTTGTACCTGTATTTCAAAGGGCCAGCCTTGTCACACTTTTTGTCATGCTGTATATCCCTGAGAATTACGTTAAGGGTACACATGTCTGTGGAGTGCTCAACCACTTGCCCGTTAATTTCATGAGCAGGCTGTTCCGTTGATCAAATCAACTGGAACACTCACTGTCATAACCAATGGAGTGCTACGATATCTGGAATGAGAATGAGAAAGGAATCAACAATATCAAAATATTTTGGTCTAGTATTGAATCCGCAGATCTTTTTATGAAAATAATGAAGAAATACCAATTGTACCTTACTGAATAATATAATATATTTATGCAATCTTTTGAGATACTGAACAAGAGGCAAGAGATAGGCGTAGGAGTGGCTGCGTGGTAAGTAGCTTGCTTACCAACCACATGGTTCCAGGTTCAGTCCCACTGTGTGGCACCTTGGGCAAGTGTCTTCTACTATAGCCTCAGGCCAACCAAAGCCTTGTGAGTGGATTTGGTAGATGGAAACTGAAAGAAGCCCGTCATATATATGTATATATATGTGTGTTTGTATGTCTCTGTTGCCATTAAACTGCTGTACCCAACTAAGGCTACTATTGCCTTGGGCCAACCAAAGCCTTGGGAGTGGATTTGGTAGATGGAAACTGAAAGAAGCCCGTCGTATGTATGTATATGTGTGTGTGTGTCTGTGTTTGTCCTCCCAACATCACTTAACAACCGATGCCAGTGTGTTTACGTCCCTGTAAATTAGCGGATTGGCAAAAGTGACCGATAGAATAAGTACTTGGCTTACAAAGATTAAGTCCTGGGGTCGATTTGCTCAACTAAAGGAGGTGCTCCAGCATGACTGCAGTCAAATGACTGAAACAAGTAAAAGAGTATGTGTATGCATGTATGTCAGTTTGTACATGTGCAAATATATATATATGTATATTTATAGATAACCAATGGCATTCCTTTAGTCAGAAAGCCATGTGAAATATTATTTTAATGCTTCTATTTCCTTCCTTCCTCATCGGCATCATCGTCATTGTTGTCGTCATCATCATCATCATCATTTTTATTTCCATGCTAGCTCAGGGTAGTATGAAAAATAAAACTTTAATTGAGATTGGAATACCAAACCATAGTACATGAATTGCATAACATAATAAAATTTATATGTAATAATATAATTAAAACAAAATATTTCACAATCAAAATTTATATTGAGATTGAAAAACAACTCTGTACATCAAAATAACTTCAATGTGCCTGTGATTTGTGCAAAATGGTGAATTATTGAATTAATACTAGATGAGTTGCTTCACTTTAGCTGTCACATTTAGTCATGCTTAAAGCCAGTCCTCTTCTACTGAGACTTGAATCACTTCTAGTACTAATACTGGATAAAGGTTACTTTCCAAATTATATTTAAACTAATGATTTTTAATTATTATATAAAATTTACAAATATCTTTTGTTTGTGTGCTTGTTTTTTGTTTGCTTGTTTATTTTGTAATTAGGAATGGGTGGCTGAGTGGAGGGCAATAGGCCCTCCTCCTCTCTCATTATTTTGGTTGCTATGTATTTGGTTGATCTGTTTGAAATAGAAGTCAAAGCTCTCTCAAATCACACCCACTACTTTCTCTTGGGGAAATATATGAAATGAGATAAACTATGTCTAAAAAAATGCGATGGCCACAACTGGAACATCCTTGATTATAAATCTGTATGATCAGGGTTGACCTGTTGCAAAACAGCAGCAACAACAGTAATAAAGGTTCTGAGTTCAAATCTTCCTGAGGTCAACACTTTTTTTTTATCCTTCTGTGATCTAAGAAAATATTGTATCAGTGAAGAATGTGAGTCATTGGTATTACTAACCAACACAGCCTTCAAAATTGCTGACCCTATGCCTAAAATTAGAAACTACATACAGTAGTACCTTGGTTTAAGAACACTTCTGATCACGAATGAATCATGCTTTATAAATTTATATATATATATATATATATATATATATATATATATATATATATATATATACGTAAAATATAGGGTAGTGAGTTTTTTTTAGAAATTTCACTACCAGTGGCCTAGCATCTATAAAAAGTCAATAGACAACATATTCTCAATATAAAATAGTGTATGTTTAAACACAAGAGAAAACTACCTTCAATAGGCAATTTTTACATGCTAGAAGTAGTCAAAACGACCAAAACCACATTTAAGAGCAATCTTCAAAAGGAATGAAAAAGAAAAAAAACTTTTACCTTGTTATTTTATTCTGCCAGATCTACGTTTAAACATTTTTTTAGCAAATAAAATAATTTGTTTGGTGAATTTCTCATCAGTGAGATTTTCAAATTCACTGTGCAAGCGCAGTTTCAGTTGGCAGCTGACTGAAACTGCACTTGCGCAGTGAATTTGAAAAATTATAATGTATAACAATGAGACACGTATTATTCATCTCTTAATTATATGTTAGTGTTGTGGTGTGGTCACTGATGAGAAATTCACCTTGAAAATTATTTCATTTGCTAAAAATATTTTGAAATCTAGGTCTGACCGGAATAAAATAACAAGGTAAAAGTTTTTATTTTTCATTCCTTTTGAAGATTGCTCTTAAATGTGGTTTTGGTCGTTTTGACTACTTCTTCTAGCATGTAAAAAACTGCCTATTGAAGGCAGTTTTCTCTTGTGTTTAAATGTACATTATTTCATATATATATATAAAGCATGATTTATTCATGATCAGAGTTGTTTCAAAACTGAGGTACTACTGTATACACTATAACAAGCTCTAGATGAGTGGGGTTTTTCAATGATGGTATAACTAACAATACTTAGCAGTGGTATTTTATTGTCTTATTTAGAATATCATAGTCATTTTAAGATTTTGTGGTTGGAGTTAGGCTATACTTTGTTGATGAGATCTGATGAAACTTAAATATCTTTGAAATTGTTCCTGTGCTGCTAAGATTAAATTCATTCCATGTTTAATTCATTTCAGGATTGTCTCCCTTGCTTTTTATATATTTATATTTTTTGTACCATTATTAGTAATTTGCAGACTGATTTGTTTTTATCATAAATAATATACTTTTAATTAATAAAATTATTTAGATTTATTTTTATCAAGTATGCTAACACTTAATTTACTATGAAACTATAAAATCCTTAAAACTAATTATGGATTTGTAATTTTCTGGAAGCTCCAGATTGATCATATTAACTCAGGAAGTAGTAGATTAGGCCATGTGGCATAAGTAAATGTACAATTAAAACAAAAAGGTACAGAAAAATAATATTTAACACAAATATGTTTGAGTAATTCTCCACCAATTAATGTTTTTATTTTTTACCTCATTAAAATGTTGGTTTTGTTTGAATTGGATTTGTTTTGGTGTAGTTAGATATTGGTAAAAGTAATTGTTCTGAGAAAACAGGCTGTTAATCAAATGCTATCCTGGCTTTGAGCAACCCATCTATTTTTGCAGGTATAATGTATAATGAACACATCTAAATGTTTCTTTTATTCTATACTAGTAGTATCACCCGGCGTTGCTCAGGTTTGTTTTGACCCTTTAGAATTGGAATTTTTGAAAAGTAAAAATTTTGCATTATGTAGCTTGTTATTCTCTTTAAGTGAACATTCTTCTGGTTGAAATACACCAACAAATGGCGACACAGCAATCAAAATATCTTTAAAAAATAGGGTTTTTCATAGAAAAAAAGCACCTTTTTGATGTAAATAATTTTTGGTCTTAACATGGTCCAATTTGAATTTCTACGAAATGAGGAGCAAGCCTTCGTCTATCATACTCTCGATTTTGGTCAACTTGCACCGCAGGGTCTTGGAGGAGATAGTTTTAGTTGAAGGCTACCAAACCTGCCACAAACAGACAACTTCAGCTTTATAGACTGGTAGTTAGTGACTTTAGGATCAGGACTAGGAGGACAACCAGAAGACGACAAATATGGAGAAGAAGGATCTGGAAGCTTAAAGATCCTGCAAATGGACAGAGATTTAGGGACATATTACTTGAAGCCTCTGACGAAGTAGAAGGGGATAGAGCATCACAGGGGGTAGAAGACAGCTGGACGTTTCTAAGGGACAACCTGCTGAGAGCCTCTGACCAGATCTGTGGCTGGTGCAAAGTCCCCTCTCGACCTAGAATAACGTGGTGGTGGAACAATATTGTAGACAGGGCTATTAGAGAAAAGAGACAGGCTTGGAAGGTCTGGAAAAATGGGGGTAGCAGGGGATTGTATCAGACTGCCAAAAGAGAAGCTAGGAGACAGGTTTATTTAGCCAGAGGGGAAGCAGATAAGAAAAAATTTGCCAATGTTCTGCGCCGTGAGGACCAAAGACTGGAGGTGTTTCGTGTTGCAAGACAGTGTGTGAGAGAGAATCGTGATGTGGTAGGAGAGAAGTGTGTTCGCATGGAAGATGGTTCACTTGCGCTAAATGAGGATGCAAAGAGAGAGGTTTGGAGATGCCACTATGAAGGTTGCTGAATGAAGAAAATGAATGGGATAAAGAGAGTCTGCCGAATGTTGACCCTACAGAGGGACCAGCTATCCGAGTTGATAGTTCCGTGGTAGCTAAGGCAATTAGAAGCATGAAGACAGGCAAAGCCCCAGGCCCATCAGGAATCACTGCAGAGATGCTCAAAATGTCTGGTAGTGTCGGCTATAGCCTAGTCACCCGTATAGTTAATCAGGTGATACACAAAGGGGTCATACCCAATGACTGGTGTAGCAGTATAATAGTCAACTGCTACAAAGGTAAAGGTGATGCCCTAGATACAAATAACTACAGAGGTATCAAGCTGTTGGACCAGGTGATGAAGGTTACGGAGAGGGTCATAGCCCAACTAATTAGAGAGAGAGTTAGTTTAGATGAGATGCAGTTTGGGTTTGTGCCAGGGAAAAGTACTACTGATGCTATATTCCTGGTAAGGCAGCTGCAGGAGAAATACCTAGCCAAAGATAAGCCCCTGTACCTGGCTTTTGTTGACATGGAGAAAGCCTTCGACAGGGTCCCCCGATCCCTTATCTGGTGGGCAATGAGGAAACTAGGGATAGATGAATGGTTAGTGAGAGCTGTGCGGGCCATGTACAGGGACGCCGCTAGTAGGGTGAGGGTTGGAAATGTGTACAGTGAAGAATTCCGGGTAGAGGTAGGAGTCCACCAAGGCTCAGTACTCAGCCCCCTCCTATTTATCATAGTCCTCCAGGCAATAACGGAGGAATTCAAGACAGGATGCCCTTGGGAGCTCCTCTATGCTGATGACCTTGCTCTAATTGCTGAGTCGCTATCAGAACTGGAGGAGAAGTTTCAGGTGTGGAAACAAGGATTAGAATCGAAGGGCCTCAGAGTCAATCTAGCTAAAACCAAAGTCGTAATCAGTAGGAAGGTAGACAAATCACAAACACCTTCAGGTAGATGGCCCTGCTCGATCTGTAGAAAAGGTGTAGGTAGAAACTCTATAAGATGCACCAAGTGTAAGCTATGGACACATAAGAGATGCAGCAATGTCAAAGGAAGGCTAACTAGGAAGATGGTTTTTGTATGTGGCAGATGCTCAGGAACAATAAACACTGAAAATGCTCTGAGACCAACTTCCGTCACTTCCAGGGAGAAAAACTAGAAATAGTTGATAGTTTCCGTTACCTAGGTGACCAAGTCAGCAGCGGGGGCGGGTGTGCTGAAAGTGTAACTGCTAGAGTAAGAATAGCTTGGGCAAAGTTCAGAGAGCTCTTACCTCTGCTGGTGACAAAAGGCCTCTCGCACAGAGTGAAAGGCAGACTGTATGATGCGTGTGTACGAACAGCCATGCTACATGGCAGTGAAACATGGGCCGTGACTGCTGAGGATATGCGTAAGCTCGCTAGAAATGAAGCCAGTATGCTCCGATGGATGTGTAATGCCGGTACTCACACTCGGCAGAGTGTACGTACCTTGAGAGAAAAGCTGGACCTAAGAAGCATCAGTTGTGGTGTGCAAGAGAGACGTTTGCGCTGGTATGGTCATGTGGCGAGAATGGATGAAGATAGTTGTGTGAAAAAGTGTCACACCCTAGCGGTTGAGGGAACCTGTGGAAGAGGCAGACCCAGGAAAACCTGGGACGAGATGGTGAAGCACGACCTTCGAACTTTAGGTCTCACTGAGGAAATGACTAGAGACCGAGACCTCTGGAAGTGTGCTGTGCGCGAGAAGACCCGGCAGGACAAGTGAGTCCATAACCCGTGGCCTTCTACATGGGATGGAGCCAGCCTACGTATGCATACCTTCCCTTCTTGGGACACAAAACTCTACTTGTGAAGACGTGATGAGGCAAGTGAGGATCAGAATCGAAATCGATCAATGGAAATTGCAGATGTGTCACCAGTGCCGGTGGCATGTAAGAGAACTTTCCGTTTCGTGACCGTTGCCAGCACCGCCCCGTTTCGTGTCCGTTGCCAGCCTCGCCTGGCCCTCGTGCCGGTGGCACATAAAAAGCACCATCCGTTCGTGGCCGTTTGCCAGCTCTGTCTGGCACCAGTGCGGGTGGCACGTAAAAAGCACCCACTACACTCACGGAGTGGTTGGCGTTAGGAAGGGCATCCAGCCGTAGAAACACTGCCAGATTTGACTGGGCCTGATGAAGCCTTCTGGCTTCACAGACCCCAGTAGAACCGTCCAACCCATGCTAGCATGGAAAACGGACGCTAAACGATGATGATGATGATGATGATTTGAGGGATATTTGGTTGTGATTTCTTGAAGATTGGATGACTAGCTGGAGGTTCCTTCATTGACTTAATTTCTTTGTTGGCTTATATTGGTGGTGTGCTGTCTCAGAAAATAACCAAAGATGCACAACAGGATATCTAATTCATTTTTACATCTGTTTTCCCATGTGCTAGGCAAATATATTACTGAAGCCTTGGTCCACAACTTCAATAATATATTTCTTGTTGCCAGCCTTTCTCTATTCCTAGCCTTCCTATCACTAGTCTTCCTATCTCTAGCCTTCCTTTCACCAGCCCTTACCTGTTTAGCTAGTAATGGACATTTTATTCCACACATCTTTGAAGGTGCAAAGTCAGATGATGACTTCTTGATAGAGAAAATGACAGCTACATAACTGCTCATAGCTGAATGATTTTTAAGAATGTAAGCAAACATACACACATGTGCATGCACACAGACATAAACACACTCATCTCTCTCTCTCTCTCTCTATATATATATATATATACACACACACACACACACACACACACCACAGGTTTCTTTCAGTTTTCTTCTACCCAGTCCCTTCATAAAGCTTTTGTTGACCCAGGGCCTGAGCAGAAAACACTTGCATAGGATACTGTTTAGAGAGACTGGCTTTGATACTGTGTGTTTAGAAAGTGGACTTCTTAACCAGATAGCCATGTCTGCATAGTAAATATTAAATAATAGTTTAAACAAATTTTTATAGCAGTTTATGTTTTTTATAGCTTAGAGGAGAAATCAAGGGGGCCATGACTCTTTCCATGGCCTCTGTCATTGGTGGTGGTGGTGGTGGTGGTGGGGGTAGTTAGTCTCAGACTAAAGACCTAGTCCAAATGTATGCAGCAGAGAAAACTCTGTTACAAGCATCCAAGGACTAAGTTATGATGTTTAGCTAAATGATGACTTCAGAACAGAGATATCCTTTCTGTTAGCTTTCATGCAGTTTCCATCAATCAAATTTTACCCACAAGACTATGGCAGAAGGTGCCACACAGTGTGAATGAACCCTGAACAATCTTGCTATGAAGCTAATATCTTAATTGCGTATTCATATCTGTAGCCATTTAATTGAAGAAGAAGCAAAGAAAATGTCTTCAATATACAGTATCTATGACAACCAATAGTGAGAGAAATCATTGTGAAGAATGAATTAAATAGCTTTGATTTAAAGGATTTTTCCTCCCTTAGCACCGAAGCAAACTGATTTTGAATATTTCATTGTTTTGGTAAATACTTGTTGTTTTCCAAAAAAATATATATATATGTATGTTTTGAAGACAAATTTATTGTAAAACTCATAAAGATAAATTAATTAAAAATATATCTCATCTGAATAAACTCAAATCAGATATGTAGATAAACAGATAAATACACATACAAACACACACACACACACACAAATTCACACATGCGCACGCACGCACACACACACACACACACACACACACACAAACAGACCTGCTTATACATTGAATACCAAAGTATTTTATTGATTTATAATAGAAATAAAATTATAAAAATTATATAATTTGTCTAAGTTATATAATTTCTGGGAAAAAAAAATCTGTTCAATTTTAAAATATGAAAATGAAATATATTCAGATAATTAAATTATTGATTGATATTGGTAGTGCTGCTAAATACACAAACTTTATTCTGTATCAATTTTTAGTTCCTTTAAGATAGCAATTTGTAAGGACAAAAAATTATCTTATTTCAATCATCCTTCCCATAGAAATATTATTTACATTTGGCAAGGTAGATTTAATCAGTCATCTAGTTTAACATCACCATCTGGCACATTGAGTGCCTTTAGCAGAGTCTGTTGCTCTTGGGCTAGGTCCCTGGCTTGTGTATACCCTCCATCAGGCCTAAAGGGCTTCCAAAGAGTCTTGAGTATGTTCTTCTCTCCTAACTAAAGGATAAAATGTTGGTGAGTTGGTGTGAAGGTCAGAGTCTGATACAGCATGTAACAAAGACCTATGAGAGAATTTTTACATGATCACTTTACTTGCTGGATGATCAACCAAATCTTCCCTAAATAACACCCTATTATCATTAAAAAGCAAAAACAAATTAGAAAATCTACTCTTAGATATACTATAATATGGGGTGGTCATGGATAGACTACCTTTGATTATAAGTCTCTTCAATTATGACTGACATGCAGTTAAACAACAGCAAGATGTAATTTTTTACAAAATCGAATTTGAAATCGAACCAAATTCGACGACTGGCACCCATGCCAACCTTCCTTCATTGGACACTAAACTCTACTTGCGAAGACCTTTTGGGGCAAGTGAAATCGAAATTGCACAAAATTCGATGACTGGCACCAGTGCCAGTAGAGCACTAACTGCTCCATCCAATCGGGATCACTGCCAGAGCAGCTGTCTGGCTTCCATGCTGGTGGCATGTAAAAAGCACCATTTGAATGTGATCGTTACCAGCGTCGCCTTACTGGCACGTGAACAAAACATTTGAGCCAGGTTGTCGCCAGTGCCGCTGGACTAACTCCTGTGCAGGTGGCATGTAAAAAATACCATTTGACTGGCCCTCATAACGGTGGCACATAAAAGCACCCACTACTCTTTCTAAAAGAGTCATCTTCACAAGTTAGTTCAAATACATCAACTTTGCTTGTATTTTTAATCTTTTAAATGTTTTACTTTGAAAGAATTGGACTCTGAGAATTGTGCTATTAATGTAGTTGGTGTTCTTCTTGAACAACATCAAGGGGAAAAAATGTATTAAAACGAACTATCAGAGGATTGATATTATAAGGATGAAGAACTGAATATAGTAGTTAGTGCAGAGTAAGGTGTAGTCGGACACAGTCTGAATTATGTGAGGGGAACAGGTAATATATAGTGTTGATGATTGAGTGTATATATCACAGTATCAACCAGATCAGTAGATACTATGGCACACTCTTGGTCTCAATGTGCTCGCTCCCAATCCTGTCTTTATACCATTTTTTTGCCACCTTGATTTACATTGCTTAATTAAATCCTCTTCCCATTTTTATGGAGGCCGTTCAAGTTTAAGAACACAACATATTGCCTGGTTTGAGAATCAGATTCATGTCCTAACTATCTATTTCTTTACTACCCACAAGGGGCCAAACATAGAGGGGACAAACAAGGACAGACAAAGTGCGTAACTGGTACTTAATTTATCGACCCCAAAAGGATGAAAGGCAAAGTCGACCTCGGTGGAATTTGAACTCAGAACGTAACGGCAGACGAAATACGGTTGTGCATTTCGCCTGGCATGCTAACGTTTCTGCCAGCTCACCGCCTTCAATGTCCTAACGATCATGAGCACAACACTCTCACCACTCAGCCAGGCATCTCCACCTATAGCAAAATAGAGGAGCAGAAAAAAAAAAAGCATACATTTTAAGCTTTAGTGGATATACTCAACTCATATATCTTTGTTTTAATTGGAGTAATTCATTTTCCTGTGAGCTACTTATTACAATCTCTATAAACTGAAATAAAAACATGTAAAAGTCAATTATTACAGAAAACAGTAGCAAAAAAAATAAGAAATGAAAGAAAGAAATGGAAATAATACTTTAAAGAGAAAATATAAATTCCATTGTATTCTGGGAATATTAACGTCAAGCATATAAACCAGTACTGTATTTTAAAACTTGAAACTCATAAAAACTGGATTTATTATTATTATCATTATTATTATTATTATTATTATTATTATTATATTATTATTATTATTATTATTATTATTATTATTAATATCATCATCACCATCATTGTTTACTGTAAATAGCACTAAAATAATGCATGAGAAAAATTAAACAGTAGATATTAGGCATTGAGTGTGTGTGTGTGGTAAGAACTTTAAGTAGACATGGAGATGAGAGAAAAGAGGAGAGAAGGAAAAGAGAAAGATGTAAAGGAAGGACCAAAGTGAAACATGTGATAGGAGAAGGAACAAAAGGAAAAGCAAAACCAAAAAGACAAAAAAAAACAATAAAAAAGAAAACAATTGTAAACAATAGGAGACAGTAGACGATGTAAATATAAGTATGGAAGGAAGAGCTGTGTAGTGGTGGAGAAATTGAGAAAGACAAACCAAGAGGCAGAAATTGTAAAATTACATTTTATTCCATTAAAATTATTATTACTTTTTTTTTGTTTTAATTTAGATATATATCATGATTGGTAAACAATAGTATTGTAGGACCAATCAAGTTTACGTCTCATTTCTTCTGGCTTGAGTTAAAAATTGAGCATTGTCTGTGTCACTTAGTGCAGAAGAAAAGCACAAAAGATTTTGTAAGCATCAGTTTTGTTTGTTATTATTTTTTCACTGATGTATATATATATAACATCAGTGATGCATATACAGACATATATACTAATCACTGATGTATATATATAACATCAGTGATGCATATACAGGCGTATATACTATATGCATCATTGTCATCATCATCATAACCACCACTACCAAAACCACCACTACAACCACCACCGCCGCTGCCCCCGCTGCTACCACCACCACCTCCATCATCACCACCATTTTGTATTCAATTTCCATGCTTGTATGGGTCGAGATGGTCATCTCAGTCTGAATCATTTCTTATTGAGAACCACTGCTCTCATAGACTGGTGGTCATGCATATCATTTAACTTGCTGCCTCTGGTTAGATGCCTTTCCTATCACCAACACTTAACAGAGTGTACTGAATGCATATTCCTGTGGCTCTAGCATTAAAGAAGTTGATAAATCCTTGACACAACAGAACTAAAGAGACCTTACAACTTATCCATTTCTTAAGTCTGGCAGCTGATTTGGCAGACACCCATAAAATTATTAACCATCTTACAAGCAATAACTCTGAGCACCTTTTCAAACTCCACCTGTCTAACACCCGTGGACATGTTTACAAAGTCAGAAAACAGCACAGCTCCCATGACTTTCGGAAACATTTTTACATGCTAAGAGTTGCTGAAGTATGGAACAAACTGCGGGCATCAGTTGTTAGTTGTCGGAGCACTGCATCCTTCAAAACATCCATGCTTCCTGAGATTCACCAACACTACACCTGATTTTCTCCCCTCCATACACATGCAAGCATGTATCTGACTCATCCACTGTTCACTTTCCAGACATTTGTACATTACTGCATATGCTTTATACGCACTTTTGACAAGTTGTGGTGCACCTGAGCACTGTATACAATAATTTCATTATTATTATTATTATTAACTTTACCAAGCAATTTATAGTGAGTCTTGGATGTATTTTTCTTGACACCAGTACTTAAGATGTTGTCTCACTTCCCAATTACAGCAGAGTGTGTGTGTGTGGCATACATTTAATTCTTCTTTCTCCATTATGGGGTTGGATAAGTTAAAATGTTCAAAAACCATCTTAACTTTATGAGACATAGCAATTTGTCTGTTCCCTTTCCAATTCTCACAGCTCTCCTCCAAGGAAAATACAGGTTAACAGTTATCAGAAGGAATATTCTAGATCACTTCCAAATGACAGTAATTTGGTTAATTGCTTGTGATTCGCATGCCAACAGATGACAGCCACTGGTTCACAGATATACTATACAGATTCCGATCATTACAACAAAAACTTCTGTTCCTCTGCTCAAGCTAGTTTCTTATCTTCACCACTTTGATCCACTAACTTCACCTGTTTTTCCTCATCACCTTCAGTGTGTTCCCTTACTCAGATCCTTCTCCAAAATCTTTCCCATTCTAGCCTTTTCAGAAATGCAACCTCCTGGAATTCTCTCACTCACATGCTTTACCTGTAAACACTGATCCACAAAGGTTCAATTCTAACACCAATGACATCAATATCATCATTCAGTGATAGAATGCACATTTCACCTCTTCTGCTGAAAATCTTAAAAAGACCACAAAAACAAAAAAATACACCACCACCCCGCCGCCAAAAAAAAAAAGCAATATCATCAACATACAATTTCTGTCTTGCTGCCCAAATGACTCCCAAACACTTCTGTCACCATTTTCGCAAAGGACAACTATAACCATTGATTGATTTGTGGTCACTTGCAAAATATCAATGATCTCTCATGTTAAAGTTACTCTTTCTATCTTATGACTAAGTGTTGAGCTTATATTGTCTGTTGCTGCCATGAAAGTATTCCATTTCACATTTTCATTCCTGTTTAAATTATTTCCAGCCATTAACAGACAAAATCTTTTCCATTTTAAACTGCTCGTACGAAATTTGAAACTTTTATAGAATAGATTAGTATATATGAACTCTTCAGTAAATTTTGGTATTAAATATTCTAATACTTGGACAAAGACTTATTTCTTTATTGCCCACAAGGGGCTAAATATAGAGGGAAAAACAAAGAGAGACAAAGGGATTAAGTCGAATATATCGACCCCAGTGTGTAACTGGTACTTAATTTATCGACCCCAAAAAGATGAAAGGCAAAGTTGACCTCGGCGAAATTTGAACTCAGAATGTAAAGATAGACGAAATACCTATCTCTTTACTACCACAAGAGGCTAAACACATTAGTATATATGAACTCTTCAGTAAATTTTGTCCTAAATTTTGGTATTAAATATTCTAATACTACGACAAAGACTTATTTCTTTATTGCCCACAAGGGGCTAAATATAGAGGAGACAAACAAGGACAGACGAATGGATTAAGTCAATTATATCGACCCCAGTGCGTAACAGGTACTTATTTAATCGACCTCGAAAGGGTGAAATGCAAAGTCGACCTCGGTGGAATTTGAACTCAGAACATAACGGCAGATGAAATACTGCTAAGCATTTCACCTGGCATGCTAATGTTTCTGCCAGTTCGCCGCCTTACTAGGACAAAGACTTGGTGATAGACTGGCCGTGTTGTTTGACATTTGGATTAAAGGAATTATGGTGTTTCTTGTATACCTCTGCACTCCATCTCCAAATCTTGCTGTGGTAAACTTTGCCTTTCACCCTTTTGGGATTAATGAAAAGTACCATTCCAGAGCAAAAGCCTGATGGGACCGTTAGACCCTTGGAGGGGATGTGTTGTGGCATCTGTACCAGCTCCTTACATTCTTGCAGCAACATTTGCAATGATACTGCTACCGAGTTGTATAAACCCTGTAACGAACTTAGAGTGAATGTATCTTCTCTTGTACTTTCGGGGTACAAGAGGCAATCACTAGCCGTTGCTTTAATAATCCAGAATTCTACCAGTCAGAAACAACAAGACGCAGACGTCAAAGATATATATACTACTTTATTCTCTAATGTGGTAACTGTAACAATAAGTGGTTATCTGGTATCCCTTTGGTTCTGGGCGCGCAAGGCTGAAAGTTAATCGATTGTAATATTTACAATGTTCAGCCGCTAAAAACAGAACGGGTTAAAGATGGCGTCCGGAACAGGGAAGATGTGGTCGGCAACAATTTGGTTAAAGGCCTTTTGGTAAGGTGCTGCTAGAATCAAGTTCGGACGGAGAAAAAATATACGTGACCGTCGCCTTCAGTCGCTGCTGTCTCAAGTCGCTGCTTGCTGGACGCTGGTGGTAGACAGAAACAACAAGACACAGACGTAAAAGATATATATACTACTTTATTCTCTAATGTGGTAACAGTAACAATAAGTGGTTATCTGGTATCCCTTTGGTATAAATGTGTCAGTGCTGAACCTTATCGCTGTAAAATAAGAAAGTGTTCAAATGCAAAACGACACTGGTCAAAGATGGCGTCCGGAACAGGGAGATGTGGTCTGCAACAATTTGGTTAAAGGCCTTTTGGTAAGGTGCTGCTAGAATCAAGTTCGGACGGAGAGAAAATATACGTGACCGTCGCCTTCAGTCGCTGCTGTCTCAAGTCGCTGCTTGCTGGACGCTGGTAGTCAACGTCTTACGAACCCCTTGCCTCGGCTAACTGCTACGTAGGCAAAAGGGTTCTTCTTCCGGTGGTGAAAGCACCAACCCTGCACGCGCGAAATACAAATGGACGGTGCGCGAGCGCGCGCCGTTGTATAGGATCACTACAACCCTAAGGTAGCAGCCTTTCCCTTGGACAACATCAGTGGTGTGAAGGGGAGGGAATTGCATTCATGTAAGCCTTCTGCAATGACAAACATTGTCCAAACCTTTGAATAAACATGTCAGCTTTAGCTGATGGCAGCCCCCACAAGACAAAGAGTAGGTAAATAAAAAGAGAAGGGTTCTTCAATTAAAATGTAAGTTGTCAATCTTCTGCTTCTTGACAAGCTCATTAGCAAAGCATTCTCATCAACTGTTCAATCATATAACCTTCTTCGTTGCCCAACACACTTCACTGGTTACACAGAGCTCTCACAACAAGACACAGACAAAAGAGTAGGGGAAAAGAAGAAGAAGGAGAGAGAGAGAGAGAAAGCTGTCATTTTTTTTAACAGAAAATAATAAACAATGGATATATAAAATAAATAGATAAATAAAAAGAACCAAAAACACAAATATATTATACTGCTTAATTGACTACATCTAGCTGAAAAAGAAGTAGACATTTGTTGTTTAGCTAGCAATTAGAACAGAATTAATGAAAGTAAATAGTTGAAAAAAAATAATCAATACAGAGATATATTCTTATTTTGTCTCAGTTGTATTCTAAATCCATTCATATATTAATAATCAGTGGAAACACGCATTCATCAAAAATTCCATTATTCATTTCAAACCATTGAAAAAGTTGATGTTTCACAGACATTATGGCGGTATCCGTTTTCTCATCTTTTCCAAAGAGAAACATTGACCGTTCTTATGGTTTTGTAATATCTGAGATATAGTCAGGTTGCGTCCAAAGGAATGTTTCCTTCCTGGATATAAAATTGTTATGACAACTGGTCAGTTATTAAGAAAAAAAATTGACTCTTTACATAACTTTACTGCAAATATTGCCAAAGTATTCATAAGCTTTTCTCAGTTTCATATACATACATACATACATACATACATACATACATACATACGTACGTACATATGTACATACATACATCTCTCTATATATAAACGGCAGTTTGTCTGTCTGTGTGTCTGTCAGGTTGTACCCTCACCCTGACCACGGCTTTCAACTGATTCTGATGAAACTTGACACACACATAGCCCAATGTCATAATTCAAAACTAACGCAGCGAAAATTTTGAAAAGTTCCCCCAGTTCTGAAAAAAAATCGATAAATTCGACATGGGTTGAGAATCTAAGCTTTTTATATGCAACACATTTTCTACAGACTGTCTAGGGGACGCAACTTGACCTTTTTAACTCTCGGAACACGTGGGGTAAGTATCCCAAAATGTATAAAAATGTACAAAAACGGCAAAAGAGCAGGCAGCAATGTGAGTGACAACAACGAAAAAGTCAAAAGTGACCAAACTGAACAAACGAATGGAAAAGGTTTTTTGATGCACACGACAAAAGCAGTTTATAATAAACCAAGAGTTTGCAAGTAGCGTCCGAGGACCCTTAGGGTACGTCAAAAATTTAAGGTAAAACGTTTGGGGTGGTAGTTATAAAGAAAGTGTAAACAAAAAAAGTATTCGAATAACTTGCGGCTGCAGCAGCTATTAGTAGAAGTGGTGGTGTTGGGGGTAAAGTCTCAAATGTAATTTCTTCCTGGTAGGAATTGGTTGGGTTGAATTATCGATAGCTGTTTGATAGTTATTTGGGAGTGAAGAGAAGACATTGCAACCTACACATGCGCTTTCATTCCCTAGAGGGAAAGGACTAGATTGGGATTAGTCGTTGCCTACTAGGGGCTCTTACATACCCGGGCAACGCCGGGCTATGCTGCTAGTACATACATATATGCATATGCGCAAACATATATACATTGTTGTTGGCATCCTTTATGTCTCGGGAGACAATGGAGTTGCGCATAAAATAATCTAGTCCAGCTTTTATATATATATACATATATGTATGTATATCTATATATGATGGCTGCCCCCTTGCTATTGAGTATGGCCATTGCACAAAGCTTAACTGTTATTGGTGCTGTGATCGAACGTGACTTTTTAGCCTAGCCAAAGATCTACAATGTCTTGTATAGAATTGGCACCTAAAACCTTTGCTGGTAATAGCCGGCTGTAGTTGTAACTGGGCTTCATGTACCTTTGCATGTTGTTTAAGTCCTCCTGCCAAATTACACTCTTTTCCACATGCCTGAGAGATATGATTAGTATGGTGTGAAACACCACCACCAGTGGCCAGGTTGTCACTCATCAGTCTCGCTTTATGACTACGAAGATGACCCAGTACAACCTATATATACATACATACAGACAGACAGACAGACACATATACAAGTGCAACCATGGTTATGTGGATAAGTTTAATTTCCCAACTATTAGGTTTTGGGTTCAGATCCACTGTGTGGTATCTTGCACAAATATCTTCTATTCTAACCTTGGAACTTTGAGATAACCATATCCTTGTAAGTGTATGGTACACAGAAACTGGCATATTACTCTTTACTCTTTTACTTGTTTCAGTCATTTGACTGCGGCCATGCTGGAGCACAGCCTTGAGTCGAGTAAATCGACCCCGGGACTTATTCTTTGTAAGCCCAGTACTTATTCTATCGGACTCTTTTGCCGAACCGCTAAGTGACGGGGATGTAAACACACCAGCATCGGTTGTCAAGCAATGCTAGGGTGACAAACACAGACACACACACACACACCACACACACACACACACACACATATATATATACGACAGGCTTCTTTCAGTTTCCATCTACCAAATCCACTCACAAGGCATTGGTTGGCCCGGGGCTATAGCAAAAGACACTTGCCCAAGATGCCATGCAGTGGGACTGAATCTGGAACCATGTGGTTGGTTAGCAAGCTACTTACCACACAGCCACTCCTGCACCTATGTATGGCATATATCTTTATGACCAGCTTATTTCAGTTGGGCATTGTATACATGTGTGGCCCTGTGTTTGTTTATTGTGATTCCTTGAAACTTGCTCATTGCAAACAATAATTTGCTTGTCTTTACTTCTGTCAAGAAATTGTCTGCTGGTTTGGTGCCTTCAAAGACATGCAAAATAAGAAATCCCTTACTGGAAAATATGTATGGTTTAGTGACTGGAAGGGCATCCTTCTGTCAAATAATGCTTCAATAACATGTTTGTCTAACCCATACTTGCATGAAAAAAATGGACATAAAAACTAACAAAAGATATGTATGTGTTTGTTTTAAGTGGGTTTGAGTATATACATATACACACACACACACAATTATTTAAGTGGCTTATTCCCAATTTACAACCAAAAGGCACACATATATATATAAATACATACACACACATATTCATAAATGTGTTTTATATATAGAAAGACTCAGACAGAGAGATAAGTAGTGAGATTCCTCTGCATTTTGGTTATTTTTATATACTAAAAATTCTATTTTTTCTTGCATTTGATCCCAAGCCGTAAAATCCTACAGCACTATAATCTAACTTTAAAACTAAATCCAGTTGTATATAAAACCGATTTTAAACCAGTTTGAAGAACTAGTTAAAAAAGATTACTGTTGCATTGCAAAGAACTGACAATCCTGTAGCCAGTAGTGAAGCATGGGAAATGGAGAATGAATTTGTTTATAGAGAATTCTGTATAAAAACAAGGTTAGATGTATATAACCCATAATGGTTTTCTCTATCAAATCCAATTCAGTTAATCTTCTGTAAACATTTGTTTTTATATTTCTGTTGTTAATTTTGTGGCTGTTACCATGGTTATTTCTGCTATTGCATCTGCAGTTGTTTCAGTTATCATTTCATTTCTCATTCCTGATGCTATTCCTTTAGAGATTTCTGTTTTTGGTTTAGTGCACACATCACTGAACATTTCCATGGAACCATGTGTGTTCTACAATATCATTGGTTTTATCAAGGATATTATAGTAAAATACCTTAAATACATTCTGTGTTAAACCTTTTATATACAACTGCATTGTATCATCCATGCGTAAGATTTTAAATTTAAGGCCTTCCTTCTCTTTGCTAAATCTTATCTTATCCCATTATATTTATCATTATCATTATCGTTTTTATAGTTTTCTGTTACTAGTATAGATTTAAGAGAAGTAACTCGCTTTATATATCAGCTTCTTGCCAAGACCTGACATTTTAAGATCTTACCTATTTAACATGTCTAAATTATCTCTCTCTCCCTCAGTCTTTAGGCACACACACACACACACAAGCATACATAAACGTGTATATGTGTGTATATATGTGCATGTGTGTGTGTGTACATACAACAAGCTTCTTTCAGTTTCCATCTACAAAATTCATTTGTAAGGCTTTAGTTGGCCTGAGGCAATAGTAGAAGATACTTGCATAAGGTGCTATGCAGCAGGACTGAAATTGGAATAATGTGGTTGGGAAGCAAGCTTCTTATTTCTTTATTGTCCACAAGGGGCTAAACATAGAGGGGACAAACAATAACAGACAAAGGGATTAAGTCGATTACATCGACCCCAGTGCATAACTGGTACTTAATTCATCGACCCCTAAAGGATGAAAGGCAAAGTCGACCTTGGTGGAATTTGAACTCAGAATGTAATGGCAGACAAAATACTGCTAAGCATTTCACCCAGCGTGCTTACATTTTTGCCAGCTTGCCCCCTTGGGAAACAAACTTCTTACCACGCAACCATACCTGCACCATATATCAAAATTAGCTTACTTCTATTCTGGCCATTGGTAATGAGGAATATTGATATAAAACATTACGGAACAGCGATTAAGATTAAATATTTCTCAGATAATTATAGAAGCAAAATTTGATCATTGATCCATCGTTTTCAGTTTTTAATCATTGGAACAATGTTAGCAGGCTGATTAATTTGGAAAAATTATGAAATATAGTTTGTTGTGTCTGGAGAGAGTCGTTTTCTTTTTGTGCCTTATTATGTAACACACTCACTGGTAAAATTTACACATTTTTCTTATTTTTATTGTCCTAAAATTTTCGTTGCATCTTGTAACCTTTTCAATAATTTTGAAAAAGTTGCAAGACGCAACAGAAATTTTAGGTCAATAAGAATAAGAAAAAAGTGTAAATTTTACCGGTGAGTGAAAAGGTTGCAAGACGCAACGAAAATTTTAGGACAATAAAAATAAGAAAAAGGTGTAAATTTTACCAGTGAGTGTGTTACATAATAAGGCACAAAAAGAAAATGACCCTCCCCAGACGCAACAGAATATGCTTCAACACACGAACTCATATAAAGAATCTTGCAAACCAAATCCAAAAACGAAATGAAACATAGTTGATATCCAGCTATATGATGTATGGAGTAATATAGTTTCAGATTTATAGCATATGAAATGGAAAACAAAAGCTGCAGTTCTTGTAGTGTTATGTGGCTCACATTTTTATTCATAGCTTCATAGGCGCAACCATTAGCGTCAGATAGAAAGCCATATGGTATTTGTTTTAATGTATGATAGTCTAAGTTCAAATCTCACCGAGGTCAACTTAGCCATCATCCTTTTGTGATCAATAAAAAATGTACAAATCCATAACAGTAGATTGATAGAACAGTAAAAAATATTAGAATACCACATGTCTTGTGGCATTCATTCTGGTGTTTGGTGTTCTGAGTTCAAATTCAGATGTAACCTACTTAAGAAGAAGACTTAGTTCATCACCTCCTGGCTCCTAGAGTGCCTTTAGCAGAGTGTTGAGCTCTAATGTAATCTTTAACATAGTTTGTATGGCTGGATGCCCTTCTTAAAACCAACCACTTTACAGAGTGTACTGAATTCCTATTTAACTGTAAAGGGTAATAGGCACTGCTGTCCCTCCTGAGTAAAAGATCACCACCACCATCACCACCACCACCACCACCATCATCATCATCATCATCATCATCATCATCGTTTAACTTCCGCCCTCCATGCTGACATAGATCAGATGGTTTGACAGGAGCTGGCCAGGTAGACGGCTGTGTGAGACTTCTAGGTCTGTTTTGGCATGATTGTTTATGGCTGGGTGCTCTTCCTAACACCGACCACCCAGCAGAATGGACTGAGTGCATTTTATGTGGCACAAGCAAAGGTGAGGTCAGTTCTAGCATGGTTTTTACAGCTGGATTCCCTTCAAACCACCAGCAACCACTTTACAGTGTGGACTGGATGCTTTTTACATGGCACCAGCACTGGTAGGATTAGATCCTTTAAGAGGGGAGGGGGCATTGGAGGAGGTGATCTTGTGTCAGATGATGAAAGGTTAACGATACTTCTATCTCTCTTAAAAACTAGACATCAATCCTTTATATTTTGTTGAATATTCAGTATAAGAAATATATATTTAAACTGAATATGCAAATTTAAAATCTTATGTTCATAAAGGATTTAGCATAAGCATCCAACCTATGCTAGTATGAAAGAATGGAGGCAAAATGTATTTTTTCTGGGGTTTCTTTTATAAAGAAAATATAACTCATATTATATCATGCTACTCCAGACTGATGATGAGCAAGACTCAGACACATGTCTCTTGGTGCTGGCTTAGCTGGATGGGGGTGCTTGTCTCCCCTTTGTAAACATAAGTACACAGGAAATGTGTCAAGGCCGACAGGAAGTGTTGATGCTTGCTAGGGCTAAATAACAGTGGTGTGATTCCCTTTATAGGACTGTCACATTAAGTTGACAGTATACAACTGCTTTATCATTCACCACTGCTTATATCTCTCTGAGATATTTAGAAATTTAATATTTCTAACTCTTATATTCTTATTAGCCAATGGAAAGCTGATCAGATATTCAGAAATGAATTATTAGTGTATAAAACTTATTTAATATTTGATAACACATCACTAGTTAGCATTAAGGCTTAAGGGACATGTTTTAAATAAACTATAACATAACTTTATCTTTCATTCTCATTTTGTTGAAACAATTAGTAGTAGTTAGATAATAGGTTGATTTGTTTGAAATCCTTATGGTAGTAATATGTGCAGTTTTTGTCTATGAAATTCACTGACAAGACATGTGTTGGCCTGGAGCTATGGTAGAAGACACTTTCCCAAAGTGCCATACAGTGAGACTGAACCAAATGGTTGTGAAGCAACCTTCTTAACCAAACTGCCAACCTTGCACTTACTGTGGGTGTAATTCTAATTAATATGTCAGTGCTAACTTTAACATGATTTTCATGATAACCTGACATTCCTGTTGATTAAGAAATTTTCTGACACCTTGCTGTTTACTTGATTAGTTATCTCTTTCTGCTATCAGTTAGTTGATTCAATAATTAAAACAGCAGTTGAGAAAAAAACTATTAAAAAGCTTTTTTGAAATCTGTGTTGTTTAGCTGAAATGAGAATAGTTTGTGGTCAAAGTGAAGTTGATGTCTTCCAACAAAACTATGTGCATTAATCTTCAAGGTTTGTTTTCCTGTTAGGTTTCCGGCAGAAATCTAAAAATAATGTTTTATATAATTTCTTTCCTTTTTTTCTTTGCATATATATATATATATTTGCATACAAGAAGACATCACTGTTCACATTTCACGAAGATAGTTTTTCCAACTGAATGTCATCGGAAACATATTAGCACACCTGACATGAATAAGAACTATTGATTCAATTTAACTTTCAGATCAGATGTAGTAGCAGAGAATTTTTTTTTCTTTATTGTTATTTACTGAACAGTCTGGATATGGAAGTAGAACATAAACAAATTCCTTTTTTTTCATTTTTTTTTGATTTTTGTAGAAATTAGAAATAGCTTCAAAACCAATGCAAAATGTTTAGCAAATATTTCAGAGATGTATTAAAACAAATTTTAACTTATAAATGAATCTTCGTCTCAACAATGTATATAATTTTTTCAATCAGACTTTTGAGCTGACAAATCAAGTTTTATAAATGGCTCTGAAATATCTATATCTCACAGTACACATACAGGTACATACAAATGCATACACATTCACACAGATATATGTACAAACACACAAATCATTGTCATCATTTAATGCCTGCTTTCCATGCTGGCATGGGTTGGGTGATTTTACAAGAATCAGTGAGCTGCAAGGCCATGTTGAGCTCCAGTGTCATCTTTGGCATGGTTTCTATGGCTGGTTGCCTTTCCTTGAGCTAACCACTTTACAAAGTGTATTAGATACTTTTTTTTTGTCACCAGCGTTAATGAGGCTGCTATTTCAAGACTAAAGAAGCACAGGTAAAAAGGAAAGCTCCCTATATTAATAGGAAGTATTTTGGAGGAGAAGTTGGAGGTGTGTCACTTTATGCCTGATGTTGAAAGGCTAAAGTACTATAGAAGGACAAGCACAGATACCTTGCAATAGAGGGTGTACTTGACTGGAAGAGATAAAAGGAAGCAGGGATGGGGTGATAGAGCCAACTCTGAAGGTACAAGAAGGTGAGCATAAGAGAGGATATGGACAGTGAGTCAATGGGAGGTGCTCAGAGAGTGGATACTGTCATAAAAGTGTGAGGGGGAACATGTGATGTTAGAAGTTCATGTAGTGAACAATGAACAAGGGTATGTAGTGGGCTAAAGTGGGAGATTTAGGAGTGGCTCAGGAATGAGAACAGAAGAGAAAGTAGTAAGATGACATACAAGGTATAGGAACAGTGGAGAGGGAGATATTAAGATAAATAAGGGGATATAGTAAGTGGGGCATGATGGTAGGTATGAGAGGGCACTGGGAATGATAGCAGATATGAGAGGTGTTTAGAATGGAGTAGTGCTGAGGGGAACAGAGGGCAGTGGCTGAAGGCACAGAAAGGTGGTGATTGGTAGAAGTAGTGAAGACTGGAAGTTGTTCAGGGGTAGGGTGGGTATTGAATGTAACATATACCAATTCTGCTCTGAGGTGAATACTGCTGCAGTGATACCTGTTTTGTGTTCAAAATGGCTAGATTTGGTCTCTCATACCAGCCCTACAATGTCATTCTAAAAATAAGGATTCACCTAATCAAAATCTTGAAGCTATGCGATTACATGATTAATTGAAGGCAATGTGAATATATAAGTTTGTAACGATAAAGTTTTTGTTGTTATAATTGCATGTTGTAGGAGATGAAAGATGGACAATGCATGAAGTTTTAAAGAAATATTTATTTACTGTTATGTTACAATACCTTGCCTCGACAGGCAGGTTATGATAAATCCAAAAGCATGCGAAGTAAAGTTTGTGTTTGTGTCCTCTTCATTGTTTAGTAGTAATTACAGAGAGAGATAGAATGATGTTGTAAGAGAACAGAATTAGAGCTAGTGAGAGTTGTTGTGTGTTGGACGTTGTCTCAAAGTTGCTGATAGTAAACTTCATTTCTCCCTCTGACTAAGGTTGGTCAGCCAGACTTCGTTGTCACCAAGGTGACTAACTCATTGAGTTGTCACCGACTGTGACTAACTGATTTTTGCTTGGGGTATGCTTGCTTTTATAACTATCCAGAAGGATAGACATATTTAAGAACAATAGATTTAGGTGGTGGTCTTGTTATCTCTATTCTAGCCTTTGGTGAAGTAGAAGAGGTTAGAAAGGGTCAAGCGGTGAAGACATTATTTCAGTCTAGCTAAAGGCATCTGGAAAATGTAAAACTGCTGTCAGAGAAAAACCATTGTTCCACCATGGGAAAAGTTCTGTTGCAGTGTTAATTTAAATTTGGCTATGGTGGATTGAACCCACTTCATGCATGCAGGATCCACTACAAGTTCTACATGCGACAGAGAAATCTGAATGCTAGAGTGTTAATCCAAGATTCGTTAAAGTGGAATTAAACTTGAAACCACACAGCTACAAAGCAAACTTCTTAACCATGCAACCATACAACAAGAACAGATTTAAGTGACTTTTACATTATGAGATTAGTTACAAAATTTTATGCCCAATGTTAAATTGAAACTATAAACTTCACAAGTGAAAATACTATGTTGTCTTTCCTTTGAAGTTGAGTGACTTTTGCAAAAAGTGGACAGCTAAAAGTAAAGCTGATGAAAATTAACAACACAGCAAAATCTTATATATTGTTTCAGCTTTTAGCAATTTGTGTTGAAAAAATAAATACTGTTTGTTGCAGTATATTTTGTGAATATAATCTCCAAACAAGTAAACAATGAAAACAAAAAAGAAGTTGAAATATGAAAACATTAAAAAAAATCCTGAAACAAACAAATCAAATTACTTATATCTAAGTTTCTATGATAACCAACAATGTACAATAAGAGTGACAGTAATAAAGTTGAACTAATATAACAAACTCATGTCAGCAAGAGTTAGATATATCATTCCTTTGATATCTTTATTAAAGATCCCTCTCTCCTATCAACCCCTCTCACTCTTTTGGTATATATATATATATATATATATATATATATAGGTGTAGGAGTGACTGTGTGGTAAGTAGCTTGCTTACCAACCACATGGATCCTGGTTCAGTTCCACTGCATGGCACCTTGGGCAAGTGTCTTCTACTATAGCCTTGGACCGACCAAAGCCTTGTGAGTGGATTTGGTAGATGGAAACTGAAAGAAGCCTGTCGTATATATGTATATATACGTGTGTATATGTTTATGTGTCTGTGTTTGTTCTCCCCAACATTGCTTGACAACTGATGCTAGTGTGTTTACGTCCCTGTAACTTAGCGGTTCGGCAAAAGAGACCGATAGAATAAGTACTACGCTTACAAAGAATAAGTCCTGGGGTTGCTTTGCTCGACTAAAGGTGGTGCTCCAGCATGGTCACAGTCACATGACTGAAACAAGTAAAAGAGTAAATGAGAGAATGCTAGCATGGAAAACGGATGTTAAACAATGATGATGATATATACATATAGAGAAAGACTTTAATTGTCAAATAAGCAAGATAAAACAAAAATGAAAGAAAATCAGTACATTTAGTAAAGTTTGAATATTCTTATATTATTAGAAAGAAAAACCTTGTTAGCACTGCTATTCCAACATACATATTTCCATACATTAGAATTAGTGATTTTTTATTTTTTCCTTTCTAGTTGCAAAACATTTTGTAGTGTTTTGGTGAAATAAGTTAGAGTTACTGATGAGTGATGGCTAATGAACTATGATTACCCGCCATAATAGCTTATCCAAATTAATCCAAAATAAGGTGGCGAGATGGCAGAATCGTTAGGATGCCAGGCAAGATGCTTAACAGTATTTTCTCCATCCGTACACTCTGAGTTCAAAATTCCACTGAGGTTGACTTTACCTTTCATTCTTTCGGGGTTGATAAAATAAGTACCAGTCAAGTACCTGGTGTTGATGTAATCGACTTACTCCTTCACCAAAATTACTGGCCTTGTGTCAAAATTCGAAACAAAATTAATCCAGGAGAGAAAGTAAAGGTGTGGTTATGTACATGAAACAAATGTAAACATCTTTCCATATTGATATTCTTCTTAAACAGTGGGTCTCAACCAGAGTCTATATAAGATTTTGTTGTTAAAATGAATATGCAGTAAATAAATTACATTTCTACAATGCACAAAATATTTTAACACTATTTTAAACAGGCATAGGTGTGGCTGTGTGGTAAGAAGCTTGCTTACCAACCACATGGTTCTGAGTTCAGTCCCACTGCATGGAACCTTGGGTAAATGTCTTCTACTATAGCCTTGGGCCAACCAAAGCCTTATGAGTGGATTTGGTAGATGGAAAGAAGCCCATTGTATATATATATATATATGTATATATATATATATATATATATATATATATATATATATATATATATAATATATATATATATACATATATATACATATATATATATACACACACACACACACACACACATATATATATATGTATATGTTAGTGTGTCTGTGTTGTCACCCCATCATTGCTTGGAAACCAATGTTGGTGTGTTTACATCCCTGTAACTTAGCAGTTCAGCAAAAGGAGCTGATAAAATAAGTACAAGGCTTACAAAGAATAAATCCTGCGGTTGATTTCTTCGAGTAAAGGCAGTGCTCCAACATGGCCGCAGCCAAATGACTGAAACAAATAAAAGGATAAAAGTATGTTCTTAATATTTAATTATAAAAATATAACAGGATTTTTTAAACATTGAATGGCTATGAGGGTTCACCCAAGTAAAATAGGAATCAAAGGGTTCCATAGACAAAAGAATGGTTGAGAACCAGTGGTCTATAACATTGGATGTCAGCCATTTATAACTTATTGCTCCTTATCACAGAGACTAGAGTTATATTAATACTCCTCACCATGGTTTGCAATAAACAAATGAAGAAATAAATACAATTAGAGGTTAAATTAGCCATATAATAAAACTTGGTCTACTTTGATGATTCTAAAATACAACACTTAAAGACCTAATGGTATATCTTTTTTCTACTCCTCTGATGAGATTTTGTCTAATATAATGATTTTATTAATTGCTCTTTAATCTATTAGGCTTAATTGAAGCTGTAAGGGACCATGTTTGAGTTTTGCAGATAATGAATTTTCATTAAATGTTATATCTCCATATTCTTACTTTCTTTTGACTGAAGAAATAAATAAATATAATAAAAGAAGCAGCCTGTTTTAGTCAAACAGAAACAAATTTTGTGTTAGTTAAAGTTTTCTTATACTCTACCAATCAATATGTGCCTCATTTTATATATTTATATAGACTAGTGCCTCAGTGTTAGATTTTTATGGAAATTACTAAAGAAATTGAGAACTTATATTATGAAATAACATGAGATATGCTGTGACTGCGAAGACCCAACAAATGAAGTGAGTTCATGGCTCGCCGGATGGCCTTATGCGCTAACCTTGGATCATAGGGTGACCTGCTGTGCTTGAGGAGACCTATTGAGTCAAGTACATCAACATCAAAATAAAAATCAATTGGAAATAATAGTTGTGATACCCGTGCCGGTGGCACATAAACAGCACCATCCGAACATGGCCAATGCCAGCGCCGCCTTGACTGGCATCTGTGCCACTGACATGTAAAAAGCACCAACTAATTGTGGTCATTGCCAGCCTCCTCTGGCCTCTGTGCTGGTGGCATGTAAGATGCACCCACTACACTCACAGAGTGGTTGGCGTTAGGAAGTACATATATATATATATGTACTTATGTACATATGTATGTATATATGTGAGTGAGTGTCTTTGTGTCTGTATTTGTGGCTTCACTTATGCTTGGCAATTGGTGTTGGTTTGTTTATATCCCCCTAACTTTGCAGTTTGGCAAAAGGGACTAGCAGAATAAGTCCCAAACTTAAAACAAAAAACAAGTACTGGGGTTGATTTGTTCAGCTAAACCCTTCATGGTGTTGCCCCAGAATGGCCACTGTCCAATGACTGAAACAAATAAAAGATTATAGAAGTTAATTTAAACTATTAAAATAAAGAATTTCAACATCAGCAAGAATTAGGGAAATATAACAAATGAAAAATTTTGAAAAATACAGGCAACATGGAAGAGATGATATGATAGAAATGATTCAAGAAATGAGGAAATAGCATATTTCATTCCTTTTTTACATCAGTTTTTCCTTGGTTAGATGAATGGAATATTGTTAGATGAATAGAATATTGAAGTGTTGCTTTTTAAAGATGCATATCCTTCCTGATTTTAATGCTTATCTATTTTTCAAGTAGGAGCTCTCTTATTGCCAACATCTTTGAAAGTACAGATCCAGCAGCTGATTCCTTGATAGGGGAGATGGTGACATCACTGCTTTTAGCTTGCAATTTTCAGAGAAGTAAAAATTAATACATTTACACTCACACACACACACACACACATACACTCGCACACACCCACACACGCCAACCACCACCACCATTTTATACCTGTGCTCTATACTGGCCTGGGTTTATCAATTTAACAGGATCCGATAGGCCCAAGGACTGCATTATGTCCCAGATTTCAAGCATTTGTGACCTCATGAATTACATTTGACATAAATGTTGTATTTAGGTTTTCTTCGAGTTCCTCGTATTGTTTAACCTCCAAGTCAGATCTGATTGACTTATGGTCAAAAGTGTATCAGGCTTGCTTTCTAAAAAGAAGTCATCTGCAGTATTTTTACTGTGTGTATCCTAATTTTGGAGTAGGTACATCATATCACTGCATGCTGGAAGAAGTAACTAAAAGACATGACAACTGTGAAAAAAAAAAAAAAATCAGAATCTGACATAAAATACTACCTCAGAAAAACGAAACAGAAACATCCAACTCATGCCAATATTGAAAAGTAGGTGTAAAATGCTGATGTTGATGACAACAAAGATGATGATGATGATGATGATAGTGATGGTGATGAAGGTGACAGTGATGATGATGATGATGATGATGATTCTTTCTGTAAATAAGCAACAGTACCATCGATTAGCAATAGTACCACCACCATCACCACCACTACCACCAACAGAAGCAACCATTTTATCATTCTCTCCTTATCCAAATGAAATCTAACTACATTTTTCAACAGCTCCTCTTTCTGAGTAACTGGGAAAAGAGGTAGTAAAGGATAAAAATTTCTAATAGAAGAATTGCAGATTTAAAAAAAAAAATTTTTTTTTTTTTGTTAAAAACAAATATTTACCACTAAAAGTAGTATCAATTAATCAATTAATCAATTAATTAATTAATTTAAAAGGAATATATCAATATGGTTCGAAAAAGAGAACAATCATATTTGACTAAATAAACTGTCCGTTTCGAAATTGCTTATTAATTTAAGTGGTTCATCTACAGTTGTTTACTACCAATATTTTGCACAGTTACTGTTTTTCCATTGTTCATTTCTTATCAATAGCTAAATCTTTAATGATGGTTCTTTTCAGCTTTTTTTTTTGAATTGGTTGTGAGCAGTAGAGAAGGATAAATCAATTGATTTGCTTAAAATAACTTTATTAATAGACATACAATGTCTTGGGCTGAATAACTGTATATATTTTTGGATTGCAGCTTAAATATCCGAGCATGGCTCCAGATTGTCTACAACGTATGTGCCTGCGTGAGTGGGAAGAGATGTTGTTAAAATAAATTATTGTCTTTGCTATGAATAATCTATCATATATTCTGTCACCCTCTATAATGAATAAAGATACTATATTGAGTGGTTAGAACTAGCAGTAACAAAGAGCAGACAATAGTATTAACAAATAATAAATAATATAAAATAAAATACATAGATACAAATAATATATATATATATATATATATATATATATATATATATATATATATATATATATATATATATATATATATAAAAGAAATGAGAGGCAACTAAAGAAGATAGTAAAAATCAAATTGTCAAATTGAAAACTCAGCAGATTTAATATGCGAATCTTTGAATGTGACTTATGAAGTTGCTTTGAAATGTCAAGAGAAGTACTATAGGGAATTCTTTAATGATTTTCTTTCTCATTCTTCTACATAGAGTATGCCAAATACGTGCTGGTAAAATCATTAGCACATCACAAAAATTCCTTAGCAGCATTTCCTCTGTCATTATGTTCAGGGTTCAAATTCCATCTTTACAGGGCCAGTGAAATAAGTACCAGATGAGCACTGGGTTTGATGTAATTGATTTACCATTCCCCCAAAATTGCTGGCCTTGTGCCAAAATTTGAAACTATTATTATTATTAATATTTATTGTCTTTGCACAGCTTCTATCGCTGGACATGTACCATGGTGCCAGCTGTTCACTACCAGTGAACTAAGGTAACATCCTTTATATTTCAAGCACCATCTGGAATATTTGAGCAGTTCCAAGTAGTGCTGTTTTCTGCAAGCGCTCCACCCTTATTGCAGCCCCTATTTGTTCCATGTACTTCTCATTATTATTATTATTATTATAATTATTATTTTATTTATTTATTTTTTTTTTTAAATGGTAATCTGGCAGAATCGTTACCATGCAAGACAAAATGCTTATTGGCATCGCTTCCAAATTTATATTCTTAATTCAAATGCCATCAGGATTGACTTTATTTTTCATCCTTATGGGGTCGATAAAATAGGTACCAGTTAAGCTCTTGAGTCACTGCAATTGACTTAGCCTCTCCCCTGAAGCTCCTGGTCTTGTGCCACAATTGGATATTATTATTATTGTTGTTGTTGTTGCCTTTGCACAGCTTCTAACACTGGAGATGTACTATAGTGTCAGCTGTTCACTACCAGTGAACTAAGGTAACAGCTCTTATTTTTTGAGCACCTTCCGGAGTATTCGAGCAGTTCCAAGCAGTGCTGTTTTCTACTGGTGCTCCACCCTTATTGCAGCCCCTATCTGTTCCATGTACTTCTTGAAATTTTTGCTCACTGTTCCCCGGGTTCCGACAATTATTTGTACTACTGCAACCTTTTTCATCGACCACAACTGCTTAACTTCCCAACCTAACCTGTCATATCTCTTGACTTTTCTTTCTTCCTTATCGCATACCTCGTTGTCAGTTGGGCATGCTATATCTATGATCCAGCATAGTTTGTTTTCTTTCTCAATTAAGACTATGTCCGGCTTCCTATTCTCAATCTCATGGTCACACTGAATCATAAAATCCCATAGGATCTTTGCATTTCTATTTTGAACAATGCCTTCAGGTTTGTGGTCGTACCAATTTTTTACTCTATCAAGTCCATGCTTGTTGCAGAGTGTCCAATGGACGAGCCTGGCTATATTGTCATGACATCTTGTATATTCTTTCTGGGCTAGTGGCATACATTGGCTGGTAATATGCCATACGGTTTCACTGTTTTGTCCACAGATTCTGCACTTATCACTTTCTGATGTGTTGTCTATTCTGTATTTTATGTAGTTTGTTCTTTGTGGTTGCTCTTGGGCAGCACAGATTAGAGCCTCCGTTTCCAGTTTTAAATCGCATTTAGTCATCTGCAGCCATCTTTTTTTAGAATTTTTTTATCATTATTATTATTATTAATTTATTGTGAATAAAAATGTTGATCATTAAGAATCTTCCTTTCTCAAACTAAATAACATAATGATTTTTTTATTGTTAAACTTTTCTATTAAACATAAAAGAACAGCTAAATTTTAGACACATTAAATAGGATGCCCTAATTATATAAACTAAGCTATAATAGTGTCATACTTTCTACAAAGAAAGTACACTATCATACTTGTTTCTCTGTCTACTTTGCTGGAAGACAAACACCACTTCTAAATCATGACTGAGCTGCTGAAATTAATTAGCTATCAAATATTGTTCTCATAGTATATGTAATATCTAGATTTGCATCCGTATCCAACCTATTTCAAAACCTAGACAAAACAGATATAGAAACTTAAAGAGAAAATATTGTAATCATTCTGTCAGTTTTGGCAAATAAATGAGAAAATGACATATTGAATCCCAATTGAACTTGAGCATAACATGAAGAAGTGTTGAGCTTGCTACCCTTCATGGCATGCCTCCCACTCCCTGCTAATATCATCATCATCATTGTCATTATCATCATTTACTGTCCACTTTTCCATGTCTGCATGAATCAGATGGAATTTGTTGAGGCATATTTTCTATACCTGGATGCTCTTTTTATCTCCAGCCCTCACCTGTTTCCTAGTAAAGTAATATTTCCCTAGAGCCACCAAACATGTGTTTTCCATGGAAGACTGGAAAGGAACATTATTGCTTGCATGATAATGGTGCTGGCTTACAAGCACCACATGATATCATGACAAAGGTGTATATAGGCATGCACACAGACATACACACAAACACACACACACATACATATACACATACACACACATTTATAGATGCATGTGTGTATATATGATAATAATAATTATAATAATAATAACAATAATAATAATGATAATAATAATACTAATAACAACAACAACAACAATAATAATAATAACAATAATAATAATAATAATGATAATAATAATAATAATAATAATAATAATAATAATAATAATAATAACAATAATAATAATAATGATGATAATAATAATAATAATAATAATAATAATAAAAATAATAATAATAATAACAATAATAATAATAATGATAATAATAATAATAATAATAATAATAATAATGAAATTATTGTGTCTAGTGCTCAGGTTCACTACATCTCATCAAAGGGGCATGTACAGTACATAGAATTATGTACAAAAGTCAGGAAAGTGAACAGTGTATGAGTCTTGATACACATGTGTGCATGCATATGGATGTGATGCAGGTAGTTTGTTTCATGCTTGGGCAACTTTGAGTGTGATAAAATGTTTCCGAAAGTCAAGGGAGCTGTGCCGCTTTCTGACTTTCTGACTCCATGTGTGTGGAGCTCAAAAAGGTGCTCAAGGTGGTTGTTGGCATGATGGTTAATAATTTTGTGGATGGTTACCAAGTCAGTTGCCAGATATCAGGCTTCAGTGTATATATACATACATAACAAATCTACCTGTGTATGTATAAACTGTAGGTGTTGGGGTATAACCATCTTCTACGTACATTTCCTATTTAGTACTGAGGTTGTTTCATTTGTGAGGACATACTCCTGTACTTGTCTGAGTGTTGGGTCCTTCAGGTGCTTGAATAAGATGTGGATGTCAAGTCGACCCAGTATGCCTCCATGTTGGTCTTTGGCATGTTGGTAGAATATGGAAGACTGTTTTCTGTAGTCATATTCTCATATATATATATCTGTAAATATAATATGTGACAATTATTCAGTAGCCATGATAAAACTCCAAGTTTCAGATGTCGGGGTGGAAACCCACAGCGCCATCTCTTCAGTTATCCAGCCATCAAAAAACTGCTATGAAAATAATGACTAAACAGAGGGAAATTACTGTGTGATTGACTGTTATTAAGACAAAAGAGCTATTAGAATGACTGCTAAGTGAGGGGAGGAAGTAAAGGTAAGGGAGTAAAAATGTTCATAGTATTCGTGTAAGTGTGCATGTCCATACCTACACATGTGCACTCACACATCCATGTACATGCGCCAAATAATTGTCACATATCACTTTTACAGATAAATTCCTCTATTTCCATAATATCAAGGTCTCTTTCATTCTTTTGTTGTCTTACCATTTCTATCAATATATATGTGTGTGTCTCGTGTGTACCATTGGCAATTTTTTTTTTCTCTGTCTTCCCTTCTCTGGATCTTCCTTCTCCTATGTTTCCGACGAAGAGCTCCGCTCGAAACGTTAAACCCTCCTTCTTTCCTTCTTTCCTGAGTGTCCAATAATACTATATTTGTTCCACGTCCTCGCGTTGTTGTGTTTTTTGTTCTTTCTTGTTTGGATTAACTATATATATATGTACACACACACACACACACACACACACATATATATATATATATATATATATATATATACACATACATCTCAACAATAATAATAAATATTATTATGAAGTGGCATAGCATTACCTTTAATTCTTTTTATAAGTATAAAGCAAACTGGTAAATGTTTGTAGTAATCCCTTACTATTTACAAATATATATGTATGTGCCTGTGTGTGTGTTTGTGTATGTGCATATGTATCTAGCAAAAGTATGTGTATGTATGTATATATATGTGTGTGTGCATGTATGTGTTTATATATATATATATATATATATATATTACACACACATATGCATATGTACATGCACATACACAGCAGACACACACACACATGCACACACACACACACACCACACACACATAAACATGACAGGTTTCCTTGAGTTTCTATGAATGTAATCCACCCACAAGGCTTTGATTGATCTGGGGTTATAATTGAAGATGTTTGCCCAAGGTGCTTTACAGTGGAACTGAACTGGAGACCTTATGATTGTGAAACAGATAATGACTGATAAATTCTGAAATTAAATGTTCATAGCAATGTGGTTTTCATAACATCAAGACAACTGCTCTCAGATAAATTCCCTCTGATAATTATTAATTAAGCAGTAATTAATTTTTGTAATTATCAATTTACTGTATTTGTGCATAGACCACAGTTTGCAATGTTTGTGGTATAATTATAATGACATAAGAATATAAATCATATAACTGAATTATTATTCTCCTTGGATAACCGATAAACCATGAAAATTAAGACCCTAATTAGTTTTATTAGTATTTATTT
Organism: Octopus sinensis; assembly: GCF_006345805.1. Classification (NCBI taxonomy): domain Eukaryota; kingdom Metazoa; phylum Mollusca; class Cephalopoda; order Octopoda; family Octopodidae; genus Octopus; species Octopus sinensis. The sequence goes on along the minus strand of NC_042999.1, from coordinate 50,097,574 downwards.
ACATACCCATGATTGTGCTTTATCTTAATTTTCTCTAAGTCCTTTTGATATCAACTTACCTGAGACTGCCCTTGGTGGTTTTATGATACAAACATTTTGTTTTAAAGGGAACTATGTTAAAACCTCCTATCAAAATTTCATGTTAATATATGTTATAATCAAAGTGGTGAGCCGGCTGAATCATTCGCACATTCTTTCTCTTTACTCTTTTACTTGTTTCAGTCAATTGACTGTGGCCATGCTGGAGCATCGCCTTCTGTCAAGCAAATCGACCCCAGGACTTATTCTTCGTAAGTCTAATACTTATTCTATTGGTCTCTTTTGCTGAACTGCTAAGTTACGGGGACGTAAACACACCAGCATCAGTTATCCAGCGATGTTGGGGAGGACAAACACAAACACACACACATACATACACACACACACACACATATATATATATATATATATATATATATTATATATATATATATACATATATACGACGGACTTCTTTCGGTTTCTGTCTACCAAATTTACTCACAAGGCTTTGGTCGACCTGAGCCTATAGTAGAAGACACTTGCTCAAGGTGCCACGCAGTGGAACTGAACCCGGAGCCATGTGGTTGGTAAGCAAGCTACTTACCACACAGCTACTCCTTCATTGGGAACAAAATGCTGCTAAACATTTCTTGCAGCTTCATATTCTGAGTTCAAATTCTGCCAAAGTGGACTATACTTTTCATCCTTTTGAGGTGAATATGATAAATACCAATTGAGTACTGGAGTCAATGTAATTGACTTACTCTCTGCCATGAAATTGCTGGCCTTGTGTCAAAATGTGAAATCAATTTATGTTCTAATCACTAACCAAATAAAAATAAAGTTATCTTATTAATTATTCAACATTTTCAAAATTAATTAAGACAAAATCAGTGTATATTAACTAAATTACCATAATGAAAGTGTTAATTATCAAAATGGTCTTTAGGCAATGTATCAATCCAGGACCAATTGTCTTATGGAAATGGTTGATTGAAATGCAATTGATGTTGGGGTAATTTTCCTTGTGATGGTTATCCTGGAACCAGTTTTCACTTCTCATCATTCTAAAGACCAGAAACCCATCATCAGCAAGACTGGAATAGTTCTAAAACATGTTATTTAGCTGTGAAATTTGTAAAAGTTTTTCAAGGGTTGTTGTTGAACAAATTTTCATGAAATCAAGATAAAAGGTAGGGAAACAACTCCTGAACATAAATAAAAATTAATTAGAAATAGAACATACTAAGCAGTGAATGTGATATTTTAACAGCACAATGTGCGTTCGAGGTGTCGATGTTCACTAAGTCCTGCAATTCGCATCAGTTCACGTGGATAGCCGCGCTCTTCATCGACAGATGAGCCCAGTGAGCCCCTGTCCAGGGTTTCAGTATTTGCTACTACTACTACTACTACACGTAAAGGAGACATTAGCTAATGCAATCTTAGATTATAACTAAAAAGACAAGAGGGTCATGGTGGAAAGGCATTTGATTATATGTATTCCTAATCAGGAAAAGAGACCCGAGGTTAAACAGCAACAAAAACTTTGCTGACTCCTGCAAAGTATAACACAGAGATGGACACTCTCCAGCTTATTTCCTTTAGATCAGATATGAAAATGTCCTTACCCATGGGTGAAAAGTTCAAACACTTTCAAACATAGGATCATCAGATTCATAAAACCTCTGAAAATCAATGGAGAAAGAATTGTTCAAGCAAAAATTTAATTGAAGTTACTACCATCGTTATTGTCATTGTCATCACTGACGCCGCCATTGCCCTCATTTGCTTCAGTTGAACAATAACATTAATACAATAGTATCCTAATGACATCTTCGTTATTGCTATCAGTAATGAATATGATGTTTTATGCTTTTTCGATATGAAAACTGCATCCAAAGCACTCTGGGTTAGCAACAACTATGAAAATAAAGTAGTTTGTTTCTGTTATTGATGATGGTGGGAGTAGTGGTGGGGATTTTGGAGCTGATGATAATCATTATCATCATCATCAGTAACAGCATCATGATCCACATTAGGAGCCTTTTGACTAGAATATGGTATTGCTTTGCATCACATCAGCCCTGATTTTCCCTTCTAATTACTTGGATAATTCAGTTAATTGAAGCTTTTCAAGTCACGGTATTACATACATGAAATCCTACCGTATTTGTACTTTGTTTATAAAACATTACCCTAAATGTATGTATATGTGTGTATGTGTTTCCTTGTTTTGACATCACATGGTAATTGTAAACAAAACATTATCGTCATACAAATGGTGCTGTTTGTTTGCAATATCTTTTGAAAGCAAATCTAGCTTTGGGGAAAATTTCAGCTTGCTTAAAAGCAGGTGAGAGTTGGTGTCAGGAAGGTCACCAGGCTATAAAAATCTACTCTTTTACTCTTTTACTTGTTTCAGTCATTTGACTGTGGCCGTGTTGGAGCACCGCTTTTTAGTCGAGCAAATCGACCCCAGGACTTATTCTTATGTAAGCCTAGTACTTTATTCTATTGGTCTTTTTTTGCCGAACTGCTAAGTTACGGGGACGTAAACACACTAGCATCGGTTGTCAAACAATGTTGGTGGGGACAAACACAGACACACAAACATATGCTCACTCATACATATATATATATACATATATACGACATCAATAGCTGGACAGTTTCTCGTTACTTCTAGCAGGCCACATATGTATAAACATTTCCCATGTAACTATCTCTGGCCTCCAATATATCTCATGACACTTTGCAATTGTACTCTTTTACTCTTTTACTTGTTTCAGTCATTTGACTGCGGCCATGCTGGAGCACTGCCTTTAGTTGAGCAAATTGACCCCAGGACTTATTCTTTGTAAGCCTAGTACTTACTCTATCTGTCTCTTTTGCCGAACCACTAAGTTACGGGATCGTAAACACACCAGCATCGGTTGTCAAGCAATGTTGGTGGGACAAACAGACACACACACACACACACACACACACACACACACACACACACACACACACACACATATACATATATATATATATACATATATACGATGGGCTTCTTTCAGTTTCCTTTTACCAAATCCACTCACAATGCTTTGGTCAGCCCAAGACTATAGTAGAAAACACTTGCCCAAGGTGCCATGCAGTGGGACTGAACCCGGAGCCATGTGGTTCATCAGCAAATCCTGTTTGACTCATGTAAGTGTGGAAAAGTAGATATTAAAACAATGATGGCAATGATGAGGTTGATAATGATAATGATTGTGGTTGTAGTGGTGATGGTAGTGGTGTTGATGAGGTCTAATAACACTAAAACATGTCCAGAGTGGTCATTGTGCTATTAAAATATCACATTCACTGCTTAGTATGTTCTATTTCTAATTAATTTTTATTTATGTTCAGGAGTTGTTTCCCTACCTTTCTATGTTAAAACAAATCATTATGATCAATGCATTTTTTTCAGATTTTTCATCATTATCAGTATAATTTTAGTTGATTAAAATTTCTTGGCTCATTACATTATATATATATATATCAGCCCTCACTTCAAAAATTCATGCAACATGGATATCACATTTTTGTATCAGCATATTACTTTACTCTCAACACACCACATGTTAGCTCGTAAATCTTCATATGCAAGTAAGTTTCCATAATTCATTTACATTTAGCTACTCTCAGGGGTTCATATTGTATCATTCTTTCATGACCTGTATTTCATTATTATATACCATCACACATGACTCATTGATCATGCAACTGACTTTCATTCTGAAACCGAAACTAATTTCTTTCAATATATTCCGTCTACTTTATACTATGAGACTGTTCTATTGGCCTGATTCTCACCTAACATTAAGGTAGCTAAGTAACTGAATTAATCTATAATTTTCGGAGAAGCATTTCATTTTGTAGTTTATTTGGTGAATATATTAATCAATTCATAAAGAATCTGGATATCAAATCACAAGAAAGTAAAATATACTGTAAGTGAGATTGTTAACTGCATCACCAGTTGATGTGGTGTGGCAATCATGTCTCATTTATCTAAAATTCCATTTCTCAAGACTGATTATGTCACTGTAGTTGGACTGTTTCCTACTACTTCTAGCAGTCCATATGTCTATAAACATTTCCTAAATGAATACCCACATACATATATGTGTGTGTGCGTGTGTGTGTATGTGTGCATGTGTAAAGCAAGGACTTCTATGGTCGTGAATGACCATGGGATTGCACTGAGGAAGTTCCCTTCTGAGGTGCAAGTCCAGGCAAAGTTGTTTATGGAAGACCAGCAGTCTTCCATGCGTATCAGCCTCTCCTCTCCACATCACTGAGGTTATCCAAGGGAAAGGCAAAGGCTGATACAGCTTGGCACCAGTCACGTCGCAACTCATTTCTACAGCTGAGTTAACTAGAGCAACATGAAATAAAGTGTGTTGCTCAAGAATACAACACACAGCCCAGTTCAGGAATTGAACTCACTACCTCATGATTGTGAGTCCATTGCTCTAACCACCAAGCCATACTTATATATATATATATAAGCCTAGTACTTATTCTATCTGTCTCCTTTGCCGAACCACTAAGTTACGGGAACGTAAACACACCAACATCAGTTGTCAAGCAATGTTGGTGGGACAAACTCACACACACGCACACAAAAACACACACACATATATATACATATATACGATGGACTTCTTTCGGTTTCTATATACCAAATCCACTCACAAGGTTTATATATATATATATATATATAAAAATCAGCTGTGTGTCTGTGTCTTTGTTTGTCCCCCACTACCACTTGACAATGAGTGGTGATGTGTTCATGTCCTTGTAACATAGCAGTTCAGCAAAAGAGACTGATAGAATAAGTGCTAGGCTTCAAATAATAATAAGTCCCATGATCGATTTGTTTGACTAAAACACTTCAATGTGGTGCCCCAGCATGGCCACGGCCAAATGACTGAAGTAAGTAAAAAAATAAAGGATAAAAGATAAACAGGTGTAAACTATTATTAGAAAATTTGGACAAAACGTATGCTCAACCCGCTTGAAATTGTGAATACATCTAACAAATGATAATTAAAAATAATGAAAAAAGATACAACGTTAATCAAATGACAGAAATTTATCAAATTTAAATTATTATACTCTAATACTTTTTACAAGTCTCAATTATCTTGAAACTGAATTATATTCTTCTTTCTATTTTAATTCTTATTATGTTTTAGCTCATCTATTATAGGATGAAATAATAAAAATAAATACCTTTGATAAATGAAATAGTTTTAATAAACAATAAATAACGACCAATAAAATTAGAATTTATGAAATCATAACATATTTTGTCTTCATTTGATGATCGTAACTCAACAACATTATATCTCCACTTTCTAACACGAATTTTATCAATCTGAACTTTTTTGTCAAATAGATGTAAACTGACAGGAGTCAGTTACTTATTCTATCAGTCTCTTTTGTATAGGCGCAGGAGTGGCTGTGTGGTAAGTAGCTTGCTAACCAACCACATGGTTCCGGGTTCAGTCCCACTGCGTGGCATCTTGGGCAAGTGTCTTCTGCTATAGCCCCGGGCTGACCAATGCCTTGTGAGTAGATTTGGTAGACGGAAACTGAAAGAAGCCTGTCGTATATATGTATATATATATATATGTATGTGTGTGTATGTTTGTGTGTCTGTGTTTGTCCCCCTAGCATTGCTTGACTACCGATGCTGGTGTGTTTGCGTCCCCGTCACTTAGCAGTTCGGCAAAAGAGACCGATAGAATAAGTACTGGGCTTACAAAGAATAAGTCCCGGGGTCGAGTTGCTTGATTAAAGGCAGTGCTCCAGCAGGGCCGCAGTCAAATGACTGAAACAAGTAAAAGAGTAAAAGAGTAAAAGAGTGACAGCAAGTTAGTTCAAAGTGCCCTCTGCTCAGATTGATGGATGCATGCATTTTGGAGTAGTAATTTCAGCATTAAACACTTGAAGGGGAAGCACTGCAAACAGCAATGTGAGACCAGGTCTCTCTCATAATATTTCAGTCACTGTACTATGACTGATTGCACTAACCGTGGGCTTAGCTGTAATAAAATAGGGATTAGAAGTGCTAAGCTATGATGTGTGCTAATCATTGTGTCATCCCCCAACTTTTTTCCATACTAGATGTGAGTAATAATGCAGATTCCTCTGCAGGAATCTGCTCTGCTTTTTCTCTCAGTAATCTCCTTATCCCCTACCATGGAGCTGAATTCACCTACTTATCCCAGGGCTCATAGTCCTGAAACTATCTAGTAACCTCAATCGTGCAGGGGGCACAAAAAAAGAAGCATGCAGATAATGCAGTAAAATGGTTGGCATTAAGGAAGGGCATCCATCCTTTAAAAACCATGCCAGGGCAGACATTGAAGTTTGATGCATTCCTTGGACACGTTGGCTCTTATTAAATTATCCTACCCATGCCAGCATGGAGCACGGATGTTAAACGATGTTGTCCAGGGGGCAGGTAAGGGTCCAATAAAACTTGATACTTGTGTTGTCACTGGTAAATAACTGAAGCAAAAACTACAAGATATTTTGTCCAGTTCTCTAGTTATTTCACATATCTTATGTCTTTGACTGATACTTTTACAATCTTGGAAGGATAGAATGCATAGTTGACTTTGGTAGATTTTACATGAAGGCTGGAAGAGCCAGAACAAATATTGCTCTAACATTTCTGTCAACCTGTCACACTTTATTTTATTGACCCTTGAAGGATGAAATGCAAAGTTGATTTTGTCAAATATTGAACTCAGAACAAAAATTCCAGAATGAATACAGCAAGGCATTTTGTCTGTTGCTCTTCTAGACTACTTCACATGCTGTTATGTTACATCAAGGCTAAGCTATTTTTGCTGTATTCATTGCCAATAACCATGGAAGAATGTATGGTAGTTAGCGATAGCTATATACTGGTTTGATTACTTTACTTCTCACTTGTATGCTATATAAATTATTTCTAAAATTAAGGGTGATTTAAGTAGCTTGTAATATTAATAAATAAGAAGGAAATGAAAGCCTCTTAATAATTCAGAGAAGAGAAAAACGTATGTATTTAATATTTCAGCTTTACAAACTGCAGAAAAGTTTGAGATGCAAAGTAAACCAAGCAATGCTAAATTTGCTACGACATGTGCAGAAAGCCATAACATTGCAAGAACAGGTTGGCTATAGTATTAAAATCCTATAATAAACTTCCTACCTTCAAGCTGATTCTTAACAGTAACTAATTTGAAGTTGTGGATGTTTCTATAAGTATCATTTCTTTTATACTTAAATTTGCAATATTTCTATTGAAAGCTTTGATATAAACTGCAACTTCTGTATTCTGGTTGCTACTGAGATGCATTTTAAGAAACAAGGGTGTCATATATGTGTAATTTATTATGTGCCATCATTGTCATCATCATCATCATCATCATTGCCTTAACATCCACTTTTGTATGCCTGCATGGGTCAAATTGAATTCACCAAGGGATGATTTTCTATAGCTGGATGCTCATCCTGTCATCAACCTTTCACGATAAGTATATTTCAGACGTTTTTCATAGAAGTGGCTGTGTGGTAAGAAGCTTGCTTATGAACCACATGGTTTCAGGTTTAGTCCCACTGCATGGCGCCTTGGGCAAGTGTCTTCTACTATAGCCTCGGGCCAACCAAAGCCTTGTGAGTGGATTTGGTAGACGGAAACTGAAAGAAACCAGTCATATATATGCATATATATATGTGTGTGTGTGTGTGTGTGTTTGTGTGTCTGTGTTTGTCCCCTCAACATCGCTTGACAACCGATGCTGGTGTGTTTACGTCCCTGTAACTTAGCAGTTCGGCAAAAGAGACCGATAGAATAAGTACTAGGCTTACAAAGAATAAGTCCGGGGGTCGATTTGATTTAACTAAAGGCGGTGCTCCAGCATGGCCACAGTCACATGACTGAAACAAGTAAACAAGTAAAAGAGTAACTCCAAAAGTACTACAAATATACAAGTAGTGAGGCTTGTTTACAACCATTACAAGATGTCAAAACAAGGGTACACACACACACACACACACACACCTATATGATGAGCTTCTTTCAGTTCTCGTCCACCAAATCCACACAACAAGGCTTTGGTTGGCATAGAGCTATACTAGAAGACACTTTCCCAATGTACCATGCAGTGGGACTGACTCTGGAAACATGTGGTTGTGAAGGAAGCTTCTTAACGATACAGCTACACTTGTACCTGCATATAATACATTTATGGCACTATCTTTGGAAAATATTGCATTTGATTCCTTGAATAAAATACAGTGTGCTATGTATTCTCTAAGGTTTACCTGTGGTGATTGTTTACTCTTTTACTCTTTTACATGTTTCAGTCATTTGACTGTGGCCATGCTGGAGCACCACCCTTAGTTGAGCAAATCAATCCCAGGACTTATTCTTTGTAAGCCTAGTACTAATTATATCTGTCTCTTTTGCCGAACTGCTAAGTTACGGAGATGTAACACACCAGCATCGGTTATCAAGCGATTTTGGGGGGACAAACACAGACACACAAACATATACACACACACATATATATATGAAAGAAGGTTTAAAAATGCAATTTTAAAAGATGTTTAAAATAAAGTAAATAAGCATCTTTGAAAATTGCAATTTCAAACCTTCTTTCATATATAATTCCACTCGTGCAGTACCTTACAACTCCACTTTGTTATATATATATATATATATATATATATATATATATACATATATACGACAGGCTTCTTTCAGTTTCCGTCTACTAAATCCACTTACAAGGCTTTGGTTGGCCCGAGGACACTTGCCCAATTTGCCATGCAGTGGGACTGAACCCAGAACCATGTGGTAAGCAAGCTACTTACCACACAGCTAATCCTATGCATGTTAAAATTAGTTAAAATTGTTAAAATTAGATATATTTGTGGCTGTTTTTGATGTTTAGCCCAAAGTCAGATCTGATTTATTAGAACTGTTATTAAAAAGCTTTCAGATCATGACCATCTCATCTTTTTGTATGCCTAAGATGATGCATTTAATGTCCTCAGGCAGTGAATGCATATGGTTCCATTGTATTTCTGATGCACAATGTATTTCTTACTTTAAGATGCTGGGTGTGGTTTGTGGGAGATTTAACTGCATTTTCTAGCAGATTGAGCAACTTCATAGAGCCTCCTCATTAAATAATGAACTTATTGTATACAGTGCTCAGGTGCTCTACAACTCATTAGAAAAACTAACCAAAACTGCATGAACAGTGCATAGAATATGCACAGGAAGAGAACAATGAAAAAATCATTTAAAAAAAAAGAACAAGAAGAAACCAGGTGAGGGTGGGAGCATTAGGTGTTCTGTTGGTGAATTTCAGGAAGCATGGAAGTTTTGAAGGATGTATTGTCTCGACAGCTAACAACTGATGCAGGTAGTTTATTCCATGGTTCAGCAATTCTGAGCATGAAAAAAATGATTCCAAAAGTCATGGATGCTGTGTTGCTGTAACTCATTGTCAATCCATTTTTTTTGTACATCTTGTTTCAATGTTACTAATCTTATTGTTTGGTATACAAAGATTCAGCACAAACTGTCAACATTAATTTAACTGTTCCATGATCACATTCTTAATGAAGCATATTGACTTTCAACTAATTTCAGAAATAATTGAGAATTAGATAGAATTTAGCAAACTAACTAAATAACTAACTAACTTAACCAAAGTCTCTTATATAAAGGAAGGTTTTATTTTAGATCTTTTATCCTTGTTTCAGTCACTGGACTGTGGCCATGTCAGGGCACCACAATGAATAATTTTTAGTAGAATGATATAAACATTAATAAAAAGTTTTTGTATGAAAGATTCAAAGGTGGTCTCTTGTGATTTGGTATCAAGACAGTTAAAATAGACACACCAATGTTTATGAGCAAATCTCTTACACTACAATCTTTCAAGTATTTGTTGTTATTCTTTATGTATCTATGCACATAACAGATTATATATATGCATACATACATACATATATATATATGTGTGTATATATTTATATATATGTATATATATATATGTATACATATATATATGTATATATATGTATACATATATATATATGTATTCATATATATATATATATGTATACATATATATATATATATATGTATACATACATATATATATGTATACATACATACATATATATATATATATTATATATATATATATATAATATATATATATATACATATATACGACAGGCTTCTTTCAGTTTCCGTCTACTAAATCCACTTACAAGGCTTTGGTTGGCCCGAGGACACTTGCCCAATTTGCCATGCAGTGGGACTGAACCCAGAACCATGTGGTAAGCAAGCTACTTACCACACAGCTAATCCTATGCATGTTAAAATTAGTTAAAATTGTTAAAATTAGATATATTTGTGGCTGTTTTTGATGTTTAGCCCAAGTCAGATCTGATTTATTAGAACTGTTATTAAAAAGCTTTCAGATCATGACCATCTCATCTTTTTGTATGCCTAAGATGATGCATTTAATGTCCTCAGGCAGTGAACGCATATGGTTCCATTGTATTTCTGATGCACAATGTATTTCTTACTTTAAGATGCTGGGTGTGGTTTGTGGGAGATTTAACTGCATTTTCTAGCAGATTGAGCAACTTCATAGAGCCTCCTCATTAAATAATGAACTTATTGTATACAGTGCTCAGGTGCTCTACAACTCATTAGAAAAACTAACCAAAACTGCATGAACAGTGCATAGAATATGCACAGGAAGAGAACAATGAAAAAATCATTTAAAAAAAAAGAACAAGAAGAAACCAGGTGAGGGTGGGAGCATTAGGTGTTCTGTTGGTGAATTTCAGGAAGCATGGAAGTTTTGAAGGATGTATTGTCTCGACAGCTAACAACTGATGCAGGTAGTTTATTCCATGGTTCAGCAATTCTGAGCATGAAAAAAATGATTCCAAAAGTCATGGATGCTGTGTTGCTGTAACTCATTGTCAATCCATTTTTTTTGTACATCTTGTTTCAATGTTACTAATCTTATTGTTTGGTATACAAAGATTCAGCACAAACTGTCAACATTAATTTAACTGTTCCATGATCACATTCTTAATGAAGCATATTGACTTTCAACTAATTTCAGAAATAATTGAGAATTAGATAGAATTTAGCAAACTAACTAAATAACTAACTAACTTAACCAAAGTCTCTTATATAAAGGAAGGTTTTATTTTAGATCTTTTATCCTTGTTTCAGTCACTGGACTGTGGCCATGTCAGGGCACCACAATGAATAATTTTTAGTAGAATGATATAAACATTAATAAAAAGTTTTTGTATGAAAGATTCAAAGGTGGTCTCTTGTGATTTGGTATCAAGACAGTTAAAATAGACACACCAATGTTTATGAGCAAATCTCTTACACTACAATCTTTCAAGTATTTGTTGTTATTCTTTATGTATCTATGCACATAACAGATTATATATATGCATACATACATACATATATATATATGTGTGTATATATTTATATATATGTATATATATATATGTATACATATATATATGTATATATATGTATACATATATATATATGTATTCATATATATATATATATGTATACATATATATATATATATATGTATACATACATATATATATGTATACATACATACATATATATATATATATTATATATATATATATACATACATACACACACACACACGCATATCTATATATATATATGTATACATACATACATATATATATATATATATATATATATTTGTATACATGCGTATATATATATATAGTTCTATGTATTTCAGTGTTAACGTTACATCATAACCACTTGGGTATTTTCTCCTATTCTACTTGGTTTCATATTTAGTTTCCAAATACAGTGTCTATCAGAAGTATGAAAGAACAAAACATTGATCTAGCAAGTATCAGTCGAAATGTCTGCCTAACATAACTTAAAAAAAACAACAACATGCTTTTGTATTATTTTCAGTTATAAATAATGTGCTATAAATGTAACAAAGTTTTTTTAGATTGGTTGTCTTTGGGAATTCCATTCTGAGTCCTTTTACTGGTTTTATGTGAGCCTATAAATCACACACTTTCTCATAAAAAAGTTAGAACGTCAATGGGTTATCTAAGATTCTTGATAACAGTCAAAGCACAAGTTAAGATTTCCTTTAATTTGAACAAAATATGTATAATGTGATAGCATAACTGCATAGGTGAAAAGTTTACTTTTTAACAAAGAGTTTCAGGTTCAATCCCTATTTCTTTATTGCCCACAAGGGGCTAAACATAGAGGAGACAAACAAGGACAGACAAAGGGATTAAGTCGATTATATCAACCCCAGTGTGTAACTAGTACTTAATTTATTGACCCTGAAAGTATGAACAGCAAAGTCGACCTCGGCGGAATTTGAACTCAGAACATAACAGCAGACGAAATACCTATTTCTTTATTACCCACAAGGGGCTAAACATAGAGGGGACAAACAAGGACAGACAAAGGGATTAAGTCGATTACATCAACCCCAGTGTGTAACTGGTACTTAATTTATTGACCTCAAAAGTATGAACAGCAAAGTCGTCCTAGGCGGAATTTGAACTCAGAACGTAACAGCAGACGAAAACCGCTAAGCATTTCGCCTCCCATGCTAACATTTCTGCGAGCTCACTGCCTTCAGGTTCTATCCTGCTATGTGGCATCTTAGGCAAGTGTCTTTTACTGTAACTCTGGACCAACTAATGTCTTGTGAATGAATTTGGTAAAAGTATAATCTCCGAAGCCTGTTGTATACATACAGGAGTTGGACAAAATAATGGAAAGACCTTAAAATTTCAAACAAATTTATAGTAGAAGACACTTGCCCAAGGTGCCAGACTGTGGGACTGAACCCAGAACTATGTGGTTGGTAAGCAAGCTACTTACCACACAGCCACTTCTGTGCCTATATATGCATACACACTTGCATACATACATACATGCATACATACATACATACACACACACACACACACACACACACATATATATATATATATATATATATATATATATATATATATATCTTATTGATGTTGAAATTCTAATGAAGGAGCCATGGATCTAGGTTAGAAACCGACTCTTGAAATAAAACAGAATAATGACATACATACATATGTGTGCGTGTATGAGTGTATATACATATGTGTCTCTTTAAGCATATATGTGACTATGTGAATGTTTCATAGAACGTAAACATTCACAAATGGTGAGCTACATGCTGTGAAGTTTTGACATTTCCTGTTTTGGAAAACACAGAATAAAAAAAAAAAAATTCCCTTACTTGCAAAACAAGTAAGGATTATTCACAGGAAAGGTATCTAGTTGTTCGATAATTTCTCTGTAACACATATTCATCTAATTTGCTTTAGCATGGAAAAACGAATGTAAAAATGATTGAAAAGAAACGAATGCATTTCTTTGTAAATCAAGATGCTAACTATCTATATTTGTACATCTTAATCACACACACACACACACACACACACACACACACACACACACACACACACACACACACACATACACACACACCAAGCAGTAAATTTGAACTAAATTAGTAAAATTACATCAAAGCCAAATTTTGAATAAATTTCAACACCTAAACAACAAAATAGAGAATAATATTTTTTTTTAATGCCAACTTGTTATTCACTTATACAGAAAATATAAGCCAAAATGCAAACCAAACGTGTCTTCATATGATAACATCCCATCAAAGGGATGTGATTTCTAAGATATAAAAAAGCCAAGCCAATCATGCTAAATTGAAACCATCATTTATTTTTACCAACATCATAGACTTCTGCTGTGCAGAACAATGGAATGCAATGAAGCAAATTGTATAAATTTATATGTGTTGTGTATATGCTGTGTGTACTCTCTTATTAAAGTAGGTGAGTAAAGAGTACTTCTATAACAATTGTTTCTAATTTAGGCAAAAGCCAAAAAATTATGGTGAAGGTTTTAGCTGATTACATTAAACCAGGGCCTCAAAAGAATGAAACATAAAATAGAAATCGGTAAGATTTGAACGTAGAAAATATACTGAAAACGTATATTGAATCCCAATTAAACTTTGAGCTAAATATGACCTGCAGCTCTTCTAGAGGAGACGAAATTGCAATACAGAACTGGTTTACACCATGGTCTCCCTGCCTCCACCACACCACCACACATTTCCTGCTAGTGTCATCAACATCATCATTGTCATCATCAACATCAAATACTGTCCACTTTTCCATGATACCGTGAATTATATGGAATTTGTTGAAGTATATTTTCTACACCTGGATATCCTTCCAGTATAGTAACAAATACTGCAAGACATTTTGACCACAGCTCTGATAGAAATGCCAATCAACTGCCCTTAATTATAATTTCTTCTGATATAACTGCTAGACCTGAAGATTTCGTGGGGAAGAGAGTCAGTTGATTACATTGACCCAAAACTTGATTTGTACTTTATTTTATTGACTGCACAGTCAAACAGGCTGTACAGGAATTCCATCTGACATCTGAAAGCATAGACAAGTAGACATAAACAAAAAATGATGCACACAAAGAAAATGGTGGTGGTGGTAGTGGGGGGACATGAGTATATAACAAAAGTTAATGCAATTTTAATTTCTGAGTGGCTGTGTGGTAAGTAGCTTGTTTACCAACCACATGGTTCCGGTTTCAGTCCCACTGCGTGGCACCTTGGGCAAGTGTCTTCTACTATAGCCTCGGGCCAACCAAAGCTTTGTGAGTGGATTTGGTTGACGGAAACTAAAAGAAGCCCATTGCATATATGTATATATATGTATGCGTGTGTGTGTTTGTGTGCCTGTGTTTGTCCCCCTAGCATTGCTTGACAACCGATGCTGGTGTGTTTATGTCCCCGTTACTTAGCGGTTCAGCAAAAGAGACTGATAGAATAAGTACTGGGCTTACAAAAGAATAAGTCCCGGGGTCAAGTTGCTTGATTAAAGGCGGTGCTCCAGCATGGCCGCAGTCAAATGACTGAAACAAGTAAAAGAGTAAAAAGTTACATCCAGTCTTTCTCTCACAAACATACACATGCATGCACACACACACACACAGACATGCATACATGAACAAGTGAAAAATTTTTTGTTCGACTAAAATTCTTCAAAGGTGGTGCCCCAGCATGGCCACAGCTAATAACTGAAATAAGTACAAGATAAGAGACGACTTGGGTAAACTATGAATATATGTGGGAAAATGTGTGTAAGAAGACCCACCCAATAGAATTGATATCCTAAAACCAAGGTGCCACATAAAAAATACTGGTGCTGGGGCCACATAAAAACGCTAGTGCTGGGGCCACAAAAATTCCTGGTGCTGATACCATGTAAAAACACGGGCTGGGGTCACAAAAAAAAGATTGGTGATGGTGCCATGTAAACAGCACCCAGTACACTCTGTAAAGTCATTGGCATTAGGAAGGGAATCCAGCTGTAGGAATAAAGCAAAAATAGATTATAGAACCTGGTGAGGGCCCCTGGCCTTGCCAGCTCCTGTCAAGCCATCCAAACCATGCCAGCATAGAAAACGAATGTTAAATGATGGTGATGATGATAATAATGATGATATGTGTATGTGTGTGAATATGCAAGAAAGACTGGATATGATTGAGCAATTAAAACTGAGACTGCATTAACCATTGTCATACACCGTTGTCCTTTTTCCCTGCTATTTTCTGCATGTGCAGCCTAGAGTTGGAAGTAAAACGGATAAGCTATAGAGTGGCTTTGTTAGCATGAGTACCACTTTTAGAACAATCATTACCTCAATTATCTGACTAACTCTGTTTTTTTCTCTATTCTGAATTCTCCAACACTTTCTCTGACTTTCACTCCAAACAACATTAACTTTGTCTTTTCATTTAATCTCTTCATTTTTTCAACATTTAATATTTAATTACTCTGCCTTCACAGGTTATTGTTTTCAGATTCTTTTTTTTTCTGTCACTCTTTGACCTTGCCAACATTCACAAACAGCCATATGCAAACGTGTAGGCACATATATGCACTAATTTTATATGTATCCACATGAACACAAAGTTCATATATGTGTGCATGTATATATACACACACATGTACATACATATACATGCACAAACATCAAAAGAAGCATAAACATTCATACACACATTATCTGCATGTGCACACATACATCACATGAATATATATATATATATATATGCATTCTTGCACATACATATGTATAAATACATGCACAAAAGTGAAATCAATACGCACACACATATACACATTCTCTGCGTATGCATACACACATACAGGCATAAAGATTGAATGACTATACACATGCTTGCACATATAGTAATCATCTGAATGCTTACACACACACACACACGCACACAAACATCCGATGAATATACAGACACATACACATGTTAAATGCAAACGCATACACACACTGAACTACATCAGCTGAGTTTACACATGTATACACATATTATCTGTTTGTAAACCTGCACACACACACATGCACACGCGTGCACACAAGCATACGCATACACTGAAACATGTATGTGCAGGAGTAGTGGTGTGGTTAAGAATTTCATTTCACAGTTATGTGGTTTGGGGTTCAAACTCACCGCATGGCATCTAGTGCTAATGTTGTCTTCCTTAGCCTTGGGTTAACCAATAACTTGCAAGGCATATTGAATATACACATGATTGTACACTTGCATGCACTCATGCACAAACCTATATGCATCTATATACACAACTATGCGCATTCAAATGAATGTGCACACGGTGGTAGTAGTGGTGGCTAATGGTTTTTTTAATGGTATTTGGGAGGGCATCCAGCCATAGAAACCATGCCAAAATAATAAGGCAAGCTGGCAGAAACGTTAGCATGCCAGGCAAAATGCTTAGTGGTATTTCGTCTGCCGCTACGTTCTGAGTTCAAATTCTATCGAGGTCGACTTTGGCTTAAGGTGGCGAGCTGACAAAAACGTTAGCATGCCAGGCAAAATGCTTAGTGGTATTTCGTCTGCCGCTACGTTCTGAGTTCAAATTCCACCAAGGTCGACTTTGTCTTAAGGTGGTGAGCTGACAGAAATGTTAGCATGCCAGGTGAAATGTTTAGTGGTATTTCGTCTGCCGCTATGTTCTGAGTTCAAATTCCACCGAGGTCGACTTTGTCTTAAGGCGGTGAGCTGACAGAAACTTTAGCACGCCAGGTGAAATGCTTAGTGGTATTTTGTCTGCCGCTACGTTCTGAGTTCAAATTCCACCGAGGTCGACTTAATCCGTTTGCCTGTCCTTGTTTGTCCTCTCTGTGTTTAGCCCCTTGTGAGTAGTGAAGAAATAGGTATTTCATCTGCCATTACATTCTGAGTTCAAATTCCACGAAGGTCGACTTTGCCTTTCATCCTTTCAGGGTCGATAAATTAATTACCAGTTACGCACTGGGGTCGATGTAATTGACTTAATCCCCTTGTGTGTCCTTGTTTGTCCCCTGTCAAAACAAACATTTGAAGTCTGAACAGCTCTCTGGCTGGCCAACTCCTGTGAAACCATCCAGCAAGGAAAATGAATGTCAAATAATGGTGATGGTGATGACGACGATGACAATGATGATCTTATGAAACCATGTTTCCATTTCTCCTTGAAATTACTGATTCTCTCCATTGGTCATAACTTCTGACAGAAGTATTACTGTTTGAAGACAGCAGGGTAGTAAAATGGGATAGCATTTGATCTTGGAATGCACAAATTTGGAACATATACTGCATGGCATCCTGTCCAAAGTTTAAAAAAATTCGGTCGTTCTGGATTTATCAATCTCAAAAGACTAATAAAAGCAAACTTGATCCTGGCAAGATTTGAACTCAAAGCACAGTGAGGCAAAAAATACAGCAGGGCTTTAATCACTGTGCCAGTTTGCCAAGTTCAACAGATGTGTGTGAGAAAGTGTATGACATGTGTACATGCATTAATTTTATGTGGTATGTGTAAATGTGCTTGTATGTATATGCTTATGTTGTGGGTATGTGCGTGTATGCTTTATATGCATGTGTATACAATGCACACATACATGCAAACATCAAATGCATATATCAATGGATACATTCATTAAATGCATATATATACATTTGTACATCATGCATATACATCTTATATCTATATTTATCCTTTATGTATCCATATTCCCTCATGCACACACAATCATTAAATGAAATGCACACATACATACATCATAGACATGTACATATACAGACATATACACACATGCTCATACACACAGAAATTCCTCAAATTGATGTACATGCACATCAAATAAATGTACATACATATACACACACACATACATATTCTCATAGAAATAAACATTAAATGAATACACGCATTTATATACATATCTGTATGCAAATATGCTTTACAAACATCAAATGAGTGAACACATAAAGATACACATACACACACACATATACATATATAATCACATCCATACATACGCATACATATATATATTCATATATACATACATATATATACATACACACACACATATATAAATATATATGAATGTCAAATGAATGTACACATGTAGCATGCATATACATGCATTATCTAGATAAATATTCACATACATAAATAAACATATATATTCACACAGGGAAACTTCAAATGACTTTACTCATCCATACACCCATTATTTACTTGCATGTGTACACACATGCACACATCAAATGAAAGACACATGCATGCTAATCATATTCACTGGTATTGCAGATAGCTCACCATTTTGCATCAATTTGATCAGGCTCAGCACAGTGATAGCACCAAGCTCACCAACTTGCAAAGTTCATAGGCATTGTCTCTTCTTCCTGACTCAGTAAATATAAAAAAAAAACCTTATATCTATATATATAAAACTCAACTTGTGTGTCTGTGTGTTTAACTTCCTCGCACATTTCCTAGCCAACAAATTGTAGAATCATTAAAAATGGGTCACTTAAAGTTTAGGCAAATGAAAATTGAACTGCGCTATTTCTGTTCTGAAATTCATCTCGTAAGTGCAAAAATTGATAATGTGTTTGTTTAGGCCTTGTCCCATGCATCGAATAGTGAACTTTATCCAGTCTGCTGTTTGACATGAACTGTGTTCACCACACGTTCAAGCATGTGTAAATTACATGAAAAATAAAAAATCAAGATATAAAAACGAATCGCCGTAAACATTGTAGAAATTCGGCAAAGAAATGAATTTTCGGGATGTAGCCTGGAGGGTTTTTTCGTATTAATCGTTTGGACTTTGTGAACACATACCAATTGTTTTCATAACATTTTTAACGCTTTGAATTAAATGTGACCATTTTGCAAAGACGGGCAATACTGCTAGTAAATATATATATAAAAAATTCCAAAATATTGCTCACTTTCCTATGCTGCACAATGATACCACAAGAAAATCTGATTAAACCCAGAATGAAAATATTCTGGATATATTCCCAGCAAACAGGGTTATCATTTGGAGTGATACTTTCTCAGCTGTGTTTTCAGACACACTCGGCCCTTTCTTATACTCTCTCATAATAAGAAACTCTGAAAAAAACTCCACCACTTGATTTACTCCAAGAACTTGAACACCTCTGTTCTCTCTGTTTTTCCAAATAAAATTGCACATCATGTTTTGAAGCTCCAATGAAACTATAGGGTGTTAATAAAGCCTTCAGCTATGAGTGCATTACATCTTGCAGCAGAAACAGCCATAAGCCAATGAAGTTCATAACATAATTGTTTGTTCCTTTGTCCTTCTAATTTCTTATATATGAATATATATACACCTAGAACCCATACTTATTTTTACTTTTATATTCATACTTTACTGTTAATTTTCATATCTCCTTACCACCCAACTTGTAACGAAAATTATGCTGTTATGTTTCGAAAACCTGCCACCCAATCAATAAATTCTTATTCATGCATATTATATCATATTACATGTACAATCATGATATTAGTTCAGTATTCATCACAACTGTCTAACAAACAAGAATGCGAAACACCAGAGTAACAGTCCTGTGATAATTTTGCAGCTTTAATCTCTATATATATAAAGCTGAAGTTGTCTGTGTATGGCAGGTTTGGTAGCCTTCAACTAACACTTTCTCCTCTGAGACCCTGCAGTGTAAGTTGACCAGAATTGAGAGTGTGATAGAAGAAGGCTTGCTCTTCATTTCTTAGAAGATAAAATTAAAATCGGACCATGTTAAGACCAAAAATTATTTACATCAAAAAGGTGCTCTTTTTCAATGAAAATCCCTCTTTTTTACGATTTTTTTACTGCTGTGTCGCAATTTTTTGGTGTATTTCAACCAGAAAAATGTTCACTTAAAGAGATAACAAGCTACATAATGCAAAATTTTTACTTTTCAAAAATTCCAATTCTAAAGGGTCAAAACAAACCCGAGCAACGCCGGGTGATACTGCTAGTATATATATATAATTTAAGGAATAGGAATTTAAAAAATCCAGGTAATCATCCAGTCAGCATACCATTCAAAATCATAACTAAAGTACTATGTGGTTAAAGAGACCCTCAAACCATTGGGTGACAAAATGAAATCTGCTCAACCAAATTAGATGTTGTAATGTTCATGCTTTTCTCAATGGCAATTATCACAAAAGTGTAGTGAAATGATATCAAGTGAGAAACAGAGCCTACCACTCCATAACCCCTACCATAACCCTTAAATACTTAATATATTTCAACATTGAGCCAAACCAAAATAGAGTACACGGAATAAGCTGTCATCTTGCGGAAAGTTATGAAAATCTCTTACTTTATAATATTAATATAATGTTTTATAAGGATATCATAATAGTTTGTATGATAAATTAGATATTGGTAAAAGTAAATGTTGGAGATAGATTGAATGCAGCTGAATGGAATACAAGCGGTTTGAGAAACATATTAGAAAATATTATTGAATGTATACTAAAGAGACAATTATTTTGCTGTAGTTTTGATGTGTAAAGGATTTTGATAAGATGTGTTGACTAAAGAAATATCATATATTGGTGGTTAAGCTGGGTTAAGTAGTATATAAGTTAAGATTTGGGAGAAACTACTTTTATTAAATATACAGGTACAAGAATGGACATATAGTTAAAAAGTTTACCCTCACAACCATATGGTTTTGGGTTCAGTCCTCCTCTATGGCATCTTGGGCATGTGTCTTGTTTTATAAGCTTTGGGCTGAATGATGCATTGTGAGCGAATTTTATCAACAGAATCTATGTGAAATCCTGTTGTGTTTTGATGTGCATGTGTGTGTGCTTGTGTGTGAAAATTGACATTTCACAGCTTCACTTCTAATTGTCTGAGCAAAACAGTGTTATAATGTTAACGTTCTTTGTTGACATTACAAATAATTGTACTGTACTTTCAAAGGTCTGGGGAATTTAAAAACAACACAAAAGCATCCCTTACTTCACAACCAAGTAAAGATTGGTGACAGGAAGAGCATCATGATGTAAAATCTTGTATCAAATAGTCCCTGTTCAATCCATGCCAACATAAATACACAGATGCTAAATGAATGAATGAATAACTTTAGTTTCAGCAAATGAAACAATGCTGATGAAATTGGTTCATAAAATTAAATTATGGTGCAGATCTTCTTGCTCTGTGATTACAATGGAAAATACAGGTATTCCCTTGTATTACATTTCCCAAAAATCTTGTCATAACAGAATTTTGTAACATCATCATCATCATCATCGTTTAACGTCCTTTTTCCGTGCTAGCACGGGTTGGACAGTTCGACCGGGGTCTGGGAAGCCAGGGGCTGCTCCAGGCTCCAGTCTGATCCGGCAGAGTTTCTACGGCTGGATGCCCTTCCTAACGCCAACCACTCCGCGAGTGTAGTGGGTGCTTTTTATGTGCCACCTGCACAGGTGCCAGGGGGGGTCCAGCATTGGCCACGATCGGTTGGAGCTTTTAACGTGCCAGCGGCACGGAAGCCAGCCAAGGCGGCACTGGCAACGTTCGGATGGTGCTTTTGGTGCTTTTTATGTGCCACCAGCACAGAAGCCAGTCGGGGCGGTGCTGGCATCAGCCACGTTTGGATAGTGCTTTTTATGTGTAACGTGAAATGTATTTTCCCATTGATGTCTATGCTCATTCATTACCATGTAACGAAGAAATAAATGAGAAGAATTGTTTTGTCCTATGAAATTCCATGTTATGGTATGAATTTCAGGAAGGGGCAATATCTTTGTAAGATTGACTTTGCCTTTCAACCTCTGGGTCAATAAAATAAATGCTAGAAAAGCATTAGGGTTAATGTAATCGACTTATCCCACTCTGGAAATTGCCGGTCTTGTGCAAAAATTTGAAAGCAAATATACAGGGTGTGATGGGTAAATTGTTGCCATTTTGTATATTTTATTTCATACATATACATTGTTTGTTCTTTATTTTGTCAACTACATAGTATAGTAGAGTCAGTTGGGCACCATCAGTAGGAAAAATAGCACCGTGATACAATTCACTCTGCCAGAAATTTGGAAACAGCATGTACTATTTGGCATGTCGATGTCAATCTATGGACAGTGCAATCTGGGAACATGTACTGAGAGTGATAAAAATCAAACATCTAGTCAACATAATATTGTGTGGAGTGATCACTAGTGATGGCAACATTATGCCTCCATTCATCTTTCCACACTGCCTCAGACTCAACATGTAGGCCTACATCAAGTGCCTGGAGGAGGTAGTGTTGTCCGGGGTTAAGAGGGTGGCTGATGGAAGACCCTGTGTCTGGCAACAGGACTCTGCGCCATGTCACATGAGTAGGAGAAATTCAAACATGGCTGTCAGACATTTCTGCAGCCACATCACCCCTAACATTTGGCTACCTAACTCCTCAGGCTGCAAACCCCTTGATTACTATGCGTCGGGTGCAGCTGTGCGAGAGACCAACAAAATTCCAAAGATGTTGTGAAGGCAAGGATTATGGCACCAACTTAAACAAGGAAACCATCCAGTAGAGTTGCAGAAAATTCAAAAGTCGTCTGGAGGCCATGATTAAAGCCAATGGCGATTTTATTGAATAAATTTACTCTTTAGTATTTCAAGATATTTTTATTAAATTTTGGTAAATATATCTATTAAAATGAAATGTCAGTGTTATTTTCAGTTTTTCATTTTTGTGTAATTTAGTCAACAGTTTATTCACTGACCATTCGAACACTAAGACAGCTATTAAACTTACTCCCCACAAAAAACAACCACATGGATTCTGTTGAGACCAGTAAGAAACAATTATGAACTTTTTTATTACACTTAACTTTAAATCTACAGCTATTATGCTTACTCCCCACAAAACACCACCACGTGGATTCTGTTGAGACCAGTAAGAAACAATTATGAACTTCTTTTATTACCTTAACATGTAAAATTTCTAAGAAAATTAAGATTTATCTTATATAGTGGTGTTTTCAAACTTCTTTTTTATAAATATATATATATAAAGAAAAGGTCATAATGATACATTTGGTCTGATGCAATGCAAGTCTATAAGATAATACTGTCAAAATATTGGTTATGTTTTGGGGAATTGCTATGCCAGTGTATGAGACAATGATCAGCAAAAATTCTTATATTTCTTTTTGGGGATTTGGTTTGCAAGATTCTTTATATGAGTTTGTGTGTTGAAGCATATTCTGTTGTATCTGGGGAGAGTCATTTCCTTTTTGTGCCTTATAATTTAACACACTCACCGGTAAAATTTCCACTTATTTCTTATTTTTATTTTCCTAAAATTTTCGTTGCGCCTTGCAAACTTTTCAATAGTCTTGACTCTGTCCGTTATTTACACTGCATTCCTTTTTGTTTGTTTGTGCGCATGTCTATATATTTCTATATAACATTCTTGTGTGATTGGAGTGACATCATTTTTCGTAGCAGGTTATCAGAAACTGACAGTAGTTGCTTGACCATTCGTATTTAAACTGGCCATATCCAGCCAAAATTGTCCACCTGTTTTATGTTCAAACTGGTCAGATCTGGTTTCTCATATTGACCCTAAATAATCACATCATTAAAGTCTTGAAGCTATGAAATAATGCATGATCAACTGAAAACAGGCGTAGGAGTGAATGTGTGGTAAGTAGCTTGCTTACCAACCACATGGTTCCGGGTTCAGTCCCACTGCATGGCACCTTGGACAAGTGTCTTCTGCTATAGCCTCGGGCCGACCAAAGCCTTGTGAGTGGATTTGGTAGACGGAAACTGAAAGAAGCCCGTCGTATATATGTATATATATATGTATGTGTGTATATGTTTGTGTGTCTGTGTTTGTCCCCCCAACATCGCTTGACAACTGATGCTAGTGTGTTTACATCCCCGTAACTTAGTCGTTTGGCAAAAGAAACCGATAGAATAAGTACTAGGCTTACAAAGAATAAGTCCTGGGGTCGATTTGCTTGACTAAAGGCAGTGCTCCAGCATGGCCACAGTCAAAATGACTGAAACAAGTAAAAGAGTAAAAAGAGTAAATAAGCACTACATTTTGACAGTGTAATCTGAATGTAAAAGAGTCAAGCTGGCATCAAGCTCAGAACTACTTGTAAAAAATTTGTAAAATTATATTTGGCAGGAAAGATAGTTTGTTTCTATTATGCAATAATAGTGTGCAGAAAGCTCTCTGCTATATTTGAAGTGCAAATTAGATATAATGTTTAAATTTGCAAGTGTCATGTGATTATATTAATAATCATGTGATGGTTGTTACACAAATCTAGAGTTACCACCGTGGCTGCTAAATTTCATACTATCTTCCCTCTTGTTGCATTACCTATTTCTAATTTTAATAATCTAGAATTGTACTCTTTTACTCTTTTCAGTCATTTGACTGTGCCCATGCTGGAGCACCACCTTTAGTTGAGCAAATCGACCCCAGGACTTATTCTTTGTAAGCCTAGTACTTATTCTATCGGTCTCTTTTGCCAAACCGCAAAGTTACGGGGATGTAAACACACCAGCATCGATTGACAAGCGATGTGGGGGCGGGACAGGACAAACACTGACAAACAAACATATACACATACATATATATCTATGCATATATACGACAGGCTTCTTTCAGTTTCCGTCTACCAAATCCACTCACAAGGCTTTGGTTGGCCTGAGGCTATAATAAAAGACACTTGCCCAAGGTGTCATGCAGTGGGACTGAACCTGGAACCATGTGGTTTGTAAGCAAGCTACTACCACACAGCCACTCCTATGCCTTAGTGCAGTGCATTAATTCATTAGAAACATTTTTCTTCTTTCTTTCCTTCTCTTTTTTTAGGTGTAGGAGATTTTGTGTTGCTTTCTTTGTCTTTATTTATTTTGGTGAAACATCACTCAATTATGCTTATCTTCTCCATATATGGATGTAGCTTTGAATTAATATTAATATTAGTGTGGGAGATGAATGTGAATGTAGTTGGTTTGTGAGATGAATGTGAATGCATGCATTTATTTCTATGCATATATCTGCTTATATATCCATATTCATGTACATAAATGTACATAGATGGATACTTAAATAATGAGTAGGGGAAAAAAAAATCTGATCATGAACTCCAGGCTAGGTTAAGATTGTATCCATAGCATATCCATAGCATATCTGTCTACTAAGTTATATCGTCTACTGCTCTTATAAATTTTCTTAATATTCTACAGTTTTAGTTTCCAACAAGAAAGCTCATTGTTAAATGATCAAATTTTTAATATTTTATTTACCCATAATTCCTTCAATATTTTCTTTTCTTCCACAACTATTAATCTATTCAATTCTATCCTGCCATGGAGCCAATGATATCTCAAGAACTTCAATGTTTTATTTTTATAAAATATTCTGTAATTTTCTCTCTTTTTTGTTTTTTCTTCTCTATGTATGACTAAGTTTCCATTTCATCTTTTTCAAAATTAACTTGATTGAAAAATTGATATTCTTAGATAACCATCTCACTACAGATTAAAATTATGTATTCTTTTTTTAACTATCAGATTCACATATCTCATAACCATTCTAAGTATATTTATGTGAACTACTCATTTCTAAAGCCAGCAATCATAAAGTATTTTTTAGTCAAATTCTATATTCAAATAATACTATATTCCTTGTTATTTTTTCCATAATTATATTTTTGGTTGCAATTCTGTATATATAATTTCTTATCCATCAGACTTTTACTTCATGGCATAAAATTGATTTCACTGCTTGAATTCTTCTTCTTCTTCTTCTTCTTCTTCTTCTTCTTCTTCTTCTTCTTCTTCTTTCTTCTTCTTCTTCTTCTTCTTCTTCTTCTACTTCTTCTTCTTCTTCTTCTTCTTCTTCTTCTTCTCCTCCTCCTCCTCCTCCTCCTCCATCCCCTCCTCCATATCCCCCCTCTTCCATACCCCACCCCAAATTTCGTGCCCTGTGCCTACAGCAGCAAGCATTATTATTATTATTATTATAATTATTATTATAAACTGGCAGAATTGTTAGCACACCGTGCAAAATGCTTAGTAGCATTTTGTCCGTCTTTATGTTCTGAGTTCAAATTCCACCAAGGTCAACCTTGCCTTTCATTCTTTTGGGATCTGAGTACTGGAGCATTGTGATATTCAGGGTCTGACTCAATGACACAGCACACTGTCTTATCCAAGAATTGAACTCACAGCCTAATATTTATGAGTCCAACACCCTTTCCACTAGGCCACATGCCATCATTTTCTAAAAGTGGATCACATTTGGTAAAAGAAATGTTTGAATGTGATTATGCAAAAGTAATAAAGATGTAAGTCTTATAGCTACTGTTTAGCTTTAAGACAATCCTGGTAAAGAATACCAATGAGCAAAAGGTATTTCAACCATGACCATCACAACATTTGTGTATATTTATTTCTTATTTTTTTATTGCCCACAAGGGGCTAAACATAGAGAGGGCAAACAAGGACAGACAAAAGGATTAAGTTGATTACATCGACCCCAGTGCGTAACTGGTACTTAATTTATTGACCCTGAAAGGATGAAAGACAAAGCTGATCTCAGCGGGATTTGAACTCGGAACGTAATGGCAGACGAAATACTGCTAAACACTTCGCCCAGTGTGCTAACATTTCTACCAGCTCGCTGCCTTATTTGTGTATATTTTGGACAATGTTATTCCAGTGCTCTGTCTCCTCTCCAGGACTTTATGTAGGGTGAATGATTTGGATGGAGATTTGGCTGCTATTTCATGCATTTTGAATGACTACAAAAAAATGTTCCCTCTGTTGGCTCATAACATGACTGTGTATATATTCATGACCATGTGTGTATGTGTGAGTGTGCACATAGGTGTGCGTGAATGTATGTGTATGTGGGAGTGTGTATGTGTCTGGGTGTGTATAAAAAAATTATAATGGTTGTGATAATTCCTTTTACTGTTTTAATGCTGTGTGGTTTATTGCATTTTATTGGGTTGTTATGGAGTCAGTTGCATTTGTGGGTTCCCTTTAAGTAGTTGTTACAGCCTTTAGTATGGTCTGCTTTGCTTTTCCCTTCTTTTATTTTTACTATTTTCATTAATTCTTTAAATATGTATGATATTCAGACTGGCAGACTTTTGCCATTTATTTAATTTAATGGTTTTTTTTTTGTTTTTTCTTTTGCTTTTTAATTGTTTTTCTTTTATACTATTTTCTATCCCTCTGTATTGTTCTATTTCATTTTAAATCAAATTTTCTAGAATTGTATCTTCCCTGTGTTGAATAGTAATATCATTTAATGAATAACCAGTTTGTTAAATACTAATGGCAAAAATACAAAAAGAGAGAAAAAAATCTAGAGAAATACCTCTAAAAACAATTCTACTTAGAATAGCAAATGTCTGCATGAAGAGGATTCTTTAGCTAATTAGATTTTTGTGTTTATCTTCCCTTGTCAGCTTTTAGTAATTTGTCTTTTTAAAAACTCTCTCTTTATCAATATCTGTTACCACTATTTCCACTATCATATTTAATGATTTCTTTAGCCACAAAGAAACGAAGTTTAAAAAAAAACAACAAATCAAAACAAAACAATAACAAAACAAACCAGCAACCCTCACATAAAAGGCAAAACGAATTGCAGAAGCTTCACTATCACATTTTTGAGGTTCTACTCTTTACTCTTTCTCTTTTGCTTGTTTCAGTCATTTGATTGTGGCCATGCTGGAGCACCGCCTTTAGTCGAGCACATCGACCCCAGGACTTATTCTTTGTAAGCCTAGTACTTATTCTATCCGTCTTTTTTGCTGAACCGCTAACTTACGGGGACGTAAACACACCAGCATCAGTTGTCAAGCGATGTTGGGGGCACACACACACACACATTTATATATATACACATATATACAACGGGCTTCTTTCAGTTTCCGTCTACCAAATCCACTCACAAGGCTTTAGTTGGCCCGAGGCTATAGTAGAAAACACTTGCCCAAGTTGCCATGCGATGGGACTGAACCCAGAACCATCAGTGAAAATGACCAATAGAATAAGCACTAGTCTTACAGAGAATAAGTCCTGGGGTCAAATGACTGAAACAAGTAAAAGACTGAAAGAAAAAAAAATCAGCATTCGATATCCACTTTTCCATGCTGCCATAGTTTAAACAGTTTTTCTAGAGCTGTGTTTTTGGGTCAGATGCCTTTAGTTTCACTGATACTTTTTGCTCTTATGACACATAGGGGTGTGATGTACCTATTTGAGAACCAAGGTATACACATTTTAAATATATCAGATTAGTTATGGGTGCATGCACCATTGCAGTGCATCACAGCATCTACCATTTGTTTGTATCTACTTGGGTTACCTCAGCCAACTCTCCAAGCCATGACAAAGTCAGTTCCCATCTCCCTGAAATACTCTTTCATCAACCAGAACTACAAAGCATATGGCCAACCAACACAAGCCATCACTCCAGCCAAATCTTAAGAGAAGAGAAAATGGTATGCAGGATGCAGTTCAGAAAATCAAGCATCATGACCATATGGTCAGAGCAGATGCTCCTAAAGCATATAAGTTGCAGGACACATCCTGTATAATTCTTGGTTTCTGAGTATAATTCTATGTTGGATACGAAATCCAACCAATGGTAACTCATAATCCTGCAAAGTGTCCTGGTACCAAAGAAATTCCAGTGGCCCCAAAGGGTTCCTGACAGTGTCCAATTTTCACAACTGTAAAGCAAAACATGAAGGACCAGACACCTGAACACTCTTATCTTTGTCTTACTGCTCAGATATATTTGACATTAAATATGTGATAAGATTAAATGGATTCTTTACTTTCAGACTTCACAACTGTAGAGTTTTGCATCTGATTCTATTATGTGGCACTTTGAAAAAATGTCATTACTGCCTCAGGTCAACCAAAGCCTTGAGTAAAAGTTGTTAAATGGAAACTGTCTGTAACTCTATTAGAGGCATCATATTTGTCCTTTGATAACTAAACGTCTGTTGCCTTGTTTAAAACCACTAGTTGATTCCTGGCACATTTAGCACAGTCCATTCTTTTGTAAACATTTGGGCTAGGTCTCTCTTCTGAAGATAGCAATTTCCCTTCCCCCCTTACAGTCAGAAACCTCAGAAGGATTATGAGTGAATTTTTTTTTTTTTATTTTCAGATTAAGCAAAAATGGACCCATGACTTTCACATTTAAATTTGATTTTGAAGTATCTTCAGTTTCAGACACTAAAGTAATAATTAATTTTCCAAAATAACATTAATTCAACATAAACCAATGCAAACCAAGACCTTAGCACTAATTCCCATTAAAGGTTTGTTTTTTTTCTCTTGTCCTCTGAACTTCAGCTCAAGTTTGAGATCAAAATCAACAATGGTGCTCATTCTTTTAGAAAGACCATTTACATTCATAGTTTTAGCTAGACTGGAGATTTAGTTATAAAATATTTAGCTCTATGCTACTAAAAATTCAGCCAATGTCCAAAGCCATATTAACCTTCAGTTATTAAAAATAAATTGATTTTTTTCTCCCCATTCTGCCAACAGAATCAATAGTTCACCAGGCAATTTATGAGATAACTTTATTACATATTTGATTTCATTACTAATTTTAGTGACTAAGTCAAATGACGGTATTACTTCTGGGTACTTCACAAAATAGTGGTGCAGTTTTGATGTAGAGTGATGGCATGGTGAGAACTTAAATAATATCATCATCATCATCATCATTACTAACTCCATCACCACCACCACCATCACCATCATCATAATCATCAGCAACATCATCATTAAAACACTAGCCCTCGGCACCACACAGTGAGACTGAGTCTAAAAACTTTTTTTTTTATTGCACACAAGGGGTTAAACATAAAGGGGACAAAAAAGGACAGACAAACGGATTAAGTCGATTACAATGACCCCAGTGTGTAACTGGTACTTAATTTATCAACCCCGAAAGGATGAAAAGCAAAGTCAACCTCGGCGGAATTTGAACTCAGAACATAATAGCAGATGAAATACCACTAATCACTTTGTCCAGTGTGCTAACGTTTCTGCCAGCTTGCCGCAAACTTCTTACCATACAACCACACCATTTTCTAATAATTTTAGTTGGGCATGAGTAGCATTTTTGACCAACTTTAATCTAGGATTTGTTCTTGTTAGCATGAGAAATGTACTATAAACATTTCAATGATGGTAACATTTATTGTTGCTTCATCCCAGGTCAGCCCTAACTGAGCAAACCTGTAATCAAAGCATTCTAGCTTTAACCGTCCCATCATCTGATGTCCTCTTTCTATTTGTTTTCAACCCTTTGATGCTGTGATTAATCTCAAGTGGGTTCGGTTTCGTTTGACTATAATCCTGGAAGGGGCAAAAGAAGGTGGTTACACAGTTTTGTGTTCACATCTAAAAAGGAATGTTTCTGTTTCTTATTTCTTTACTGCCCACAAGGGGCTACACACAAAGGGGACAAACGAGGACAGACAAATGGATTAAGTCGATTATATTGACCCCAGTGTATAACTGGTACTTATTTAATTGACCCCGAAAGGATGAAAGGCAACCAAAGCCTTGTGAGTGGATTTGGTAGACAGAAACTGAAAGAAGCTCATCGTATATATATATATATATATATATATATATATATATATCTCATCATCATCATCATCATCATTTAACGTCCGCTCTCCATGCTAGCATGGGTTGGACGGTTCAACTGGTGTCTGTGGAGCCCGAAGGCTGCACCAGGCCAGTCAGATCTGGCAGTGTTTCTACAGCTGGATGCCCTTCCTAACGCCAACCACTCCGAGAGTGTAGTGGGTGATTTTATGTGCCACCGACACAGGTGCCAGACGAGGCTGGCGAACGGCCACGCTCGGATGGTGTTTTTATGTGCCACCGACACAGGTGCCAGACAAGGCTGGCAGACGACCACGCTGGATGGTGTTTTTATGTGCCACCGACACAGGTGCCAGACGAGGCTGGCAAACGGCCACGCTCGGATGGTGTTTTTATGTGCCACCGACACAGGTGCCAGACAAGGCTGGCAGACGACCACGCTCGGATGGTGTTTTTATGTGCCACCGACACAGGTGCCAGACGAGGCTGGCGAACGGCCACGCTCGGATGGTGTTTTTATGTGCCACCGACACAGGTGCCAGACAAGGCTAGCAGACGACCACGCTCGGATGGTGTTTTTATGTGCCACCGACACAGGTGCCAGACGAGGCTGGCAAACGGCCACGCTCGGATGGTGTTTTTATGTGCCACCGACACAGGTGCCAGACAAGGCTAGCAGACGACCACGCTCGGATGGTGTTTTTATGTGCCACCGACACAGGTGCCAGACGAGGCTGGCGAACGGCCACGCTCGGATGGTGTTTTTATGTGCCACCGACACAGGTGCCAGACAAGGCTAGCAGACGACCACGCTCAGATGGTGTTTTTTTTATGTGCCACCGACACAGGTGCCAGACGAGGCTGGCGAACGGCCACGCTCGGATGGTGTTTTTATGTGCCACCGACACAGGTGCCAGACAAGGCTAGCAGACGACCACGCTCGGATGGTGTTTTTTATGTGCCACCGACACAGGAGCCATATTAGGCTGGCGATCGGCCACGATTGGATGGTGATCGTTACGTGCCCACAGCATGGAGGCCAGTCGGTGCGGTACTGGCTACGCCCACGTTCGGATGGTATTCTTGTGTGCCACCGGCACTGGTACCACAAAGATACAAATTCCATTGATGTTCATCTATTTTGATTTTGTTTGATTTTCACTTGCCTCAACAGGTCTTCACAAGTGTCACAAGAAGGAAGGTATGCACAGGTGGACTGACTACGTCCTAGGTAGGGGCCACGGGTTATGGCCTGACTAGTCTTGCCGGGTCTTCTCACGCACAGCATACTTCCAGAGGTCTCGGTCTCTAGTCATTTCCTTGGTGAGACCTAAAGTTCGTAGGTCGTGCTTCACCACTTCGTCCCAGGTTTTCCTGGGTCTACCTCTTCCACAGGTTCCCTCAACTGCTAGGGTGTAGCACTTTTGCACACAACTATCTTCAGCCATTCTCGTCATATGACCATACCAGCGCAGCCGTCTCTCTTGCACACCACAACTGACGCTTCTTAGGTTCAACTTTTCTCTCAAGGTACTTACACTCTGACGATTATGAACACTGACATTACACATCCATCGGAGCATACTGGCTTCATTTCTTGCGAGCTTACGCATATCCTCAGCAGTCACGGCCCATGTTTCACTACCATGTAGCATGGCTGTACGTACACATGCATCATAAAGTCTGCCTTTTACTCTGAGCGAGAGGCCTTTTGTCACCAGCAGGAGTAAGAGCTCCCTAAACTTTGCCCAGGCTATTCTTACTCTAGCAGTTACACTTTCAGCACACCCACCCCCGCTACTAACTTGGTCTCCAAGGTAGCGGAAGCTATCAACTACTTCTAGTTTGTCTCCCTGGAACGTGGTAGAAGTTGGTCTCTGCACATTTCCAGTGTTTATTTCTCCTGAGCATCTGCCACATACGAAAACTATCTTCCCAGTTAGCCTACCTTTGACATTGCTGCACCTCTTATGTGTCCATAGCTTACACTTGGTGCACCTTATAGAGTTTCTACCTACACCTATTCTACAGATTGAGCAGGGCCATCTACCTGAAGTCGTTTGTGGTTGGTCCACCTTCCTACTTATTAGGACTTTGGTTTTGGCTAGGTTGATTCTAAGGCCCTTCAACTCTAATCCTTGTTTCCACACCTGAAACTTCTCCTCCAGTTCTGATAGTGACTCAGCAATTAGAGCAAGGTCATCAGCATATAGGAGCTCCCAGGGGCATCCTGTCTTAAATTCTTCCGTTATTGCCTGGAGGACTATGATAAATAGGAGGGGGCTGAGGACTGAACCTTGGTGGACCCCAACCTCTACCCGGAATTCTTCACTGTACTCGTTGCCAACCCTCACCTTACTAGCTGCGTCTCTGTACATGGCTCGCCCAGCTCTCACTAACCATTCATCTATCCCTAGTTTCCTCATTGACCACCAGATAAGGGATCGGGGGACCCTGTCAAAGGCTTTCTCTAAGTCAACAAAAGCCAGGTACAAGGGCTTACCTTTGGCTAGGTATTTCTCCTGCAGCTGTCTTACCAGGAATATAGCATCAGTAGTACTTTTCCCTGGCACGAACCCAAACTGCATATCATCTAAGCTAACTCTCTCTCTAATTAACTGGGCTATAACCCTCTCCGTAACCTTCATTACCTGATCCAACAGCTTGATGCCCCTATATAAATTAAATTAGAGATAAAACCACTATTAGGCAAATCAAACAGTGAAAAACATAAATCAAAACATAAAAATAAAAATAATTAATATAATATACAAAATATATAAAATATAAAATTTAAAATTTAAATTATTTAGATTTAAAATTAAAATTATTAATTTATATTTATAAATTTTTATTTTTATTTTTAGTTTTATTTATCTTTTTTTATTAAAAAGTTTAATATAAGATATATATATATGAATAATATATAAATATATGCATATTTACATACATATATGTACATACCTACATCTATATGTATATATACATGTATATATGGGTACAGGACATCAAAAAAACGTTGAACACAATGTGAAATGAAAACATGGAAATGAACTTTTTTTTCAAACAATGAAAAAACAGAGTACAAGACATACAACACAAGGAATATTCCCTTTCTTCAGTTATCCTTGTTTCGTCTACTCTGCATTTCGAAGGTAAGGACAAGACGCGACTTCATTGAAACAGTCCTTCCCGCAAAGCAAATTAAATAACATTTGGGATTTTTTGTGGAGGAGTAACAAGAACAGGACAGTAAGAACAAAACAAGACAGTTAAACCAATAAAAGTAGAAAGAGTAAAAGACAGAACAAAGAGAATAACACAGTGAAAACAAAGGATGAGGGTTGTTAAGCCAAGATGATGGAAAAATTATTCTGAATGCTTGAGGAGACAGCTTATGAGAGAGACAGGATAAGCGGCCTGGTCTTGGTGAAGATAGCAGTTGGAAACATGGCTTCCCTCTGACCATATGACAGTGATGAGAGAGTTGAGGAGGAGGAGGAGGAGTAAGAGAGAGGGAACGGTGAAGGGGAGAGGAGAAGAATAGGGAAGGGTGGGAGAGAAAAACAGAAAGGATGATATATATATATATATATGTGTGTGTGTGTGTGCGTGTGTATGTATGTATTTGTTATTTGTGCGTGTTTGTCCCCCCACCATCGCTTGACAACCAATGTTGGTGTGATTACATTCCCGTCACTTAGTGGTTTGGCAAAAAGAGGCCAATAGAATAAGTACTAGGCTTACAAAGAATAAGTCCTGGGGTCGATTTGTCCGACTAAATGTGGTGCTCCAGCATGGCCCCAGTCAAATGACTGAAACAAGTAAAAGAATAAAAGAATATAAAATTGATGTTTAGGTACAAATGTTATCTTTGCAGCACTTATTTCTCTGGATTTGACAAAAATATCCAAATGTAAAATAAAATTAGTTATAAAAGTAAGATGACTACATTTCTTTAGGTGAGAAACATTTTTTTAGTCTCCGGCAGAAATAACAAAGAAAGAGTGAATTTAAATTAATTGAATTAAGTTACACAGGAAATGGCTTTGTACAATTCATTTAAGCCATTATTCTCAAATAAAAATAATACATTTCTTTTGTTTGTGTCATGCCCTTTGGAATTTTGATAAAACTCCCATTGACTATAGTTTCAGTTCTGAAAAAAGTGAAACAGTAGTCATTTATCAATATCTGTTAATTCTTTTGTAACTATATTCTCAGTCTGTCAAAGAATCTAAGTAGCCTTGAATTTGGCCTTCCAACTTTCTTCCCCGATAATTCAATGATTTTATCCTTGTTAAGCTGAATGCTTTGATTAAGAAAACATGATTTCATAAATATTAAATTCTTCATTTTTTTTCTGTTAGAATTAAAAGGATTTCTGGAAGCAGAATTAATACTTTACTGTTTTTGTTTTTGATAATAGTATTTATTAATCCAGGTGAAAGGCTTATAATTTCAAATTATACATGACATTAGGTGGAAAACTAATATGCTAGGGAAACAGATATTGGAAGCAGCAAAACATTTTGAAACAGTCAACTATATATGTGTGTGCGTGTGTGGATAGTCATTATTGGTTTAGTTTTAGGTTTATTGACTCTTTTGCTAGTGGTGCTAACAGTGGTGATGGCATTAATATCAAAGTAACATAGAAACTAAATGTTATGTTAGTATTACAAGTATTCACTAGGTAGATTTTTAATGAACACTTCTGAAAGAAAGCTATTGCAATTGATATACATGCAAGCAAGCATGGCCCTGTGGTGAAAGCAGGATTTGATTTGAGCATAGAGAATCAGAACAAATACCCTGATACATAATCCATTCATTGCTTTAATGCTGCTGCTAATTATGTATCTTGTCTGTCTGGAAACTATTCAACAATGAATATATTTATAATGATATTGTAAGTTAGACTGACATGTCTAAAATACAGGTCGTTCCAGAAATCTTGGGCACATTTTGACATTGAATATCTTGAAAACTATTAAGGACATAAAAACGCATCAGATGTATTCTGAAAGCCTGCAATTTCAAGTTTTTTTTATGGAATGTTCAAAGATGTTCAATGTAAGTACCATTGGTCACTCGGCACACATCAAGCCGATAGTCCAATTTTTGCCAAACGCATTCCAGCATTGCGTTGTCGATGGTTGTAACAGCTTTTGTTATTTGGGCCTTCAGTTCATCCACGTCTTTTGAAAGTGGAGGCACATAGACCAGTCCTTTCACAAACCCCACAAAAAGAAATCACAGGGTGTGAGATCTGGAGACCTGGGAGGCCAGCGCATGAGAATGCGATCATCTCGCCTAGACCATCCAATCCATCTCTCTGGCAGTGTTATGTTCAGATACTGTCTGAGGTTCCAGTGTGGTGACACCCCATCCTGTTGGAAAATGAAGCTCCTACTGGCTCTTCTGATTGATTTACGGGGGCTCCGCTCGAAGGCAGTTCGAACTCGCCCAACCGTATCATCTGAAGTTGAGGGGCGTCTCGTTTCTTAGCTGGGCACAAACACCCATCCTTCATGAATTTACCATGCCATCTCAATATGGACTTTCTTTCTGGTGCCTCTTTTTGGAATTTTGTGCAAAATGCACGTTGAACATGATTCAGTATTTGCAAATTCAAGGACGCAAAACGCCTTTTCTGGTTGAGTGAACGTCATTACTGGATCTGAAAAAATATGAAAAAATTATTAGCATTACAAAAAAACTTAGTGAATTTAGCTTTAAAATAGTACCAGTTTCATCTTACTACCAATCATAGTCTAGCAGATATGAAGACTTGAAATGTGCCCAAGACTTCTGGAACACCCTATAGAAGTGTAATAGATCAAGTTTTAGATAATTTCACATTGATTTAATATATATTTAATTGATGGCTGGATGAAGATTTTGCAATAGCTTGGAATAGTGAAATATTAGAGCAAAAAACTAAATTTCATGAGTTCTTATAGAGGGTGAATAATGAAATTTAAGTGGTTAACTATTGTAGATTTGTTTTATATTATAAAATAGGCTGTAACCGTTAGGGAGAGAAACCTTCACTGATATTATTTAAACTAATGAAAGTGTTGAGACTGATAGAGGAAATTATTGTAAAGGAATATCAATATATTTTATGTAATCGAGTCGTCTTCAGTTTTACAGTTAATGAATATTCCTACACCATTAAACCATTACTGATACAGTAGCTAGATTTTTCTCTGGAACAACTTGTTGTGACCTGATATTTCAGCATTGATACATTGTTAATTTCAATTGACTGAAAAACAAATCATGTCAAAATAAACTGCAAAGCTGAGACTAAAATACCGCAAGAATAAACATAATAATTTCTGGTAGCATAAAAAGACAGGCGTGAAAGCGGAGAACGTAACTGAGACTTGGTTTACAATAAATAATGCAATAAATATTGCACCATTGTTCTGCTATCTGCAAGATAGTCAGTCAATCCCCAAGGCGATTTTGTATGTTGCTTTTGAAACGTGAGTAGGAGAAACAATTACTGAGATAATGTATTTCCCCATTTCTGTGAAAAATCATCTCTTATTATCCTGCTTGTTATTAACTATTCTTCAGGCATAAACTTCTTTATGCTGTAAGATGCTTAAAACAAACAAAATCACGTAGAGTGTAATATATGTCTTTATATATCCACTTTTAGAAAGCAAATCATCAGAAATTTATAACAGGTGAAAGTATTTATTACAGATTAAAGCAATAAATTTCGATATTTGCTGACTGGCTAAAATTATATTCTATGTGTTGTACTTTTGGCAGTGCACCAAATTCAGCTAATATTATTCCATTTACTTTTTTATGGAACAAAATATGCTTAAGATGTGGAAAATACTTAGAAACTCTTAAACATCTGACTTTCTTCACATAAATTTTGAAATTCATATTATAGATTGCTTCAGGAATTCAGATACATGCTTATTACTCTTCAGTTTTATATATATAAATGTATGAAGTAAAATGAATAAGTGTTGACAAAAATTATATTGATAAAGGCACTGCATTTATCAATATAACAACCAAGCAACACATGTTTACTCATCTAAATGTATTACTTTATACTAATATGTCAAATTGAAAGAAACACACACACACACACACACACACACACAAATACACAGGCAGTGAGGAAAGAAGAGACAAACTGAAGGATATCATAATATCTAGTAAAAAAGGAAAGATTAAGAATTATTAAATAACCGTGTTAGTTTATTATCAAGATTAAATATAATTTTTCAGAATTAAATCATGAATTTTTTTTCCTGCTTACTGCATTAGATATCACAGATATTTTGGCTTGTTGTATTAGTGCAACATACACTTGACTATTTGTTTTCTATGCTGAAGGTGGTCCCTAGGGTAATTCCCCTTCCTTTTCATCCTTTATCCCTTTAACATTCAGATTACACTGTCAAATGTAATAATTATTTATTTATTCATTCACATTGTCTTGAATTAATCATGTATTATCTTCTAGCAAAGAGATTGCAATGATATGATTGTTTATTTTCAGAGTGACATTGTAGGGAAGGTGTGAGTAAGAGGCCATATATGGCCAGTTTGAGCTTAAAATAGGTAGCATATTTATTTGGGCCAGATATAACCTGTTTAAATGCTAAATACTATATATTTTCTTAGTTATCTCAAGATCTACCAAATATGGATAAACTATGTCTCACTGAAGAAGTCTAATAAGACTGAAATATGCCTGAAGTTATCCCTGTACATGCCTAATTCAGATTCTCTTCTTCCCCACTGTTTGCTTCTCTTAATTTTAAATTAATTTTTAAGTGATTCAAATTCTAAAGTTATCTTCATGTTCACTTTTGAAAACTATAATTAACCCTAATTAACTATAATGAACCATAATTAATCCCCTTCACGTCAGATGCCTATCTTCCGTCGTCGTCGTTGTCATCATCACCATCAACACCACCATCACCACCTTTAGTCATCTTCATCATCATCATCATTGTCTTTGTCGTCACTATCATCATCATCACCATCATCATCATCACAATCATCATCATAACCATTAGTATTTATTACAATAAGATCTAGGTGAGATGTTAAATTGGAATTCAGGAATGTGGATGTGTATGATGTTAGTCATAAATCACCAAATCTACTTATTATTTCTAGCAGGCTGGGTAACTATATATAGGCTTCTTTGTGGGCTTGTAGCACAAGCAGTTTTTTTTCAGCTGGTTTCTTTTAATACGGTTAGTCTATGTTTCATCTTTGTGTTTTGAATTTGCATTCCATCCTTTCATTTTGATAGAATTTAGTAACCAGTCAAGGGTGGGGTTTTGGCAGAGTCTTTAGCATATGAGATCAGATTGAATACCTTGTGGTATTTTTTCTGATAACAAGCACTCTGTGTTCAGGTGTGGATGTGTGGTTAAGTAGTTTGCTCCCCACTCACATGGTTTCAAGTTCAGTCCCACTGTGTGGAACCTTGGGCAAGTGTCTTCTGCTATAGACCTGGGCTGATGGAAAACCTCGAGTGGATTTGGTGGATCAAAATTGAAAGCCAACCATCACATGTGTGTGTGTGTCTTTGTGTCTGTCTTTGTTCTCCACCACCTCTTGAAACTGGTATTGGTGTGTTTACTTCCATGTAACTTAGCAGTTTGGCAAAAAAAGACTGATAGAATAAATACCAGGTTTAAAAAAAGATAAATACTGGGATTCATTCTTTTGACTAAAATTCTTCAAGGTGCTGCCCGAGTATGGCCGCAGTCTAATGACTGAAACATTAGAAAGGTGGTGAGCTGGCAGAAATGTTAGCACAGTGGGCAAAATGCTTAGCGGTATTTCGTCTGCCGCTACATTCTGAGTTCAAATTCCATCGAGATCGACTTTGCCTTTCATCCTTTCAGGGTCTATTAAATAAGTACCAGTTATGCACTGGAGTCGATATAATTGACTTAATCCGTTTGTCTGTCCTTGTTTGCCCTCTCTGTGTTTAGCCCCTTGTGGGTAGTAAAGAAATAGGTATTTTGCCTGTTGTTACATTCTGAGTTCAAATTCCGCCGAGGTCGACTTTGCCTTTCATCCTTTTGGGGTTGATAAATTAAGTACCAGTTACACACTGGGGTCGATATAATCGACTAAATCCGTTTGTCTGTCCTTGTTTGTCCCCTCTATGTTTAGCCCCTTGTGGGCAATAAAGAAATATGAAACATGTAAAACATAAAAGATAAGTAAAACATAAAACTGAGGTCAGCTTTGCATTTTGTCCTTTGAGGGTCAATAAAAGAAGTACCAATTCAAACTGGTGGCTTTTTTCTGGTATCAATTTTCGTTCTTTGGGTTCTGAGTTCAAATTCCACCGTGGCATGCTAGGCTGCTAGACTTAATCTGTTACTATTTAGCACCATGTGTTCCTTTAGTGGACTCCACTTTGTTGCAACCATTTGGGTTACACCACTGGTTTGAATATATCTTCCACCCTCCCTCCCTCCCACTCATTATCTGAGAGGCCCTGTGAACTGTTGAGAGCACTGCTTCTCCTCCTAACTAGAAGATAAAAAAGAAAAATATGTCCTGCAATATTTGTTTTAGCTCTTCGTATTCTAAATTATTATCTTTTACTTGTTTCAGCCATTTGACTGTAGCCATGCTGGGGCACTGCCTCGAAGAATTTTTAATCAAATAAATCAATTCCAGTACTTATGTATTTATTTATTTTTGAAGTCTGGTACTTATTCAATCGATCTTGTTTGCCAAGCTGTTAAATTGTGGGCAATATAAACACACCAACAGCAGTTGTGTGGAGGTGTAATGGCCCAGTGATTAGAGCAGCGGACTCACGGTTATAAGAACGCAGTTTCGATTCTCAGACCGGGCATTGCGAGTGTTTATTGAGCAAAAACACCTAAGCTCCATGAGGCTCTGGCAGGGGTGGGGGTGAACCCCACTGTACTCTTTCACCACAGCTTTCTCTCACTCTTTCTTCCTACTTCTACCACAAAGCAGAGGAACTGTGGTGTAACCCACTATGGTGTGGTAAAC
The DNA here is from genome assembly GCF_006345805.1 of Octopus sinensis. NCBI lineage: Eukaryota > Metazoa > Mollusca > Cephalopoda > Octopoda > Octopodidae > Octopus > Octopus sinensis. The sequence continues at coordinate 50,056,239 of NC_042999.1, read as the reverse complement.
TTTCAGACCCTAGTCTAGATTGCGAATCCTCTGTACCCCAGGATGGTTTAGCTCTCCACCTGTTAAAAGCCACCATTTACGGAATGAGGATAACAACGTAGCTTTTGCACCCATGCAACCGCCAGTCTATCACGTGGCTCGATCTTCAAGTTGCCACACGCATTCTTAGTAGCATAGAGTAGGCTCGAATTAGAGGTTATTCTTTGTGGCTAATGGCGTGAGTCCTGATTGGAAGAAGAAAACAGCAGTTGTCAAATGGTAGTGCAAGACAAACACAGACACAAACACATATACGATGGGCCTCTTTCAGTTTCTGTCTACCAAATCCACTCACAAGGCTTTGGTCAGCTTAAGGTTATAGTAGAAGACTTATTTGCCCAAAGTGCCATGCAGTGGGATTGAAACTGGAACCATGTGATTACAAAGCAAACTTCTTACCACACAACCATGCCTGAACCTAAGGCAAACATATTTTTTTTAATGAAATCTGGTATGTCTCGCCATGCTTTTGTCACCTATTTCTGGGTTAAACATGTACTGTTAATGCATGTATTACTTTTAACATCCTGTATTCAATGCTAACGTAGACTTCTATCTTCACTTTCATCATAAATTTATCCATCCCAAAAGAACAAAAAAAAAGACAGAAAGAAAAAATGAAACAAAATAATTTTTTAAAATGTAAAAACTTTCAGGAAACAAAAAGTTATAATTATTTACCGTTTACCATTGGTATGAACAATACTGCGGCAGGTTTTTACCTGATCCAAAACCAAAAGAATATCTGTCTATAGACACTAAAGAAATACTAAAAGTAATTCTACATTGTAATTGATACGAATACAAATGTATTTATGGTCTGAATACTTGGCAGAAAACTACAAATTATTGTTTCAGACAAACACATAAAATTGCAAATGAGGGGCCATTACAAAGGAAATTGATTGTCTTTTGTTTTTTTGAATAAAACAATAAAATATTTGTTAGTAAAAGAGACCAGTGGCAATAATGTGTGTATCAGTTTACACTGTTGTTATTCATCATGGTATTTACCAAACCTGTGAAGTTTCCCCAAATTTATAATAGCAAAATTTATAGTTGAACCTGTTGTTTTCAACTACGAAACCATTTATATCAGACTTCAAACTTCGCTGTTGTTGTGATTTTAGATCTCAGTTTATTGCTATCTAGATTTACCAATAGTGGCTAACTAATAAGTGAGTTTTTGCATAGTTACATAAAAATTGCAAGAAATAGCAGTCAAATCTTCTGATTTCATTCTGCTTTAGCAATAGAAAAAAAAAAAACAGACAATGAAGTGTACATTGTCACTGAAGTGTACATTTGTCAATGAAATTATAATTACTCAAGTGACAAAGCAGCCACAGCTGAAATGCTTTTAATCTTACAAAAAGGGACAAGAATACAAAACATCTAAACAGATAGATGATACAAAAAAGGGACAACAAAACATCCAGTCAGACAATACGAGGAAAACAAGGATGGGTCATTTGGAGTTTTCTATCCTCGGTCGAGTTCCACATTATCTTTGCAATTTCAGCTTGTTATACTCGAGATTGCTCCAATCTGGCCAGAGAGCGAAGCAACAGTAACAGTATTAATTGTCATTGTTAGCCCCAGGCAACATTGTTTCCATCTGGCTATATGACACAATATCTGTGTCATATAGCCTGCTGGAAACGATGTTTCTTGGGGCTAAACAGCAGTAACAATCATCCCATCCAGGACAGCCACATTATGTTGCCAAATAGTCTTTATTTTAAAGAACTGTTATTGAATATCTCTCTTTCAGAGATTTAGAAATAATGTTTCTATATATATATATATATTTCTTTATTGTCCACAAGGGGCTACACACAGAGGGGACAAACAAGGACAGACAAAGGGATTAAGTCGATTACATCGACCCCAGTGCGTAACTGGTACTTTATTTATCGACCCCGAAAGGATGAAAGGCAAAGTCGACCTCAGCGGAATTTGAACTAAGAATGTAACGGCAGACGAAATGCGGCTATGCATTTTGCCTGGCATGCTAACGTTTCTGCCATCTCACCGCCTTCATGTTTCTATATATATATATATATATATATGTATATATGTATATATATATATATATATGTATATATATATATATATATATATATATATATATATGTATATATATATATATATATATATATATGTATATATGTATATATATATATATGTATATATATATATGTATATATGTATATATATATATGTATATATATATATATATATATATATATTATATATATATATCATCATCATCATCATCATCATCATTTAACGTCCACTTTCCATGCTAGCATGGGTTGGACGGTTCAACTGGGGTCTGGGGAGCCCGAAGGCTGCACCAGGCCAGTCAGATCTGGCAGTGTTTCTACATATATATATATACATATATATATATATATGTATATATATATATATATATATATATATATATATATATATATATATATATGCAGACATGTCTTTGTCTACAAAATCTCATTCACAAATGTTATCTAATCTGAGGCTACAAGGGAAAACATTTGGCCAGTGTACCATGCTGTAGGATTGAATCTGGATGCACGTGTTCATTAAATGAATTTCTTAATTATATGGCTTGCACCTTTGTTATTTAAAGAAAAGAAAGAAAAAAGAATGAAAAGGAAAATTCCTCCTTAAAACATTATCCTTCACTTCGTGATGCCCTGATTTATTAGAAATGAATTGTTTGAATAATATATTGATGCATTTCATTTTGCTTTTGTATGTAGCTTGCAAGATTCTTGGCATAAATTTGTGTGTTGAAACAAATTCTGTGTCTTGGGAAAATCATTACACCAATAATAATAATAATAATAATAATAATAATAATAATAATAATAATGAGTCCTTAGAGAGTGCAAATCTCTGCCAAGGCAACACCAACGTCCTCTCAATGATTAGCTGGAGATGATTTTTAAAATGAGAATATCTTGTAATATTTCATGTAAAGTAAATAGAGCAAATAATTCAGAATACTTGTCCAGTATTGGATCAATCCCAAAATCTAATCAGTTTGTGCCAGTTACAAGACCAAACATCCCTGAAAGTTTCATCCAAATCCATCCAGCAGTTCTTGAGATATCTTGTCCACAGACAAAAAACAAGCAAAAAAACAAACATAACTGAAAACAGTACCTCTGCCTTTGCTAAGATAATAATAATGATTTCAAATTTTGGCACAAGGCCAGCAATTTCAGGGGATGGGTAAATTGATTAGATCAACTCCTGTGTTCAACTGGTACTTATTTTATCGACCCTGAAGGATGAAAGGCAAAGTCAACCTTGACAGAATTTGAACTCAGAACATGAAGGTCAACAAAATGCTGCTGAACATTTTGCTAATGATTCTGCCTGTTCATCACCTTATGATAAACAATAATATAAGAAATAATGTGTGTGTGTTTATTATAACTGGTGCAATGACCCTCCCAAAGCACAACTCTCCCGAGAGTTGAAGTATTTCAGCAATTAGTTTAATTAACTGTATAATAACTTTAAGACATGTAACCCAACTATTATTTTGGTTTTATCTTCCAGCCACATCGAACGTTACACAACAAGAGCTGATCCAAGAGAAGATGTTGATTACATTGAGCCTCCTCAACCCAGAGACGTCACTTTGTCAAGAGACCCTCACAGAGGGTTTGGCTTTGTTGCTGGCAGTGAAAAACCAGTTGTTGTCAGATTTGTCACTGAAGGTAAATGCAAGGATTTTGTTTTAGAAATTTTTTAATCAAGATTTTAACAATTCTTTTGATGAAATAATCTTTTCAAACTTTATTTAATCATTGAAAGTATGTAAAAAAGTATGTTGCTTTCTCACTTAATTATCAGAACTCCAGAATTAATTAGGAATTCTTTAATGCTGATTTGTGGTTAATTTTCTCTCATTGAGCAGATTTAATCAAAAGTCTTCCAATTATGGCCATCTTGTTCTCTTTTTTCAGACATGTTTCTCTAGTTACATTACTGAATGTATTATTTTCTTTCTTGAAGTAGTGGGGTATGATTTGAGAGAGATTTAATAGATGTGGTATTGGTGATGGTGATGGTGCCAGCAGGGCTGTCGCTAAGCCCCTGAAACCGCTGCAGTCACAGGAGGCCTATGCAGTTGAGAGGCCCCATGTAAAAATCAAAGCATGTAGATGAGTCATCTTATTTACTTTGGTTAAGGTACAAGAATTAAACTACCTATGTTACCTGAGAATTTCAAGAAATAAAATGGTAATACACTGTACCTATAAAAGTTCTTGTAAAAATATTGCATTGTTCCACAAACATCCCTACCTAAATATGTTCTTTAGGATAACATGAAATATTGTACTGCAGATAGAATAAAGTAAAGTATAGCTATGAATTAAAGGTGTGTAGATTATGAATTTTGATTGAAGGGATGGAGCCTCGAAACAAAAAGTTGTAGGGGACCTCTAAAAGTCAAGCAATGTACCTGGGTGCTGGGTGCAGTGGTGTTGGTGGTGGTAGTGTGGCAGTCATCAGTTTGATAGAACCAAGGAAACTACTGCATTTGGTGGTATAAAAGATGCTTGGTCATATTAGATGCCTCCCAATTTCAGCAGAATATATTTTTTAAAAAAACCCCATTTAAGTGCATTAAAGCTTATGGGAGACCCAAATTCACATAAAGGACCTGCAATGACTTTTTCAGACATTATCATATATCTTCCATCATTTATCTTTTACTTGTTCCAGTCATCTGACTGTGGCCATGCTGGGGCATTGCTTTGAAGAAATTTTAGGTGAATGGATCAACCCCAGTACTTATTAGTTTTTTTAAAACCTGGTACTTATTCTATCAGACTCTTTTGCTGAACTGCTAAGTTATGGAGACATAAGCACCCCAACACCAGTTGTTAAGGGTTGGTAGGGGACAATCACATACACATATACAATGAGCTTCTTTCAGTCTCCACCTACCAAGACTGTAATAGAATACTCTTGCTCAAGAAATTTTATATGACTAAAACTTCTTTAGACCAAATTCCTTTTCAATTCCATGTAAAGAAGTAATTTTTCCTGTAGGGTCTCCTTACTACCTACAGATGCCACGATTTCAAATGTACAACAGTATAAAATATAATTATGAATATAGGCGCAGGAGTGGCTGTGTGGTAAGTAGCTTGCTTACCAACCACATGGTTGCGGGTTCAGTCCCACTGCGTGGCATCTTGGGCAAGTGTCTTCTGCTATAGCCCCAGGCCGACCAATGCCTTGTGAGTGGATTTGGTAGACGGA
>NC_042999.1:50028408-50045908 GCF_006345805.1 Octopus sinensis | reverse complement strand
ACATTATCTTATGTCATCATCATCATCATCGTTCAACATTCGTTTTCCATGCTGGCATGGGTTGGACGGTTTGACCGGGGTCTGGGAAGCCAGAAGGCTGCACCAGGCTCCAGTCTGATCTGGCAGTGTTTCTACAGCTGGATACCCTTCCTGATGCCAACCACTCCGTGAGTGTAGTGGGTGTTTTTTACGTGCCACCAGCACACGGGCCAGAGGAGGCTGTCAATGGCCATGATCGGTTGGTGTTTTTTACGTGCCACCGGCATGGATGCCAGTGAAGGCGGCACTGGCATCGGCCACATTCAGATGGTGCTTTTTACGTGCCACTGGCATGGGTATCGCAACTACAATTTATGTGTACTTCTTATATTAGGACAAGAAGTTATGATTTAAAGTAGAGGATCTTTTCAGTTGTTATAGATTTCGTATTTTTTAAAAATCTTGTTCCAACTATTTTTCAAATTTGGTGTATTAATTTAGTTTTGTATGCTAATTATGAAATAAAAATTCAGTTTTCCTATAAATTAATAAACAAGATGCAGCATGGGTTTTTGTCAGTGAACAGGTCATGGTCTTATAGCGACAAAAATATTTTGACAAATTAAACTTAAATATTGAAGTGAATCGAACGGCTTTTGTGTGTTTCTTAAATGGCTTACAAACACCTTCCACACTGCAATTGTTAATAAACAAAAAGTTAACAGCTTTTAAACTTTGCAAATTTTGGGGAATTTTATTCAATCAAAAGTCACAATAATACTCATGACCATATAACTCACACTGGTGTCTGTTGCCATTGTAACAACAAAGCTGTAGTCTGCCTCATTTTCATTGTAACAAGGATGCTGTACTGTGTGATTGTAACACTTCACCACAACAAATTTTCATGAGAATCATTTTGTTATTGATAGCTATCATGCAGAAAATGCCATCTGATTCCTGTTTTCTGGCGACTAAAAATGATCAAACTTTGAACCTCTGTAACATCTTTCAAAATTTGGCCTGGAATGAATGAATCCAAAATTTCGATTCAGCATAGAAATTTACACCAATGCACCAAATTTGAAAACTTTTACCTAACTTTAGAATTTCCAAATCTGTGACAGCATCCATAAAGTTCTGAAGTAGATTTATGCATGTACACTTAGCAACCATGTAGAACAGTGGTTTCCAACCATTTCACAGTGGTTCCTAACAGTGGTCTCCAACGATGGTTCCCAACCCTTTTGTTTAAATGACTTTTCAAACAGACCCCTTTTAATATGCTTATCCTTATGTATATATTTATATGGAGGCACAATGGCCCAGTGGATAGGGCAGCGGACTCGCAGTCAGAGGATCGTGGTTTTGATTCCCAGACCAGGCGTTGTGTGTTTATTGAGCGAAAACACCTAAAGCTGCATGAAGCTCCAGCAGGGGGTGGTGGTGACCCCTGTTGTACTCTTTCGCCCCAACTTTCTCTCACTCTTTCTTCCTGTTTCTTGAGTAACGCTGCAATGGACTGGTGTCCCATCCAGCTGGGGGGAACACACACGCCATAGAAACCAAGAAACTGGGCCCATGAGCCTGGCTAGGCTTGAAAAGGGCGCATAAATAAATAAAAATATATTTATATATGAAATTTTGAATTTAGTTCATGGACTCCCAGTACTTCCTTTGCAGACCACCAGGGGTCAGCGGACCCCAGGTTGGGAACCAGTGATGTAGAAACTGCCTTGGTGGTGGTGCTGGTGGTGCTGGTGGTAACAGTGGCAGCAGCGACAGCAGCAGTAGTAGTGGTGGTAGTGTTAGTAATGGTGGTAGTTGTTGTGATGGTAAGTACTGGTGGTTGTTTTGATGGTAATAGTTGTGGGAGCTGGTGGTTGTGGTGGCAGTGTTTGTGGTAGCACTAGCGACAGTAGAAGCGATGGCATCAGTGATGGTGGTGACAGTTATATTTGTGAGGATTCTGGCGATGGTGGTAATGGTTGTTTTCATTATGGCAGTCGCCTTGATTGAAACAATATTTGCAATGGAAACAGAAATGTGAAGTTTAGGTGTAGTGGTGGTGCTGACAGTGGTAGTCATGGTGCTAATAGTAATAGTAGTAGTAGTAGTAGTAGTAGTTCTATTAGTGATGATAATGTTCATGAAATACTTTTAATCATCCTTTATTTTAAGTTTTAATTGCCTACTTCCAATTCCTCTTCGCACAGTAACTTTTATGTATTCTCAACTTAACATTTTACTGTTATGTGTGTATGTGTGTTTATGTGTATACACACATGTATATGTATGTGTGTATATATATGTATGTATGTATGTATATATATATATATATATATATATATATATATATATATAAAGTCAGTAAATGGTGGGGTTGTGTTAACTGCGCATGGATAAATATATGTAAATATGCATGTGTGTGTATATATATATATATATATAGTTATCCGTAATAATGAAGGGTGAAATTAATTAATTGGAAAATTATCAATTACACCAAGTAGTCTTCGGCATGTAAAAGCTCATTCGAGGAAAATTTAAGTAATACTAAGCAATAAGGGTTTAGCAACGAGTTGCCTTACCACATACCGAATTTAGAATAGCAGTCAAAGGGTTATAGCTATTTCTTCTACAAAAAAGGGGATCTCAGTAAAACCACATTTGGAAGGCAGACACAAACAGGTAAGAGAGAATGAATTGACTGCAATCTATCATACATTTTTTAGTTATCCACGGACGTACGTCGAAATCAAGTTTTAAGGAAAGCATAAGAATTAGATATTAAATATTAAATAATAAATAATAAATTATTTATTATTTAATATTTAATATCTAATTCTTATGCTTTCCTTAAAACTTGATTTCGAAACGTACGTCCGTGGATAACTAAAAAAATGTATGATAGATTGCAGTCAATTCATTCTCTCTTACCTGTTTGTGTCTGCCTTCCAAATGCTGGTTTTACTGAGATCTCCCTTTTTTGTAGAAGAAATAGCTATAACCCTTTGACTGCTATTTCTAAATTCGGTATGTGGTAAGGCAACTCGTTGCTAAACCCTTATTGCTTAGTATTACTTATATATATATATATATATATATATATATATATAAATATGCATGTGTATATATACACACACACATATTTTATCTTACATTTGAATGTGGTTTACTTCAATTTGTTGTCAATTTAAAAATATGCTAAGTATTGAACATTACTGATATACAAGTTATTATAGTTGTTGAAGTTGTTGTTGTTATTATTCAGCCCTAGGTCAGCCTCATGAAGCAATCCTGAGAGTAAGGGTATTCCAGCTGCAGCCAAGGTTTACTATTATTTTCAGATGTAATATGTCTGAGACAATATTATTTAATGTGTCCTCCCACTTTTAGTGAGTAGGTTGTGATTTGAAACAAATTCTGTTGCTACTTCTAGCAGGCTAAGTGACCACATAGAATGTCCCTCATTGTACAACATTAAATTCATTTGGCAGACATAATAGACAAGATTATTGTTGTTTGTTTGTTTGTTGTTATTTAACATTAGGTTGACTGCGATTGAGAAGACCTATGATCAAAGGTATTCCAGCCATGACAATCCTCCCATTTTGTAAATCTCAAACTATATTATCAAATAAGTCATTATTGAAAACAGTAGTGCATAAGATAAGGAAAATTTAGCTGCAATTTCTTGAAGAACAATTATTAACTTCATTAGTTTGGGAACCCTTGATCTGTTTCTTGTATAGATTTGTATATTCCAGTGTAGGGTCCTCTTTCTCCTTCTCTGAGACTTTTTCTGGTGTATGCACATATCTTACCTTTTCTGTTGGTATTCCATGATCATTCAACTCTTCTTTTATCTTTTATTTGATCAGACTGTGCCATGCTGGGGCACCACCTTGAAGAATTCTTGCAAAATGAAGTGACCACAGTACTTAATGTTTTTTTTTTTTTAAAGTTTAGTGCTTATTCTATCAGTTCCTTTTGCCAAACTGCAAGGTTATGGTGGACATAAACACCCCAAGCCTTGTTGTCAAGTGGTGGGAAGACAAACACAGACACACAGGCACACATAGACAGACACACCCAAACACACACACACACATACACACATATACGACGAGGTTCTCTCAGTTTTCAAGTACTAAATTCTTTCACAAGTCTTTGGTCAGCCCAAAGCTATAGTAGAAGACACTTGTCCAAAGTGCTATGTAGTGAGACTGAACCCAGAACCAAGCGGTTGGGAAGCAAACATCTTACCCCACAGCCATGCCAGTGCCTATGATGTTCATATAATTTCCAGGTCTATCTTGCCTGTAGATGTTGTTCTCCCTTGGTTTAGATAAGGCAATCAGAGGTAATCTAGTTTCTTGTTTCTTCTGAACAACTTTACATATTCTATGGTTACTTAATGTATTCTGCTTCATCAAATGCAGTTTTGGTGGTGTCTGTTGAGGAAGTTCTGATTGCTTGTCACAATCAAGAATTCTTCCTTCATCTTTGAGCCTTGTGTAACATTTCTTTGTGTATTTCAATCCCTTTTTTTTTGTCTCAGATTTTTACCGTTGGACCCCATAGGCCAATTTCTTGCCATTGTTTTAAGCTCAGTTTTCTGTAGCCCTACTTTTGGTATAGTTCTTAGCTCTACCTCAATTTCTATTATTAGTTATCCTCACAACTGTCTGAATTTCCTTCTTGCATCATATACATCAGTTTCTTAACCCTTTCATTACCAACCCGGCTGAAACCGACTCTGGCTCTGAGTACAAATGTATTGTTTTCATAAGTTTTGAATTAAAATCTTCCACCAAACCTTTGTCACAATTTATGTTCCTAACACTAGCTGAATGATAACTAAGTTATTTTACTAAATTCTTTGTTATATCTAAAGTAATTAAAAGAAACACAGAGCATCTCAAAATAAATACAGTAACAAAAGGATTAAAGACAGAGAATGTAGTAATTTTACATTTTTTTGGGTGTTACTTTCATTAGTTTTTCAGTTGCTTTAATTTACAAGGTACCTTGTTATCCAACAGGGATAACTTATAATAGTTTTCTAATGGAATTAGGCTTATGCTTCTATGCATTCATGCTAAATATACAATTACTTTTTGTACAAATTTTAGGTAGTGCATTCTAAATGTAGTTATTCGTTTCTTTTCTTTTTGTCTATCCTTCCTAATTTAATTACTGCTCAAAATATTATTAATCTAACTAATTATTAGAACAGTTGGAGTACTGATGCCTATTACTTTATTTTTCGCATTTAGCTCTTTTTTAATTATTAATCTAATACATCTATAATATTCCTTCATAAACATTTCTTTCATTTGTGTGTGTTGTTCTCTATTTCTAAGATATTTGCATCTGTGTTTGGTATAATTCTCTTGATTTTATCTCTGTTTCTGTATCTAATATGATATTAATGTTCTTAATTTTCCCTGCTTAAAGGATATCATGATGTGTCTTTCAAAACTAAATCTTATATCAATTCCTTTAATAATTAGTAACTTTGCTGATTTTCTTATTTATGTTGCAAAATATGTCGAAAAGTTGTAGAAACAGACTAAAATTCAAAGCTTGAAATGTTGAAATATCAAAGACGGAAGTACTAGCTAGCAACAGAAAAGCAACAAAGTACTAATACCATATAGAAAATTTTTTCTCAGTCTTTAAGAATATTGGTTTCAAATTTTGGCACAAGTTCAGCAATTTTAGGGAAACTGTAGTTAGTTACATCGACCCTAATATTCAACTGGTACTTATTGTATCAACCCTGAAGGGATAAAAGTCAAAGTCGACCTCAGCAAAATTTGAACTCAGAACAAGAAGATGGACAGAATATCTCTAAGCATTTTGTCTGGTATGCTAATGATTCTGCCAGCTTAATGCCTTAGTCTGTAAGAATATTGCTCCTAGAATCTTAATACTTTCTTTCAGCACAATACAAAGAATGCACAGGAGGATTTTTGACATATTCATAGTGAATCAAGACTTAAGACATTCTAGATGTACAAAAGTAGTTACTATTGGAGACACCATGGAGGCGCAATGACCTAGTGGTTAGGGCAGCGGACTCACGGTCAGAGGATCGTGGTTTTGATTCCCAGACTGGGTGTTGTGTGTGCTTATTGAGCAAAAACACCTAAAAGCTCCACAAGGCTCCGGCAGGGGGTGGTGGTGACCCTGTTGTACTCTTTCATCCCAACCTTCTCTCACTCTTTCTTCCTGATTCTTGAGTAATGCTGTGATGGACTGGCGTCCTGTCCAGCTGGGAGGAACTCATACACCACAGAAACTAGGAAACCAGGCCCATGAGCCTGGCTAGGCTTGAAAAGGGCACACAAACAAATAATAAATTGGAGACACCTATGAAAAAAATCCTCTCATTTTCTCATATGTTTCATTCTAAATAGTTGGTGTTTTACATTGTTGTTCAACCTCAGACCATCCTGGATTTAGTAGATTGATGATCAAAGATATTTCAGTAGTGACCATCCTGTGTTTTGTTTTTAGGAATAGTGTATTTATGCCTGCATTATAAAATGTGTTGGTTTAAAGTTTTAAGATAACGTGCTGGTGATATGAATGAGATTTTGACTGATATTTCTAGCAGGTTGAAAAACATATCTAGAGGCTCCTTCACTGTTACTTTGTTGATTTAATTAGTGCTTGGAAGTGATTTAGTGCTGCAGTGAAAGTATGGTTGCTTGTCAGAAACATGAGGAAGAAGCATGATGTTGCATGATAGTGAGGCATAGGCATCGAACATGTAGAGTCTTGTACAGACTGAAGATAAATGAGGTGAGCTTGGGATACTGGATGTATAGTAAATAACCAGTATGAAAGGTGAATCCCAAATGAGTTGAGAGTATAGTTGGATGTCAAAAAAGTCAATGCATTCAGGAGAGACTTGTTGCTTTAGTATGAAGATATGATAAAAGTAGTTTAAGAGAATACACTAAAATTATTGAAGTCTTTTTAAAATAGATATTTTCTCCTTATACTAGAGGTTCTTTTGTCTTTCTATTTGGTGATTATTTTGAAATTTGAAATTACAACCTCTCTTTTTTACTCTCTTTACTCTTTTACTTGTTTCAGTCATTTGACTGTGGCCATGCTGGAGCACCGCCTTTAGTCGAGTAAATCGACCCCAGGACTTATTCTTTGTAAGCCTAGTACTTATTCTATCGGTCTCTTTTGCTGAACTGCTAAGTTACAATGACGTAAGCACATTAGCTTCAGTTGTCAAGTGATGTTGAGGGACAAACACAGACACACAAACATACACACATGCACACACGCACACACACACGCACACACACACACACCACACACACACACACACACACATATATACGACGGGCTTCTTTCAGTTTCCAACTACCAAATCCACTCAGAAGGCTTTGATCAGCCCGAGGCTATTGTAGAAGACACTTGCCCAATGTGCCACGCAGTGGGACTGAATCCAGAACCATGTGGTTGGCAAGCAAGCTACTTACCACACAGCCACTGCTATGCCTATCAGTAATGAATATATAACATTTCTGCTAATATTTAGAAACTATGCTCTACTAAGATTATTTTAAAGTTGGAAAATAAAACACTATAAAAATATATTCATAAGGTTAAGATCAGTCAAATGAAAGCATTATAGCAGATGTGGAATAGGGAAAAACCTAGGAAGAAGCAATGAAGTTTTATTTCAGGACACAAGTTATCTAAATGATAAAAGATTGAAATGAATGGGATATACTGCATACCAGTATGGAAAACAAATATAAATATTCAATGATGAGGTTGGTGATAGCAACAATTTGAGAAATTCTGTTTTAGTATACCATTGTGTATGAGTGTAATATCTCTGTTCCATCATCAACAATTTTTGAAATATCAACTATCTGAATAGAGTATATTTTGTGAGATATTTCTACAAATCCTGAAATGTTGCTTATATATTTTGTGCTTGACTTATTTATTGTTTCCAGCATACTTCTGTCTAATGGTATATTTTATTTGTTACCCACAAGGGGCTAAACACAGAGGGGACAAACAAGGACAGACATAGGTATTAAGTCGATTACATCGACCCCAGAGCGTAACTGGTACTTAATTTATTGCCTTTCATCCTTTCGGGGTCGATAAATCAAGTACCAGTTACGCACTGGGGTCGATGCAATCGACTTAATGCCTATGTCTGTCCTTGTTTGTCCCCTCTGTGTTTAGCCCCTTGTGGGTAATAAAGAAATAGGTATATTTTATTTGTTTTCAAACCGAACATTATTATTTCTGAATCATTGTACTTGGATAATTTCTCCAATGTCTTCATCTGTGCTTTTGTAACTGACCGATCACCCAGTCAGAGACCTAATTAATAACATATCATTTGTTTTTGTTTTTACTTTATGAAAATAAAGTAACTGGTGTCAGTATAATTCTTTGCCAAGGAAATAAATTGAATGTTGCTATTTCTTTGAGTTTTTCACATTGTGGATTTCTTTGTGGGGAAAAATATTTGGTCCAACAATTTTTTAGAACATTTATTTTACAGTCTGTTAAGAACGCACCAAAATACCCTGAAAGTAAATACCCATTGTTATTTCCACACCAAAACACTTCTCATTTATATTATAACACCTCATTAGAAACCAATGTTACTGTATCAAAATCTTCCTAGCATCTTATAAAGTCATTCATTCCTCTCAAATTGTTGCTGTTGCTGTTGTTCTTCTTTTTCTTCTTCTTCTTCTTCTTCTTCTTCTTCTTCTTCTTCTTCTTCTTCTTCTTCTTCTTCTTCTTCTTCTTCTTCTTCTTCTTCTTCTTCTTCTTCTTCTTCTTCTTCTTCTTCTTCTTCTTTTCTTCTTCTTCTTCTTCTTCTTCTTCTTCTTCTTATTATTATTATTATTATTATTATTATTATTATTTACATCATGTCACTATGTCTAACAACAATATTAACACTATCCAACTCTTGAAAAATGGCTGCCAATATTCATGTAAAAATTTGCTTTATTCCCAAAGATGTAATTTTCTCATCTACAATAGGTAATTTTTTTTCCTTGCTTTGTTTCTTTTTCATTCAACATCCTATGTATAGTTCCACTCGATTGGCTTTGGTGACAATCATATTCTTTGTTATCCAAGGAAATGTGCCAAGTATATTTATGGATAATGGGAAGAAATGCTTTAGTCAAAAAAAAAATTGTTCAGTTCCCTGCGGAATTAGTCAATAAAACTAACCATAAAGATAACAAATGACCACACAAGTCATTCTTTCTGAGTATAATGTGTGTAATAACATTAGAAATACCTTCCAGTCATTCGATTCAAAAGGCACTAATAAAAACAATTGCTTTTCATATGATTAGTTCTCATCATTGATTCTTTTCCTAAGTTATTGAATAACTGAAGCACTACACTATTTCGTTTTCTTTATTTTGTTCTATGGTCACAGAGTATGAGTTAAAAACTCTTGATATATGGATGTACTTTAAGTTGATATATATATATATATATATATATATATATAATATATGTGTGCGTAAGTGTGTGTGTATATATATATATATACTTATGTATGTATGTATATATATATGTATATATATATATATATATATATATATATATATACATATATATGACATACATACATATACTTTATGTTGATGTGTGTGTATGTTTATAATTCTTTGAGGTCTCTTCTATTGTGTCAATATTTTCTTAAAGAATTTTTAACTGAAAATCAATGCAAATAACCATTACTGTTCTGACTAAAAATTAAAACAAAGTGTTTCCAATAAGTATTTTCTTTTCTAAATTTTCCCTTGCAATACTATATATTTATATATATTTATTGTGTAACAGTTTATTTTTCTTATATTTATGTTTACCGTCCATTAGCTGACTCTTATATTTTCTGAAAGGAAAAGAATTTAATACATTAGTTTTTAGTGAAATTCTTTTACATACTAAGTAAAGTGTGGTTCTGAGCTCAGGGTTATTTAGCCTGAAATCAAAATAATTAATCTCTGATACTATCCCATGTTGGTAAAAAAATTTGTTTTTCACAATGCATATAAATAAAGAAAATATATTTACTTTGATATTTGATTAGTATTTTAGATTTAGTATTAACATTAATTCTTCGTTGGGAAAATAGAATTTTGAACTAATTTCCATGTAAAGCATTTTTGAAGCCCAGGACTTGATGTGGTTTGCATATACAGAATGGACATATTTGCAAATTATGGGTAATTTTGTTGTGGTTACAGTGGTTATAATAATGATGATGATAATAAAAATAAAACTACTGAATAATAATAATAATAATAATAAGTATAAAAAATATATAACCAATATATTGCTTATAGCTTCCTTAGATTGTCAAGATATGACACAGGTAAAAACTTGTATGCCACAAAGTTTAAACAACGTTATCATGTTTGGATTACAATTACTATTCTACACTGCAACAGCTGAACAAAATCACATTGCAAGAGGAAAGAGAAATAATAACCTATACAATATTGATTTCCTATATTACCTTTCCATTCTTTGCTGGATTTGTTTGTCTTTTTTTTCTCTTGGCTTCTTTATTTTACACCATTATATCCCACATCATTATTCTCCGACTTTTGTTTGCTGAAAATAAAACATTATTATCACCATCACGCTTTTTACAATTGATTTTTTTTTTCCAATCCTGGATTAAACAAACCTTTACTATAACTAATTCTCAACATCTTAACCATCACCATCATCATCACATGCTACATCAGATTTGTGAAAAGCATATATTGACACATTGAAGATTTTGTTCTCACCAATTCTTTGTATCGTATCTGTTTTTTTTTTTGTTTTTTTGCAATCAGATGTAAAATTCTAGTCCTTTATATTTCCAGTAGAGTACCTCAAACAACACTAATATACCCAAACCACACTAAATTCATCAGTAGACTACTTTATAATATAACCAATCTCTAAACAAAGATCTAATTTCCAGAAATTATATCTGGAAAACTAGAAATCAGATCTGGAAAACTGGAAATTAGAGTCAAAACTATTGAAAAGGTTGCAAGATGCAACGAAAATTTTAGGAAACTAAAAATAGGAAAAAAAAGGGAAATTTTTACCGGTGAGTGTGTTACATTATAAGGCACAAAAAGAAAATGACTCTCCCCTGACACAACAGAATATGTTTCAACACATGAACTCATATAAAGAATCTTGCAAACCAAATCCAAAAACGAAATAGTTTCCAGAATTTTGAAGTTTTTTATGTGTTTATTAATCAAAGAATGAAGGCTTGTGATTATAATACTTTTCAGATGGATGTAAGGGAATCAGTTTTCTTTAGACCAGTGATCTCTTCCATATGCTTGTCATGGAGGCATCAGTAGAAAATATATCTATATGGTCTCACACTTATGAGAATAAACATGGTCTCACATGGTTTTGAAGCAAACTTCTCAATTAGAAGCATCCTTTTCTCTATATTTTTGATATTTGGATATTAAACTATTTTCTAAACCTTTTAGAAAATTCTGTTGTGTCTGGAGAGAGTCATTTTCTTTTTGTGCCTTATAATATAACACACTCACTAGTAAAATTTCCACTTTTTTCTTATTTTTAATTTTTTTATTTTTATTTTCCTAAAATGAGTGTGTTACATTATAAGGCACAAAAAGAAAATGGCTCTCCCTAGACACAACAGAATATGCTTCAACACACAAACTCATTTAAAGAATCTTGCAAACCAAATCCCAAGACAAAATATAATAAGTTTTAGCAAATTGTTTACCTCAAATGTTGTGTTGTAGTCCTTATGTCTGATCACTTACTATATAATATATTGATGGTCATCATACAATTTATCAAATACTGTCATTGAAAAGTAGAAAGCAAATGTCTATGCAACACTTTTAGAAGTATATCACAACCCAGTTTGGGTCACAGCCCATAGGTTGGAAGCTACCATTGCACATATACATATAAAGTTGCAAATATGTATTGAACCAATTTTAGGATTAAATATATTTGCAAAAACACCTTCTCTTAATATACATATCATTCCTTTTCCAATTTTAGATATCCATAAAAGCATTATTTATAATTTTGTCTTCTTATTTCACACATAGTATTCAAGCAGTAATTGAATGCATTACTTGATAAAGATACCACATTCATTGATTGGGGATAACTTCTCTGCTGTTTATTGAAGATTTTAAAAATAATTTCCTTGAAATGTCTCTAATGAGTCATTGTCAGCAGGATGTAATTAGAGTAGAGCATATTGCAGACTTCCATGCAAAATCAACTTCAAAGGGATGTTGTTAATCATTTATTTCTAAATTTGTATAATATTTTGTGAATAATAGTGTTGTTGATTATAGGTTTTAATGAAGCACTCACTGGCTTGCTGAATTTATAATGGTCAGAGTGGGAAGGGAGCATCTGTGCAACTTGGACGGAACAAGTATCATAGAGTATTTTTGTTTGAATGCACTGGTTTATTATTTTTTCTTGTTGATGATAAAACTGATGTATATGAACAAATCATACACTTACACACTCATAATTATGCATCCAGAATGACCACACCCACCAAACCACCCAAACTACATTCATGTGACTATATAATGTATTATGATATATATATATAATATTGATGTGTGTATATACTTATATATATAGGCGCAGGAGTGGCTGTGTGGTAAGTAGCTTGTTTACCAACCACATGGTTCTGGGTTCAGTCCCACTGCGTGGAACCTTGGGCAAGTGTCTTCTACTATAGCCTCGGGCCGACCAAAGCCTTGTGAGTGGATTTGGTAGATGGAAACTGAAAGAAGCCCGTCGTATATATGTATATATATATGTGTGTGTTTTTGTGTCTGTGTTTGTCCCCCTAGCATTGCTTGACAACCGATGCTGGTGTGTTTATGTCCCCGTTACTTAACGGTTCGGCAAAAGAGACCGAAGGAATAAGTACTGGGCTTACAAAAGAATAAGTCCCGGGTTGAGTTGTTCGATTAAAGGCGGTGCTCCAGCATGGCCGCAGTCAAATGACTGAAACAAGTAAAAGAGTATATGTGTATGTATGAGAGACATAATCAACATTTTTGGTTGTTTTTTTGGGGGATTCCAAAAGCTTCACTGTCTCTGTCATTAGATACTTTGCAGCCATCCCCTGTGCTTGGAATCCAAATGCATAAGCTTTGAAGTGTGATGTAGGAGTTTTAAGTCCAAGAAAGGTTGCACTTCATGTTGATATTAATGTCATCTTGTTTCCTGGAAATTTAAGTATGTATTCTTATTTTGGTACACTGAGTGTTTCCCATCCAGTTTGTCTTTGAAGTATGTTATTTTGATTATTTCAGCACTGTAAGAAAGATCACCAGGAAGAGAGTATTTCCTGAAGAGCTCACTGCCAACTTGTAGAGTGTAGTCGTTTTCACTATTCAGCACTAGGTTGATATATATTTTTGCTGCTGTTGTTTAGCAGGCTGTCTGGGAGATACTATATGATATTTAAAGGCTGTCTGTACTGATTTTGTGCTTCTACTTGCTTCATCATCATAGGTTAGAGTTGTTGATATCAGTTTCTGTGGAAATTCCCTGTTGATGAATGTGTGTGTGTGTGCACATGTGTGGGTCTGTCTGAATATTTACATTTCACATCCTTCTATAAGGTCATTGAGCAAAAAATATAACAAAAAATTTTTTCACTTGTAAAAAGGCCAATTTTTAGAAACTGGAAAGAACATCCAGCTGTAAAATGATTCCTCAATAATTATTTGTGCCACACAGCTAACATGTGAAAATGGACATAAAATGAATGAAACCAATGATTGGCTGTAGCAGCATTATAGTCAATTGTTACAAGGGTAAAGGAAATGTCTGAGATAGAAGTAATGACAGAGGTATCAAATTGCTAAACCAGGTCATGAAAGCCATGGGGAGAGTTATAGATGAGGTACAATTTGGTTTTGTGCTTGAGAGAAGTACTACTGATGCCCTCTTTCTAATAAGGCACTGGACGAAAGATACTTAGCCATTGTATTTGGTATTCGTCAACCTGGAGAAAGCCTGCAACAGAATTACTTGCTCCATATTCTAGTGGTTCCTGAAGAAGTCTAGATAGATAAATGGCTTGTGAAAGCCAAACAAGCCATGTATAGCAGTGTTGTCAGTAAGGTGAAAGTTAGCAATGAATTCAGCAATGAGTTTAACCCTTTAGCATTTAAACTGACTGTATCTGGCGCAAATATCCTTCCTGTTTTATGCTCAAACCAGTCAGATCTGGACTCTCACACCTGAACTACAATTTCATTCTAAAAACAAACAATCATAGGTGTAGGAGTGGCTGTGTGGTAAGTAGCTTGCTTACCAACCACATGGTTCCGGGTTCAGTCCCACTGCGTGGCATCTTGGACAAGTGTCTTTTACTATAGCCTCGGGCCGACCAATGCCTTGTGAGTGGATTTGGTAGACGGAAACTGAAAGAAGTTTTTACATTTTCTTTTCAAATGATGTGAGGAAATTTGACTTCACCTTTCTTTCTTCCAGATTCACCAAAAGAACATATCAGTCTATGTAGTACTGATGTCTATATAATTGACAAAATGCTTCTCCAAAATTTACGACCTTGTGCCTATCATCAACATCATCATCATCATTGTCATCAATAACAACAACAACATAATAATGTCTACTTTTCAATGGCAGCATGGGTCAGATGAAACTACATTGGGGCAGTTTTCTATGGCTGGACACTCATCCTGATGCCAACCCTTGCCTGGTTCAGAGCAAGGTAATAATACCCCATTCTGCTGATCAATTAACACATGGTTATTCAGAGAACTGCAAACAAATGACACTGTTTGTATGAATGGTGAGACTTTGTTTACAAAGAGCACCACATGTCAAGACAATTCAAGAAGCTCAGACATCCTTTTGCAGTGAACTGCAAGCAAACAGCATTATCTGTATGAACAGGGAGGATTTTATTTACAATTAGCAAATGCACATCAAAACAAGAGTAAATACAAACTCTCTGTCTCTTTCTTTCTCTCTCTCTTTCCCTTTCTTTCTTTCTTTCTTTCTCTCTTTATTTCTCTCTTTCTTTCTCTTTCTCTCTCTCTTTCTTTTTCTCTCTCTTTCTCTCTTTCTCTTTCTTTCTCTTTCTCTCTCTCTCTCTCTTCTTTCTCTCTTTCTCCCTCTCTTTTTTCTTTCTTTCTCTCTCTTTCTTTCTCTCTTTCTCTTTCTTTCTTTCTTTCTTTCTTTCTTTCTTTCTCTCTCTCTTTCTTTCTCTCTCTTTCTTTCTCTCTCTCTCTCTCTCTCTCTCTCTTTCTCTGTCTCCCTCTTTCTCTCTTTCTTTCTTGCTCTCTCTTTCTTTCTTTCTCTCTTTCTCTCTCTCTCTTTCTCTCTCTCTTTCTCCCCCCCCCACAAGTACATACATAACATACATACATACATACATACATGCATGCATGCCTTGGGCTTCTTTAGTTCTCACCTACCACTTTCATTCACAAAGTATTGGTCAACCTGCATAGAGGACACAAACCAATAACGACTATGCAGCCTGAACAAAGCAAAGATCATATGGTTCCAAAACAAACCTCCTAACCACATAGCTATGCCTGTATCAATGCTATAAAATAATATTTTGAATGAAATGAAAGCTATTATATTACTTTCTAAACATAACACATTTAAGATTTGCTATGAAAATGAAGGTAAACATTAATTTCTCTAATGTGTGCTGGAATGTTTTCTAAATACAATATCTCTTAATGTCTACAATAAAATTAACACTAAATATGAATTTTTCTGGGTTTACAATGAAAGCAAAGCTACAGAAAAATGTCATAAAGTAAATGGTTATACAGTGTTTGCCATAGTTGCTGTTTAACTCTGATGGAGCAGACCTATGATCTAATGAATTCCAGTTATAATGTCTTATCATTTCATTTAGAGACACAGTAAGTCTAAGACATCATATATTCAGTGGCCTTCTTTTCTCAGACCATAGAATGTTATTTGAAAGAAAATTGGCTCTCATTTCTAACAGTTCATTTGACCATGTAGAAGCTTCCTCATAGGTTTGTATAGTGTCTGTTATTAAAGTGGGTGAATGAATAAATTTGCTTTGTATCACATCAGTAAACATTGGGTACATGAGCTATATTCTGGCATAACGTGCAAGCTGGAGCAAGCACTTTTGTCAGATTTAAAAGATAGCTTACTTAAAAATTGAAGCTAAATATAGTATTGTTAGCAATTTCATTGCAGCCACTTTGTCAAATTACATCACTACAGAAACTTGCTTGGAAGGCAATGTAGCAGTTAAGTTGCACAGTTTTTCATTAACCCTTTCGTTACTGTATTTATTTTGAGATGCTCTGTGTTTCTTTCAATTACTTTAAATATAACAAAGAATTTAGTAAAATAACTTAGTTATCATTCAGCTAGTGTTAGGAACATAAATTGTGATTAAGGCTTGGTGGAAGATTTTAATTCAAAACTTATGAAAACAAGACATTTGTACTCAGAGCTAGAGCCGGTTTCAGCCAGGTTGGTAACGAAAGGGTTAATGTGTATTGGCAAAAGTTATTAACATTTGTATGAAAATCTTAAAAGACACTACCTTTTATCATTATCAGAAATGCAGTGAATCATTCACAGACTTTTTGGTAGTCTGTGATGCTATTGTTCACTAATTGTGCTTGGAAGAGTTTCACATACTTATCAGAAAAATGTGAAAACGATATTAGTCACTCAATAATATTTTTTTACTCATTGCATATTTTCATTTTACATCAGTTTTTTTTAATGCTCTATGCATTGTGCATTGGTAAGGTGCCAAGCTGGTAGAATTTGTCCAGCATGCTGGACAAACAGCTTAGCAGCATTTCATCTGTCTTTATGTTCTGGGTTCAAATTCTTCCATGGTCAGTTTTGCTTTTCATCCTTTTTTTGGCTTGATAAAATTAGTCAAGCACTAAGGTCAATGATTTCAACTTACTCCTTTCTCCAATATTGCTGTCCTTGTGCCAAAATTTGAAGCCATCATCATTATCATCGTTTAATGTCCGCTTTCCATGCTAGCATGGGTTGGACAATTTGACTGAGGGCTGGCAAACCAGATGGCTTCACCAGGCTTCAATCTTGATCTGGCAGACTTTCTACAGCTGGATGCCTTTCCTAATGCCAACCACTCCGAGAGTGTAGTGGGTGCTTTAATATGCCACCAGCATGGAGCCAGTCAGCTGGTACTGGCAACGACCTCGCTCAAATCTTTTACACATGGCACCTGCACAGGTGCCAGTAAGGCGATGCTGGTAACAATCACGCTTGAATGGTGCCTTTTACGTGCCACCAGCACGGAGGCCAGATAGCCGCTCTGGCAATGATCATACTTGGATGGTGCTCTTAACACCCTACTAGCACGAGGCTTGAGTGTCAGTAAGGTAACGCTGGTAATGACCACACTCGAATGGTGCCTATT
>NC_042999.1:50000908-50023408 GCF_006345805.1 Octopus sinensis | reverse complement strand
CAGATAATAATACAACTTTTAAGTTTTATATGAGGCTGACTAAGAATTCTATAAAAATAAGATTCAGTGAACATCAATATAGTTTTAGAAATCTTGAAGAAAAGTCTTTAAATAGAAGTTTGTTAAAGTAAATCTGGTTTTTAAGGACCAATATTAACAGAAAGTATATTAGAGCATGCCAAGCATTATAGTAAGGGTAGCAGTGGCTGTGATCTTTGTATCAGTGAAAATGAATATGCTGTTTCAAAAGAATTTTATTCTAATCACTCTTCAGTGCTAATAATTTTGTTGCCATTCTTAGAAATATTCTAAAGCTGGTGAGCTAGAAGAATCATTAGCACATCAAACAAAATGCTTAGTGGCATTTTATCTGCCTTTATATACATTCTGGGTTCAAATTCCGCTGAACTTGACATTGCTTTTCATCCTTTTGGGGCTGATAAAATAAATGCCAATTGAGTACTGAGCTTCATAATCAACTTTCTCTCTCCCTGAAATTGCTGGCCTCGAGCCAAAATTCGAAACCCATTATTTAAAATATTTTAAAGACAGTGAGCTTGCAGAATCATTAGCACATTGGACAAAATGCTTAGTGGCATTTCGGCTGTCTATGTTCTGAGTTCAAATTCCACTGAAGTCAACATTCATTCATTTCGTGGGTAGATGAAATAAATTCCAATTGAGCATTGGAGTCAATCGACTTATCCTCCTCCCCCAAAATTTCAGGCCTTGTGTCTATAGTAGAAAGGATTATCAGAACTATTTACTGAAATATTTTAGAATGCCCAATGATTGAATATTAGACCATTTCTTATACTACAAACGGGCATTCCAGACAAACCAAAAATTTTCATTTGTTACCCTGCATCTCACTGTTAACTCTTTTGTTACTGTATTTATTTTGAGATTCTCTGTGTTTCATTCAATTAATTTTAAATACAACAAAAAATTTAATAAAAGAACTTAGTTATCATTAGGCTAGTGTTGGGAACATAAATTGTGACTAAGGTTTGGTGGAAGATTTTAATTCAATACTTATGAAAACAAGACATTTGTTCTACAGAGCCAGAGGCGGTTTTGGCCGGGTTGGTATCAAAAGGGTTAAAGCCTGTGATTTCATGAATTGAAACTTTCCCTTTGAAATATGTCAAAATGCTATACAGGTAGAATCTCAGCCGGTCTGTGACATGTTACAATCAAATCTTATAAGTTCAAAATCCTTTGATTAATTTCTTTTATCTTTTACTTGTTTGTTATTTGACTGTAGCCATGCTGGGGCACTGCCTTGAAGGGTTTTTTTAGTCAAACAAATTGACCTCCCCCGCAGAACTTAATTTTTTTAAAGCCTAGTATTTATTCCGTTGGTTTCTTTTGCTGAACTGATAAGCTATGAGGACATAAACATACTGACACTAGTTGTCAAGTGGTGGTGGTGGTGGTGGTGGTGGAGGGACAAATACATACGCAAAGATATACACATAGATATATACATCTGTGTGTGTGTATTTATATATATACATAGGTATATGTATGTAGTATATATATATATATATATATTATATATATTTTCTTTCCTTGTTTCTCTCCTTGTTTTTTCTGTGTACCTTTCTGTAGAAGTGCGTAGGCTCGAAACGTAAAAGACTTTTTCTATTCCTGAGCATTATACTAATACATCTGTTTGTTTTGTACACCACCTGTCTTCGTCTTTTTTTTCATAAATTCTCCCTATATATATATATGTATGTATGTATGTATATGTATGTAGATGATAGGCTTCCTTTAGTTTCTATCTACTAAATCCACTCACAAGAATTTGGATAGCCCAAGACTATAGTAAAAGACATCTGCCCATTGTGCTACACAATGGGACTGAATCTGGAACCATGTGGTTGGGAAGCAAGCTTTTTACTAAACAGCCATGCTTGCACCTATTAATTGGAAATTAATAAAACATAAAATTCACAATTTTTAAAGTTTTAGCTTAAAAATAAAATTTATCTTACACGCACATGCAGACATACATACACACTATATACATGCATACACACATGTACATGCACATAGACTCAATGGAATCTGCACAACATCTGTCATTGAATTACATTCACAAGGTAATGGTCTACTTGAGGCTATGGTAGAAGATATGTGTTTAAGGTGTCAAACAATATTATTGAATGTGAAATCTCTTGGTTGCAAAGAAAACTTCTTAGTCATGCAATCATGCCCCAAAGAGAATTTGATCTTATTAAAAGAAATTGTTTAGACAGCTTTCCATTCTAATCAACCAAAATATACCTTAGGATGATAATTTTTCTCATTTTTTTAGGTTATTAGTGCTTACATTCATACAATATTTTGATCAGTTTGTTCTGCAGCATCACTAGCAGTCTCATAGCAAGATGGGATTTGATTACAAATTAGATTCATATCAATAACTTTTACTCATAAACTACATATCCAGAAATAAAACACATACTTACAATAAGTGATCAAGCAAATTGAACTTGGAGTTGATGAAGTTCTTAAGCAGATAAGGCTGAAAATGTCGCTAGAAGCTAGGATCACCAAGCATAGATTGGCATATTTCGGTCATATCATGCAGAGAAAATCTCTGGAGAAGGACATTATGCTCAGAATGGTCAGTGGCAAGAGAGAAAGAGGCCAACCAAGAACCCGCTGGCTTGACACCATCAAGAGTGATACTGGAATGGACATAGCCAATCTGAAAGAAGTGGCCCAGGATAGAACTGACTGGAGGACACTGATCCAACGAGTGACCGAGAGTCGACTTCGACTGAGCAGATAGAGAGAGATTCATCGTTAAAGATGAATTTGAAAGCCTAAAACATTATAATCACATTAACAATAGCTTATGTCACACATTTAGACATTTAATATTTTGACATGTTAGAAAGAATGTTTGTTGAAGTGTTATTAAGATTATCTCGGTCATAACCTAACTGTAATGCATAACAAATACGTAGATAAAAATTTTTGATATAAATAATAATGAAACTTTATAGCTCATTCTAGTCTAAACACTTGAATACTCGCATTGCCTTAAGTCATTCTTAAAATACATGACATCAGACTCTTAAAATTTAAATATATTAACATAATTGGCAATTATAATTTCAAACAAAATTGCTACAAGCTTCAACCAAAGAAAAAAAAAATGTGTGAACAGTACAGAATGGTTATTTAAGTGATCATAATTACAACTTTTTGATCAAATTCATGTCTCTATTAATCAGACAATGTTCAGTCATCAGTGTTCAGCAGCTTATGATTGATGTTTTCAAAAAGTTGTCTTTTCACTTTAAATTAATTTTCTCCATGAATATCTGCTCCACCTTAGTTCTCATTAACAAAATGCAAAATAATAATAATAATGAAACTCATTTAAAAATCATTCTGGTTATTTCTATGTCATATTTTTTAAGAGCAGAAAAATGTTCTCAGACGATCATAATTTAAGTTTGCAATATTTGTAATTTGTGTAATAAGTTTCAATCAAATAAAAATGGGATAGGAATATAAATTTAATTATACCATGATTTACATTCCACCATCTTACCTCTAGATGTATTGGGTAAGAATGAAGAATGGAACTCAAAGTTTAACAAGGAGAAAATGTGACTAGATTTACATATATTGCTAACTGCATCCAAAAATCTTTTTCATATTCTAACAAAATCTAAACCTAGGGCTTATTGGAGGAATTGAGCCAGTACATCTCTCTGGGGTACATAAAACTAAGGAGAGAGCTATGAATATCTAATGAGCCTTTTTCTCAATAATAATGATGATGATGATGATAATGATGATAATCCACTTCCCCCAAGCTGCCCTTGTGGCAAAAATTTGAAATAATAGTAATAATAATGTGCAGTTTTCTTGTGCTTCCAGAGTATCTCAACAGGCATGATAGAGCTGCACAGTATATTCACTGGGTAATTTGCAAAAACCTGGACCTGCCCCATGATAAAAACTGGTGGGAACACAAACCACCGCCAGTGCTTGAAAATGACCACATCTCACTCCTCTGGAACTTCACCGTTCAAATTGACAGAAAGGTAGATGCAAATAGGCCAGACATTATATTGAAAGACTTCAGACAAAGAACATGCCTCCTCATTGATATGACTGTCCCAATCAACATAAACGTATCTGTCAAGACCTACCAAAAACTGAGCAAGTATAAAGATATGAAATAAAAATCGGCAAAATGTAGAACCTCAAGACTAAAACAACACCTGTTGTAATAGGTGCCCTGGGAATAATAGCAAAAGGGGCTGATTCCTACCTAGCTCAGATACTAGGAAACCCCAAAATGGCAGAAATTCAAAAGATAGTGTTCATGGGAACTGCCCAAATACTACGTAAAATACTTTCTATGTAATCTCAAATTCTAAAACAAACTCATAATTTTTTTAATGTTTTCTTAAACAGTCTCTAGAACAATACTACGTAGAAAACCAAATATATGATACCCTAGGCATAACACCAACATGATCTTGTTGTCTCTGAGGTCTCTGGGTGAGACTGGGAGCCTACTTGTACAAATACAAAGCAAAAGTCAGACATATAATAATAATAATCCTTTCCACTAAAAGTACAAGGCCTGAAATTTTGGGGGAGGGGACTAGTTGATTACATCGACCCTAGTGTTCTACTGGTACGTAATTTATTGGCTAAAAGGATAAAAAGCAAAGTCGACCTCAGTAGAATTTGAACTCAGAATGTAAAAGCAGATGAAATGCCACTCAGCATTTTGCCTGGGATGCTAACAATTCTGCCAGCCCACCAGCTTACTCTTTTACTGTTTTACTTGTTTCAGTCATTTGACTGCGGCCATGATGGAGCACCGCCTTTAGTCAAGCAAATTGACCCCAGGACTTATTCTATCGATCACTTTTGCCAAACTGCTAAGTTACTGGGACGTAAACACACCAGCATCAGTTATCAAGCGATGTTGTGGGAACAAACACAGACATACAAACATATACACACACATACATACATATATACA
Source organism: Octopus sinensis (assembly GCF_006345805.1). Lineage (NCBI taxonomy): Eukaryota > Metazoa > Mollusca > Cephalopoda > Octopoda > Octopodidae > Octopus > Octopus sinensis. The sequence goes on along the minus strand of NC_042999.1, from coordinate 50,018,376 downwards.
ACGGGCTTCTTTCGGTTTCCATCTACCAAATCCACTCACAAGGCTTTGGTCGGCCCAAGGCTATAGTAGAAGACACTTGCCCAAGGTGCCACACAGTGGGACTGAACCTGGAATCATGTGGTTTGTAAGCAAGCTACACACCTATATAATAATAATGATGATGATGATGATGATGAGGAAGACGAATAAATAAATGCATGGCAACCTTTTGAATTTTGAAAGGAAATGCACTGCAAACCAAAAACTGATTTGTTTTTGCCATGCAATATTTCTCTTGGAGGCCCAGCCTAAACTACCAAAGAAATGAATACATAAAACTTTAACAAATTTCTACAAAACTATCTCTAATTCTAAAAAAATTAAAAGATAAAATCGTATACACACTTTGTATATTTATATAGTGATTCATTCATCACTTCTTCTGCAAATATTGTTAATGTTATGCTTCACTGATGATATCAGGTTTAAACCGAAACATGTTATAGAGTCATCTCCTGTATTGGTTGGATAATTGAAAATAATATTCATCCTTTACTAATATTGTTTTTGATTTTTTTTTTTTCTTTTACTGCATATTTATTTCTATTTGGCTTCTTAATGCTTCCTGAATTTTAATACAAGAATACTAACTTGCTTATTGTATGCAGACATTTTGACATCTAAATTTGTTGTATGCATAGTAAAGGAAATAGTAAGAATTGATAAAATCAATTAGAACTAGATTCCAAAAATATAAATATAAAGAAGTATCTTTTGAAATATAAAATAAATATATTTGCTGCTAAAATAACATTTTTATAGAATAATTTTCATGTGTTTTATATTTCTTTTGCAATGTAACAGGTTTTATTATTATTATTATTATTATTATTATTATTATTTAAATATTTATTTTCAGGCAAAAATAACAGTTATTTCCCTCCCCAAAATATTTTTCTTTATTTCCTAACTTTGAAACAAAAGTCTATCTTTTTGCATAATCTCATGAAATATGGTTTGAAATTTGACTATATTTGTTCCTTCATTTTTTTTAAATATTAATAGAAACCCTTAAATTCTAGTCAGTAACTTTTTCCTCTTTCTGCCATTTTTTCTCTTTCTTTCTTTTTCTCCCACTATTCTCTTTTTTTCCCCTTTCTGAATATTTCTTAAATCAGCTTTCTTTACAGCTTTAATTACAATCTAAATAACATATTTTAATCTCATAATATTTTTGCTATTGTTGTAAATGATGCTGATGAAGCCAGTTTTTTTTCCTTAGTTTTCTTTTTTCTCTTCTTTTTCCATTTCAAAGTTTCATTTTCTTCTCCTACTCTCTTTCTCTCCTCTTACTTTTTCTCCCATTCACCCTTCTCCCTGCAATCATTGTTAGTTACAGTTATGAATTTTTCCCTGTTTCTTATACTCCTTTCCAATTATCATTGCATGGTGACAAATCAATAAAGTCTTATTTTTTTTACCAAATGTCAGACATCATGATTCTTGTCTAGCTTTCTATATTTTAATTACTTTATCTAACTGTTAAAATCAGAGGTTTATGAATATTTTTTTCCCCAATAACAAAGGCAACCATAGAAAATAAAATCTTCATTTTTTTTTTTTTTCAAAACTTTAAAAAAAAAAGACATTTTATTGGAATTTTTCCTTTTCATATCCATTTCTCCCTTGTTAATGAACAAGTTTACAAAATTCATCCCACGCACATGTAGGATTGGTTTTGCACACTTGCACAGTTTGGAATTTATTGATGAATGCCTATAATATTGTTCATGAATCAACTTAAACTCTAAACTCTGTTAACTATTCAGGAAAATCGGGGCAAACCAAGTTATGTATTTAACACAATAAAATCACAATAATGTATCTTCCCAACCAATAGTACATCTCTTCAAAATGTATACATTAGATAACATCATCCTCATCATCATTGTTTAATGTCCATGTTCCTTGCTAGCATGGGTTGGATGGTTCGACCGGGGTCTGGAAAGCCAGGAGGCTGCACCAGGCTTCAATCTTGATCTGGCAGTGTTTCTACAGCTGGATGCCCTTCCTAACGCCAACCACTCTGTGAGTGTAGTAGGTGCTTTTTATGTGCCACCGGCACAGGGGCCAGAGGTGGCTGGCAAACAGCCATGATTGGTTGGTGCATTTTACGTGTCACCGACATGGACGCAAGTCAGGCAGTGCTGGCATCAGCCATGTTCGCATGGTGCTTTTTACATATCACCGGCACGGGTATCTTAGCTGAAATATTTTTCTTTGTTTTAAGGGTTAATGTTGATAAAGTGAAGAAATAAGGTTCCAAATATATTTTTTGAGATTATGCAGGAATAGAGCTTTTGGTTTCAAAGTAGGTCAGTGAAAAATATATTGGAAAGAGAAATAAATATTATTTTTGCATGACAATGATTATACAAATATTTCATTGTATAAGAAATATAAATTACAAGAAGACTTTGAAAATTCTGATATCCACTTATAACAGACATTATACTGGCCACCATAAAAAGATCCTTGATATTTTAATTCTTTTAACCCTTTCGGTACTGTATTTATTTTGAGATGCTCTGTGTTTCTTTCAATTACTTTAAATATAACTAAAAATTTAGTAGAGTAACTTAGTTATCATTCAGCTAGTGTTAGGAACATAAATTGTGACTAAGGTCTGATGGCAGATTTTAATTCAAATCTTATGAAAACAAGACATTTGTACTCAGAGCCAGAGCTGGTTTCAGCTGGGTTGGTAACGAAAGGGTTAATGGTGTCAGTCACTTGACTATGGCCATGCTGTGGCATAGACTTTGAGGATTTTAATGAATTGTAGTCACCAACATAGGGCATTTGTTTCACTGACTTGTATTTACAAAAGTGAAATATATATGATGAAAATAGCAAAGATACCATGCTGAAACCAATAAAGTTAATCTAAAGCATTATTTAGATGTATGAACAATGAAACAAAATAACCTTTCGTCTACATCTGTCATGCTTTTTCTACACAAATAATTCACACAAACCACAGGTGTTTTTTGTCTTAGAAACTCAAAGTATCCATCTTCTATCTCTAGCATAGTTATATAATCTTGGTTACCCTTAATATCACTACTTCCCTTTTAAAAGTTTGGTTTTTTTCTCCAGTGCAAAAAATGCTCTTCTTGTTACTGACTTCTAACTGGGATATCCTCCACAAAAACTTCTTATTACTCTGGCTCAGTTTCTGCTTCTACCACTGTGTGGGTATATGTCTGTGTTTAAGTTCATCTGATGCTTTTACTGCTTTCTAAATGCTTTCAATCACCAGCAGAGGGTCTGAGAAGGCCATTAGCATGGTTTGTTCACATCATGCTTTTAAAAGTAAAATATTTAAAAAAATAAACACACATAATGTTAAGTTGCATATCCAAAGAATGCAGCTCCCTTAACCCAACCAATTACCACCTCACTTACATGCAAAAAATGATAGAAAAATCTGTAAACATCTACTTCCCTTATCTGCTTGAATCTCTTATTTGATTGCAATCATCAGTACAATATTTTTAGAGCCAAATCTACAAGACATTTCTTCTCATATGTCATACATCAGTTTCTCTCTATCACTGTGAACTCATAATCTCTCTCACACACACCTCCACACATGCACACATACCCACACCTACATCCCTGGCTTCCACACAGTTTCTTTCTATCAAATTCAACTCTCAAAATATTAGTCGTCCCTAAAGACATGAGATAAGATACTTGCTCAACGTACTGCACATTGGGATTGAACATAGAGCCATAGTCTTGTAAGCATACCTCTTTACCCTCTCTTTTACTTGTTTCAGTAATTTGACTGCGGCCATGCTGGAGCACCGCCTTTAGTCGAGCAACTCGACCCTGGGACTTATTCTTTGTAAGCCCAGTACTTATTCTATCGGTCTCTTTTGTCAAACCACTAAGTGATGGGGATATAAACACACCAGCATCGGTTGTCAAGCAATGCTAGGGGGGACAAACACAGACACACAAACATACACGCACATATATATATATATATGTGTATATATATATATATATATATATATATATATACATATATACGACAGGCAGTTTCCGTCTACCAAATCCACTCACAAGGCTTTGGTCGGCCTGAGGCTATAGTAGAAGACACTTGCCCAAGGTACCATGCAGTGGGACTGAACCTGGAACCATGTGGTTGGTAAACAAGCTACTTACCACACAGCCACTCCTGCACCTGTAAATTTTCTTTCAAAACGTCTGGGATCAGTTTAACCTACACTTTCTTCATGCTGTGTTTGCATTACTTTTTCCACAATTCAGATCCTTAGCATTTTATATTCTACTATTTAGTTTTGTCTTTGCTACTTTCGAACATTTGTGGTGACCTCTCTATTTTAAAAAGAAAAATTTCAAAATCTTTCAATTTTGTTTTAATTTGTGTAGTAATTGGTGATTTAAACATATTAGTTATAAAGGTTATAAAAATTAATTTGAAGCATTGAGGCAATAATTTTTTATGCAGAAAAAACCCCCCAAAAAACACCAAGCTTCTGTGAGTTATTATCAGACTAGTAATTTAATGAGAGTTAGCCTTGTTACTTAGATGCTGTTTGAAAGACCTGCAGTCATTTCAGTTTGGGATATGAATAATTCATTTCTTTACCCAGCAGGAATTTCCTCTATATTACTAAAACCAACAGATGGTAGTTCAGCTGAAAGCATCAGCAGATAAAAGCCATCTCTGATGAGAATAAAATTAACTCTGACATGTGTTTGTCTACAAATGAAAAAAGCAGAAACTTTTGAAATAAAACAAATTTATAGTGACATGTCTTTAATATAATTAATAAAAATTAGTTTTAATGAAGGCTTTTTGAAGTCTCAACAGATTCTAATTCTACAGACGAGTAACTTTCAAGTTCACAAATCAAATTACTTTTGAAAAGGACAATTTCACCAGTTGAATCGATATTCTTTACTAAAAGGAAATGTAGTAAAAAATGAATAGACTATAGGAAAAAATATTATAGGCACAGGAGTGGCTGTGTGGTAAGTAGCTTGCTTACCAACCACATGGTTCCTGGTTCAGTCCCACTGTGTGGCACATTGGGCGAGTGTCTTCTACTATAGCCTCAGGCCGACCAAAGCCTTGTGAGTGCATTTGGTAGACGGGAACTGAAAGAAGCCTGTCATATATATGTATATGTATATATATGTGTGTTTGTGCGTCTGTGTTTGTCCCCCCCCCCAACATCACTTGACAACCGATGCTGGTGTGTTTACATCCCCATAACTTAGCGGTTTGGCAAAAGAGACTGATAGAATAAGTACTAGGCTTACAAATAATAAGTCCTGGGGTCGATTTGCTTGACTAAAGTCGGTGCTCCAGCATGGCCGCAGACAAATAACTGAAACAAGTAAAAGAGTAAAGAGTATAGTAAGTCGGGTTCCGATAGCTATATAGGTACTGACATGGTTGCGTAGCTAAGTCATTTGCTTCACAACCACATGATTTTACATTTGGTCTCAGTGAGTGGCACCTTGGGTGTGTTCTACTATAGCCCAGACAGCTAATAACTTACGTGTGAATTTCACAGAATAAAACTGAAGAAAACATACATGATGGTGATAATATTTACAGATCTAGTTGACATTATGACCAGTCACTTTATGTTTTTATAGGGCCATAGAATAAAAAATAAACATCCCCTTGCTTGGAAAATGGATAAGTGTAGGGGACAGGAAAAGCATCTAGCTGTAAAACTGATTCAAATAACCCCATTTCCAAACTGAGTGGCTGTGTGGTAAGTAGCTTGCTTACGAATCACATGGTTCCAGGTTCAGTCCCATTGCATGGCACATTGGGCAAGTGTCTTCTACTGTAGCCTTGTGAGTAGATTTGGTAGATGGAAACTGAAAGAAGCCCATCGAATATATGTATATATATGTATGTGTGTGTGTGTGTATGTTTGTGTGTCTGTGTTTGTCCCCCCAACATCGCTTGACAACCAATGCTGGTGTGTTTACACTGATAAAATAAGTCCTGGGGTCAATTTGCTTGACTAAAGGCAGTGCTCCAGCATGGCCACAGTCAAATGACTGAAACAAGTAAAAGAGTAAAGAGTAAATGAATGAAGTGAAAAAGCCAATATTTCAGACATTTGTTCTCTTTTTGAAGAGGAAAAATGAACAAAAGAATTCATGCAATGGTTACAGAAAAGCGACTGAAATAAAATATTGATTTCTCTCATTTAAAAAACCCTAGAACATGCTTGGTCTATCACTGAGAAATTTTAAAAACTAAAATTCAAATCAAAATTCGAATCAAAGTTTGATTTAAAAAAATTTTAATTTCAAATATAAAACTTACTTTAGTTGATTATCATATTCTATTTCAAGTTCAAATTTACATTTTAGAGATTTTGAATAATAAAATGAAATCTCTTTTTTAGCAATTTGAAATTTTAACTGGGAAAAAAAAATACAGTTGAGAAAGTTGAGAATATTTTTCTACATTTGAAGTATGTTATTCAGTTGTAGATATTATAAAACTGATAGTGCCATTGCATAAAGATGTCATCACTCAAACTTATGTTGTTTAATTTAAATCGCATTTTCATCTGTTATATATATTACATCAAGATACCTTTAAACTGAATTCAGCTTATCAAAGCATGGCTGTGTGGTTGAGAAATTTGCTTTGAAACAAGGATTGATCAAAACTTTGCAAAGAAAATTTTGGCTGATAAAAACATTGTGGAAGCTTATAAGAAACCATGCATCTTTTTGTGTAATCTGTTGTCTGGTTTGACAAAGCCACCTACTTATTGGGTATATTTTGGGAAGTCTACTGCATGGCAAGGTGGAGGCACGTGGCTTAGTGGTTAGGGTGACAACATCATGATTGCAAGATTGTGGTTTCGATTCCTGGACTGGATGACGCGTTGTGTTCATTTCACATTGCTCCAGTTCACTCAGCTGGAAAAAAGGAGTAATGCCGCAATGGACTGGCATCCGGTCCAGCTGGGGAACACATACGCCATTGAAACTGGAAAACCAGGCCCATGAGCCTGGCTAGGCTTTGAAAGGGTGCATTTATTGTGGAGGTGCAATGGCTCAGTGGTTAGGGCAGTGGACTCGCAGTCAGAGGATTGCGGTTTTGTGTGTGTTTATTGAGCACAAACACCTAAAAGCTCCACGAGGCTCCGGCAGGGGGTGGTGGCACCCCCTGTTGTACTCTTTCACCACAACTTTCACTCACTCTTCTTGTTTCTTGAGTAACCCTGCGATGGACTGGCATCCTGTCTAGCTGGGGGGAACACATACGCCACAGAAACCAGGCCCATGAGACTAGCTAGGCTTGAAAAGGGCGATGAAAAGAAAAGAACTGCATGGCAAGTATTTGACCCAGGTCTCTGATATAAGGATAGCTATTTTCTCTTCTCCCACAACTTTCTAGAGCCCCGAAAAGGCAATAAAAGCATAAGTAGTGTGATCCCTCTGACTAAACGATAAAAATCCTCTAACAAATTGGATAATAAGAATGTGCCTTTATTATTTCATATGGAAATATATTTTTGAATATTCTGTTTTTTAAACTATATTAGATATATTTTATTTGTTTCAGTCATTGGACTGCAATCTTGTTGGTAACCACTTTGAAATTAACCTTGCAGGATTTGAGCTCAGCATGTAAAGAGCTGAAAGAAATGCCACCAAGCATTTTTATTAATGCTTTTATGATTCTACCAGCTCACCACCTAAAATTAGTATCTTCAAGCTCACAAGGATATTGCAATTTCTGCATCTCAGTTCATTTTTAAGCTTCCCTTCAGACATTCTTTAGAGAGGTAATATTGTAATATTTATCCCCACTTAAACATGACTGTTCCATTTGAACAAATTGTACTCTGGTGGATACTATGAGAGAAACTATCATACTGGCTTTTGATGCAAAATGCACCCATGTTTAGATCACCAGAGGAGAGATAAGTCCCTACCACCTCCAGTGCTTAAGAATCATCAGATCACATGATTTAGGCCTTCCTTAGTCTTGTCAATGATGGATACTTGATTGCTAGAGATAGCAGCAACTCATCTTCCTGCCAGTGATGTATAGAATAACAGTGCCAGAACAAACACTGGTGTCATGATTAGCCAGTGAGCTTGTTAAAAAATATGTATTAGAACAAATTGAACTTTGATCTTAATTCCTTTTTATAATTATAATTCCTAACAGCACAAGACAAGGGCATGAATTTGGTGAAAAGTTATAATTGATTATACTGATGTCAAAATATTACTGTTACATAGGCGTAGGAGTAGCTGTGTGGTAAGTAGCTTGCTTACCAACCACATGGTTTTGGGCTCAGTCCCACTGCATGGCACCTTGGGCAAGTGTCTTCTACTATAGCTTCGGGCCAACCAAAGCCTTGTGAGTGGATTTGGTAGACGGGAACTGAAAGAAGCCTGTCGTATATAAGTATATATATGTATGTGTATATGTTTGTTTGTCCCCCCAACATTGCTTGACAACCGATGCTGGTGTGTTTACGTCCCTGTAACTTAATGGTTCAGCAAAAGAGACCGATAGAATAAGTACTAGGCTTACAAAGAATAAGTCCTGGGGTCGATTTGCTCGAAGGTGCTACTCCAGCATGGCCACAATCAAATGACTGAAACAGGTAAAAGAGTAAAGAGTAAAAGAGAGTTATCTTATGGAACCTAGAAGGATGAGAGGCAAAGACAGTTTCAGTAAGATCTAAACTCAAAACATAAAAGGATTCAGTATCACAGCACATTTTGTTTCAGACTCTTTTAATTTTACCATTCCACCTCCTTTTTATAAAAAATAATAGTGGTGATAATTATGTTGCAGTGAAATTTGAAATCTCATTAGAAACATAATAATAATAATAATAATAATAATAATAATAATAATAATAATAATAATAATAATGGTGGTGGTGGTTGTTGTGTTTTTTTGTTGTTGTTTTTTTTTACTAGGCACAAAACCAATTTTAAGCTGGTCAAAGACCTTCAATGAAGAGTATTCAACTCCAGATATTTTTGCATAATATTCTAATTGCAATTATATACATATATATATATATATATATATATATATAAATTACAGTTTTAGCAATTTAAAATTTCAGAAAATAAAAATCAAATTGAGAAAATTGTATACATATCAATAAAAATTATTGACAAAATACTAAGTATTAATTTATAACAGTTTTCTGTATTTGAAATTTACAGATCATGTGTACATACTATAAAAATTATAGTACATACAAGGTGATTGACTGCATTTACTTCACTTTAAAGTTATTTTTATGACACTGAAGTTAAATTGAAATTAGAAATGATGTACAGTGGTTTACAATAAATTTATAGCTGGGTAATAAAATACAACATTATTTCAACTTGTAATACTTTCATGAAATATTGAAAATGAATAAAAGTTTGTCTCAGTATTTTGTAAGTTCTTCTTTAGCTGATATTGTAGATGTCACTCAATTAGGCATGGATTTGATTAAATTACCAATGATAAGTTGAGCCATATGTATCTACTTGTCAGTCACTGCTTTTTATAGCTTTTTAATTGATATAATTTATGGACAATTTTGCTTGTAATCTTCAATCAATGTGTTCGCATAAGTATTCCTTTGGATTAAGATTGGGGCTTTGAAAAGTCAGCAAGCTGGCAGAATCGTTAGCACGTTGGGTGAAATGCTTAGCGGTATTTCGTCTGCCGCTATGTTCTGAGTTCAAATTCTGGCATGGTTGACTTTGCCTTTCATCCTTTCAGGGTCGATTAAATAAGTACCAGTTACACACTGGGGTCGATATAATCGATTTAATCCGTTTGTTTCTCCTTGTTTGTCCCCTCTGTGTGTAGCCTCTTGTGGACAGTAAAGAAATAAGAAACATTTGCATGCCGGGCGAAATGCTCAGCGGTATTTCAGCTGCCACTACGTTCTGAGTTCAAATTCCGCCAAGGTCGACTTTGTCCTTCATCCTTTCAGGGTCAATTAAATAAGTACCAGTTACACACTGGAGTCAATATAATTGACTTAATCTGTTTGTCTGTCCTTGTTTGTCCCCTCTGTGTGTAGCCCCTTGTGGACAGTAAAGCAATAAGTAAAGAAATAAGATTGGGGCTTTGAGGAGTCTTTTTTCAGTGATTCAGTGATTCAGTACTTTTGCGAACTCATGACACCTTGCCCCTATGAGATGAGACTCCATCTTCTTGAAAAAAGAGTAGTCTTCTTATCAGTTCTTACATTGAAATAGATAGGTTATAGATTTTGCTGTGGACTATTTAAATAATTTCAGCAAAAATAGGTTCTGGTTTACCTGTTGCTCAAACTTCCTCCTATAACATAACTTTAATTGCCATATTTAACTGTTTCTTGTAGACAATCTAGCTTCTGTGTTTTAATTTTGTGGTACAGCACATATCTCTGCTACGAATGGGAAAATTTTCAAAAAATTTGCTTTCATCAGACCATATTATTGATGACCAAAATCCATCTTTCATGTTACAGAACTCTTTAAACCAGTTGAACCGTTTGGTTTTATTACCATTCAAAACCATTGATATTCTTCATTTATTGCTATTCTTCATTCATATCCATGGTCATTTGATTATGTTCTTAAGCAGAATGTTGACATACCCATAGAAACTGCAGCCTCTTAACAGCTGCACATTGCTATTTTTACTCTTTTACTTGTTTCAGTCATTTGACTGTGGCCATGCTGGAGCACTACCTTTAGTCGAGGACTTATTCTTTGTAAGCCTAATACTTATTCTATCATTCTCTTTCGCCGAACCGCTAAGTTACGAGGACGTAAACACACCAGCATTGGTTGTCAAGCGATGTTGGGGGGGGGGAACACAAGATACACACACACACACACACACATATATATATACACATATATACGAAGGGCTTCTTTCAGTTTCTGTCTACCAAATCCACTCACAAGGCTTTGGTCAGCCCGAGGCTATAGTAGAAGACACTTGCCCAAGGTGCCATGCAGTGGGACTGATATTTAAGATTGATTTCTTCAACTATTCTTTCTCGACAAAATTATGGCCTTTTGCTTATGTTAGAAATCATCATCATCATAATCACATGACACAATCATATGCAATGATTAAAGAAGTCATAACTTATATGGTCACATGACAGATACAGTCAGTTCAAATGAATATAATTGGTCCATTTTCAATGAGTCTTTATTACACATTTTCAGAATGTTTCATCTTTCAGCTATCAAAGAGCTATTTGTAATCCTCAAAAGGTTTCTTGGAGCACGACAATTTCTACCCATTAAAATTCCACAATGTATGAAGCTAAATAAATATTTGTTGTTACATTTTGGGAGAGACTGTTTACATGCTTTAATAATATATGACTCTTCCAAAATATAACAATGTTAGTTTCAACACACAGATTCAGATCAAACTTCTTGCAAAACAAATTAATATAAATATTTATTCTCTTGCTCTGTTAATGCTTATATGCACTGATGGTATCCTACCTTTTGAAGTTTTAGTGAATTGTATTGCATCTAGAACTTTGCCCTATACTTATTGTATTGACTTTGGAAGAAGTGAAGGTAAATTTGCCCAAGATGGAATTTGAATTCAAAATGTAAAAGATAATAACAAATACTGCAAAGTATTTCATCCATAGTGGAGTGCTTAGAATACCATAGAAGTGAGATCGTTGCCAGAGCAACAAGCTGGCCTCCGTGTCAATGGCATGTTAAAAACACCATTCGAGTGTGATTGTTACCTGCGTCGCCTTACTAGCACTTGTGTTGGTGGCACTTGAAAAAAACATCCGAGTGAGGTTGTTACTAGTGTCGCTGTTCTGGCTCCTGTGCAGGTGGCACATAAAAAGCACCCTTTGAGCGTGGCTGTTGCCAGTACTGCCTGACTGGCCCTCATGCCAGTGGCACGTAAAAGCACCCACTATACTCTCGGAGTGGTTGGCACTAGGTAGGGCATCAAGCTGTAGAAACTGTGCCAGATCAGATTGGAGCCTGGTGCAGCCATCTGGTTTGCCAGACCTCAGTCAAATCGTCCAACCCATGCTAGCATGGAAAGCGGACGTTAAACGATGATGATGATGATGATGATGATGATGATCCACTGATTTCATCCAATGATCTAAACTTGATCTAAATTTTCTTTGCTTCTTTTGTATAAGATTTCTATTTTCTATCATTCACTTAAGAGTTAGTATCATATCTTTTATGTGAAGTTTCTATAACCTTTGAAGATGGTGATTTTAAGGTTAATGAAATAGTTTTCCTGCTTCAATCATACAATTCATTGATGCAAATCCATTTCCAGCAACCTTTTATAACTCATCCATCTATGATCTTTTCCATTCTCATTACATTGCTAGCTCATTACCAGGATATAATCTCTGTAAGGTTAATTACTGACTGAACTATTGATCAAGTATTCTTAAGGTCAAACATTGTTACTACTACATCTATTGTGTTTTGTTCATTAGCCAGGCACTTTATAACTCTATTTGCCTCACTTTGCTGGGCTGACAACAGGTTCTACTCATATTTCACGGTTGGTTGGTTCACAGTAGAGTAAGATGTATTCTACTACAAAATCAATGGCATCAACAAATATCATTTTAATCAAAATATCTGTCATACTGTTTTAAGAGGACAAAAAAAAAAAGAAAGGCCTAGGAGTGGCTGTGTCGTAAGTAGCTTGCTTACCAACCACATGGTTCCTGGTTCAGTCCCACTGCATGGCACCTTGGGCAAGTGTCTTCTATTATAGCCTCAAGCCGACCAAAGCCTTGTGAGTGGATTTTGTAGACGGAAACTGAAAGAAGCCCGTCATATATATGTATGTGTGTGTATATGTTTGTGTGTCTGTGTTTGTCCTCCCAACATCGCTTAACAACCGATGCTGGTGTGTTTACGTCCCCGTCACTTAGCGGTTTGGCAAAAGAGACCAATAGAATAAATACTAGGCTTACAAAGAATAAGTCCTGGGGTCGATTTGCTCGACTAAAGGCGGTGCTCCAGCATGGCCACAGTCAAATGACGGAAACAAGTAAAAGAGTAAAGAGTAAAAAGAAGCAAACATAAATGACATGGATACAAAGAATGTTATATACTTTTTCTACTCTAGGCACAAGGTCCGAAATTTTTTTTGGAGGGTCCAGTCAATTAGATCGACCCCAGTACGCAACTGGTACTTTATTTATATATATATATATATATATATATATATATATATCAGGTTTGAGCGTAGTTTCCATCAACAAAATTTATTCACAAAGCTTTGGTTGCTCTGTGGCAATACCACAAGAGGCTATCAAAAGTGGTGTGCATAGTGGGACTGAACCAGCAACCCTGTGATCTTGAAGTAACAAGTTAACCATACAGTCATGGCTGCACTTATACATAGTATACCTTTATTAAAAGCTGGTGTGCTTTGTTTCCTTTTTAGCAGTTCATTCAGTGTATTGTGGATGGAAAAGGTTTGAAATTACTGTACTAGGACATGCTTAGTAAAGTACATTACCAAGCAACAGATCTCTCTCTCTCTCTCTCTGTTACTGTCTTACTTTGTCTTTATCTCACTTCCTCTTCTCTCTTTCCTTCTCTCTCTCTCTCTCTCTCTCTCTCTTTCTCTAATTCATTTACTCTTTTCCCTTCCATCTCTCTCACATTTTTCTGCCATTATTTCTCTCCCAGTTTACTTTCTCTATCTATCATAGATTTTTGCTATTATTTCTTTCTGCCTTTCATTCATTCTGTCTTTCAACCTTTCTGTCATTCTTGCCTTGATCTGTCATTCCTTTTTTTCTTCTTTCTTTTCTCCTTATTTGTTTCTTTTTCTCTTTTTATATTATTTTTGTTTCTGTTTCTTTCCATCTCTCACTTTCTCTTTCTGTTATTCATAAATTTTCTCTCTCTCTCATGCTCTCACCCATTCTACACACACACACACACACACACACACACACCAATAATCTACCTCGCCTCCTCAGGACTTTATACTATTATTGTTTGGAAATATATTTTAACCAATAAATAAATTACAATCATAATCACAAAATTAACTGCAACCCAACCATTCATTCATACCATGTGGTCCAAATATAAAAAAAATTATCAGCCCATTATTTTCACCACTTATACAAGCTTTTCTATTTAAAGACAATTTAATAAGCATCTTTAATCTAACCGTAATCATCTTCATAATCATCCTCACTTCTCTCACAATTCTATACTTCAAATTCAGCACTTGCTCAATGAGAGCTGAATTCTTTTGCTTTTCTCAAAGTTAGGTTTTTGTTATTAAGGCTTCAGGAAGTAAGCTGGGAAAATGATTATGAATAGAAAATTTCTCATCAAAATTATAGCAAATATTGATTGAGTCACCTCTAGAATACTCATGTGTCGATTAATGATACTTATAAAACCAGTAACTCTTATAACGCATAAAGCAGAAGTGACTGAGATTTAGTCGATGTAAGTAATTTTAGCTGTGAATGACAACATATTTTGGCATAAATCACTGAAAATAAAATTAATGTAGAATCTTGAATGAAGCACTGAAAAAAGAAAGGATCCTGTTTAATTTAGGTTACTAATATCTTCAGCTCTAGGTATATTAGATTTTATATTAAGATAGCTGTAATGGTAATAAAGTTTTATTCCCTCAGGCTTATTGAAAATGAAAACCTACATGATTATACGGTTTTAAGATTTCAGTTTATATATTAATTAATAGGTGCATTAATACCTGTAGCGTGTACTGAGTACACTCTGCAGGTATTAATGTTGGACTTGCTATTTTTTGTTTCTAATTTGTCCATTTTCTTTTTTTTTTTTTTTTGGTGTATCTGAATATGTAAAGCAGTGTAATGTAATATAATTCCAGTTGAGTAAGGAACCACCTGGAATTTTAAAATAATCATTTTCAAATATTTGTTTTTGGTCAAGAGAATTATTGTATGTAAGTCTCAGAATTCAAAGACCTGATGAATGTGTAGTCTCAATCCAATAATACTTGCATAAGATTTATTGTGACTAATCACAGATAAATGTAGATAGTCACTTGTATGTTGGTAGTGTTTGAGGAATTTGTTTTGTGAGTGTTTTTACTTTTGAGGATTATTGTATAGAGTTTGTAAAAGGAAGAAAAGTGCAGTGCCCATGGTTTTCACAGGTCCTTCTAGATTAGTGAGATTAATGCCATTAATGTTCCTTTTGAATCCTTGTAAGTCAACACCTGTGTGAAAAAATTAAAGAATCATGGGAGATGGAATTCCAGAGGGATGAAATTCTGAGAAGAAAGTGCTGGATATATAGATTAGTGCAGGGCATGGGGGTGTTGGACAAAAAAGGGTGATGAGTGGAGAAGAAATGAGTTGGATGAGAATGCCTATGTAGAGATAGCATGAACTTAGCCTGCTCTGAAGAATAAGGGCTAATAAAATAGTACTTAGGGTGGCGAGCTGGCAGAATTGTTAGCATGCCAGACAAAATGCTTAGCGGTATTTCTTCTGCCGCTGTGTTCTGAGTTCAAATTCCGCTGAGGTCGACTTAGCCTTTCATCCTTTTGGGGTCGATTAAATAAGTAGCAGTTATGCACTGGGGTCGATCTAATCGACTGAATCCCTTTGTTTGTCCTTGTTTGTCCCCTCTATCTTTAGCCCCTTGTGGGCAATAAAGAAATAAATATAATAGTACTTAGAAAAAGGCTTAATGAGGAGGTAATGCACCTGTGGGTCAAGAACTGGAATCTGTCTGTGAGTTGCAGTTAAGTTTTATGTTGCTGAATTATTTTCAGTTGAATAGATCAGTCATTTGAGTAGTTGACATAAAGTTTTTAGATGTTAAATTATTCTTGAAAAGAAATTCCAGCTATTTGGAATGGAACAAATTGTATTCATGTTCCTTCTCCTGCTGATTCTTATTTCTTTATTACCCACAAGGGGCTAAACATAGAGGGGACAGACAAAAGGATTAAGTCGATTACATCGACCCCAGTGCGAAACTGGTACTTAATTTATCGAAATATTTCGCCCAGCATGCTAACGTTTCTGCCAGCTTGCCGCCTTCTCCTGATTATGCCAACCCAAAAAACCATATTTGGTCACTGTTGGTTTCTATTGCATATGAAGATAGGTTTTGATTTAAGACATACAAGTAATTAAATCCTTATTTCTAATTGAACATATCTGTAAGTAATTTGGCTAAACAATATATATTACAAGTAAAGATCAATTCATTCTGTATTTTTATTTTATTTTTATTTTCTACTTCTGCTAAAATTCAGTCTTGTATTTAAAAATGCTTTGTTACCCAATAAGAACAACAGTCACTGGGGGAGATAATTGCATCAGATACATCTTTATATAAGAAGTTCTAAAGGTGATGGTAAATTGTTTCTATCTAGTTTTACTCTTACAAATAACACCAGTACATCACTAGCAAATGATCTTTGTAGACAACAGAAAACCTGGTTTCATAAACTAAACAGTAAATATTGGTTTCTCACTGTTACATGCTATCTGAAGTGAGTAGCTATTGGTTTTGTAGTTAGATGACACAGCCTTTGATTTATATTGAATTACAGCAACCTTGAATAAGGTTTATATGCAGCTTTGTAATATGAAAGAAGTAAAGAATTAGCAGTGTCAATAGAATATTTGACAGAATGCCCCACAGTATTTCTTCCAGGTCTCTGCACTCTGAGTTCAAATTACACTAAAGTCAACCTTGTCATTCATACTTTTGGGATTGTTAAAAGATTACCAACCCAGAGCAGTGGATTGGTTACACTGTTAGGAAGTCAGTTGGGATATCTTGTGGTACCTGATCTGGTTTCTCTATGTTCTGGTAGCTATGTCTGTGATGACACTAGTGCCAAGCTGTGTCAATCCAGCTCAGTAGTCTTCTGGGTTATTTGTTATATTTACTTTACATGATTACGATCTTATGTTAACTTTCAAGTCTTTCTCAATTATCTCCCTTTAGGCTGTAACTATTTTGAATGGTGAATTCGTTAACTTAGGCTTGTATTAGACAAGGACAAACTATTTATTACTGCTACTAAATTTTCTACAGCCACCTTCACATTCCATGACTGCCATTAGGACTGATCAGGTACCAGACAAGGATTCTGGATTATTTTTCCAGATTTTTACTTAATTTCTGAGAGCAGTTTGGTTCATTTTTAGTATTCTCATTTGTGAGGGCAGTCAAGTTTATTTCAGATATTCTCATTTTAAAAGTCATCTCTGGTTAATCATTGAGAGGACGTTGGTATTGCCTTGATGGAGGTCTGTGTTCTATGAGTGTTCTTGTTATTATTGATGTGACAGAATTATTAGATCATCAGACAAAATGCCAGGTGGTAGTTCTTCTGTGTTTTTACAGTTTAAGTTCAAACCCTGTCA
>NC_042999.1:49918408-49995908 GCF_006345805.1 Octopus sinensis | reverse complement strand
TCATAATTGTTTTTGTTGTTGTTTTAATGTTGCATCATCTCCCATACTTGCGTGAGTCATAAGAAATTTGTTGGGCCAGGTTTCTACTGCTGGATGCACTCCCTGTACCCACTCCTAACCTATTGCTAAGCAAGGTTATGTTTCTCATAGTTCTACGAAAACAAACAACAACAACAACAAAAAAAAAGGCTGAACATGTTTTAAAAACAATTGCAAATAAACTGAAGCACTTGTATAATGGCGACATTTCATTATAGCATGTGATATATAGACAAGAAGGCATGAACACACACACACACGCACATACACACTAGTGTAGCTAGGGTGTGTGCCACCTGGGGTGGCCCTTCAGTTTGCCGCCCCAGGTCCACCACAAAAAATACACATTGCCTACAGCAGATCCAAAAGTGGTGCCACCCTCATAAAAGTGCCACCCAAGATAGACCACCCCCTCCAATCTTTCATTAGCTAGTTACACTAGTGTATATATACATACAGAGAGGGAGAGAGAGAGGGAGGATTGCCTAGGATGTGTGAGTAGGGATTTCATGAGAAAGCAAAAGATGGGGAGGGGGAGGAGGCACGTAACGACTGATGAAACCCAGGTATATAGGTGGACATGACAGGATAGCAATGATACAGTTGGCAGAAAGAGAGGGCAGGATCAGGCTTGTTACTGTTTCCTTGTCGTGACGTTGAATGTTAATTGTAAATGAGTCTCAATGTCACATGAACAGTGTCCCTCATTTCCAGTCTTACATGAAATCATATCTTGACAGCAGTACCTACACAAGACTATAAAATTATTTTGGTAGATAGTATATATGCATGTGTGTGTTTGTGTGTCTGTGTTTGTCCCCCTAGCATTGCTTGACAACCAATGCTGGTGTGTTTATGACCCCGTTACTTAGTGGTTCAGCAAAAGAGACCGATAGAATAAGTACTGGGCTTACAAAAGAATAAGTCCCGGGGTCGATTTGCTCGATTAAAGGCGGTGCTCCAGCATGGCCGCAGTCAAATGACTGAAACAAGTAAAAGAGTAAAAGAGTAAAGAGTATGTTCATGGCTAAAGTTGAAAACATCTGCATAAGTTGCCACACTGTTTGACAGAATCCAAACTTACACAATTGAAGACCAAACTTCTTAACTACCCATCCATGCCTGTCTCTGTTATCTTCTATGGTAAATACAGTTTATACTCTCTGTTAATAATAATGATTTGTAACATGGGCACAAGACCAGAAATTTATTGGGATGGAACGGTTGATTCAATGAATTGCATTCATCATTAGTTATTAAGTCATCAACTCCAGATGGATAGCATACAAAGTCAATACTTGGCATCATTGAAATTCAGAACATAAATATACACAAAGTCCCTCTCTCTAAAAGGTAACTCACAGTTCACAAATGTATTCATAGAGGAGAGAAGCCATATTGCTGTATAATATACATAGATATTGAGATGGTGAGCTGTGGAGGCGCAACGGCCCAGTGGTTAGGGCAGCGGACTTGCAGTCATAGGATTGCAGTTTCTATTCCCAGACCGGACATTGTTAGTGTTTATTGAGCAAAAACACCTAAAGTTCCACGAGGCTCCAGCAAGGAAGGGGGGGTGAACCCTGCTGTACTCTTTCACCACAACTTTCTTTCACTCTTTCTTCCTGTTTCTGTTGTACCTGTATTTCAAAGGGCCAGCCTTGTCACACTCTGTGTCATGCTGAATCTCCCTGAGAACTACGTTAAGGGTACATGTTTCTGTGGAGTGCTCAGCCACTTGCATGTTAATAAATGAGCTGCGATGTCACTAGTGCCAAGCTGTATCGGCCTTTACCTTTCCCTTGGATAACATTGGTGGCTGGTATGCATGGGCGACTGCTGGTCTTTCATAAACAACCTTGCCCAGACTTGTGCCTTGGAGGGTAACATTCTAGGTGCAATCCCATGGTCATTCATGACCGAAGGGGGTCACAACAAAAAAGACAGTGAGCTGGTAGAATTGTTAGCATGCCAGGCTTAGTGGCATTTTATCTGTATTTATGTCCAGTGTTCAAATGCTGTTAAGGTCAACTTTGTCTTTTATCCTTTTGGGGTCAATAAAATAAGTACCAATTAATCACTGGGGTTTATGTAATTAACTTACCCCCTCCACCAAACTTGCTGACCTTGAACTATAAATTTGAAACCAATATACATAGATATTGCAAGGTATTTTGTTCTTCACTCTGCTAAAGCTGTTCTTCAATTTGAAGATCCATGAAACTAGTACTACGGGTCTGAGAACTATCTTGAAAATTCTAAAACTCTAAAGTAAAATTTACAATTACCCTGTCCCACATATTCATTTAGTAACATTTGTTATTCAACTGAGAGGTAAAACTGGGGAAATAAGCTTGTTGGTGGTACGTAAAATACACCAATCTGACCGTACGACAGGCACCCATGCCAACCCCCTTGCTTGCGAAGACATGTTGGGGCAAGCGAAATCGAAATCGAAATCGAATTGAGCCAGCCAGGATCCCTGGTCTGGTGGTACGTAAAAAGCACTATCCGACTCGTTGCGTAAAAAGCACTATCCGACTCGTGGCCGATGCCAGCTCCGCCTTGTCTGGCTTCCGTGCCGGTGGCACATAAAATACACCAATCCGACCGTGGCCGTTGCCAGCCTCGCCTGGCACCTGTGCAGGTGGCACGTAAAAAGCACCCACTACACTCATGGAGTGGTTGGCGTTAGGAAGGGCATCCAGCTGTAGAAACACTGCCAGATAAGACTGGAGCCTGGTGCAGCCTTCTGGCTTCCCAGATCCCCGGTCGAACCGTCCAACCCATGCTAGCATGGACAACGGACGTTAAACGATGATGATGATGATGATGATTTATTGAACAGACATATATTTCAAAAACTATGAGTCTGTGAGAAAATTTATTGAAATAAAAAGGTCATTGGTAATGAAGATATTCACAGCAAGGTTCTGTTAATTCAGTTATTTGCTACTGTAAACTTCTTTATAGTAAGAATTTCTTTATCTATGATAATGGTTTGGTTTCTAAAACTTTGACTTTTGTTTGTCTGTCTGTCCATCCCATGAATATTGAATGTAAATAAAACAAAAGTATCATTGATGATTACTGATAAAATATTTATGAAAAGATCTTGATGTGATGCCTCATTTGTTATCTTTTTATTGTATAGCTTCCTACTTGCGACAATTATGTAAGCATAGTTTCTGAAATACTGTATGTTAGTTATCCTGTAGTTTTATACACAGGAGTGGCTGTGTGGTAAGTAGCTTGCTTACCAACCACATGGTTCCGGGTTCATTCCCACTGTGTGGCACCTTGGGCAAGTGTCTTCTACTATAGGTTAAATAACAATGATGATGATGTTGATTTGTTTTCTATTATTCAGCCATTTTATCTTTTTGTATTAATAAAGTTTTGTCAAATCCACAAATTAAAATATTTATGTAAATTCTTAAGATTTTTCAGTTAGAGTCTCTCTCTCTCTCTCTCTTTCTTTCTTTAACATACTGTCACAAAATAGAGCAGGCAGCAATTTTTCAGCAACCTAGAGTAAGCAGTGTAGATTCTAAAGAAATCGTGCATACAGGTGATCTCATTATCAGAAACTATGAATCTAGTTCTTAACTTACTTTTCCACTAAAGCTATTAGGATTCTAAATTGATTTATGTTGCATGTGTTTGGTTCAGATGCTAAGTTTCAGAAATAGACACATTTTCCAAATATTTACAAATCAAACAATAGCTTCCAGACTTATCTTTGCTGAAGAGCGACCATCTTAAGTTTCTTGTATTTCTTTTTCAAAACCTTACTGTAGTATTCAAGCTATACTTAGGTCATGTCTGATTTGATGGTGAGATATTTACAATATCTGCCACCTGATATAATAGATTAACCAACTCAGACATAGTGAGAGTAAGTAATGCCATATTTTATTGGATTATGCCTTAACTTCTAAATCTGTTTCTTTGTAATGGATAGACAGAAAGGGTAAGAGAGGAAAGAAAGAATAAATTCGAAGATAGAATTTCAATGATTTCCTTACAGTATAGTATACTTTTCTGTGATTTCATATGAGCAGAAATTGTTACAAATTTTTGAAAAAATCGAAGCATTACAACTAGAGTTCCTAAAATCTGTTTTTAAAAATTTCTGTAAAACCCTGCCATGCAGAATGTGCCAGTGCACTCTGTAAGACGGTTCGTGTTAGGAGGGGCAGCCAGCCATAAAATCCATGCAAAAACATACAGTAAAGTCTGGTGCTATCCTCTGGTTTGCTGTCTTCTGTGAAACTGCCCAAATCATGCCAGCATGGAAAATGAATGCTAAATGATGATGATGATCTAGCTTTGAGAGGGAATGTGATTTTTAGAGTAGAAATATAACTATTTTAAATCATCATCATCATCGTTTAACGTCCGTTTTCCATGCTAGCATGGGCTGGATGGTTCGACCGGGGTCTGGGAAGCCAGGAGGCTGCACCAGGCTCCAGTCTGATCTGGCAGTGTTTCTACAGCTAGATGCCCTTCCTAACGTCAACCACTCCATGAGTGTAGTGGGTGCTTTTTACGTGCCACTGGCACAGGTGCCAGCGGAGGCTGGCAATGGCCACAATTGGTTGGTGCTTTTTATGTGCCACGGTTTTAGATTCTGACACAAGGCCAGCAGTTTTAGGTGAGGTAAGTCAATTACATTGACCTGAGTGCTCAACTGGTCCTAATTTCATCAACCTTGAAAGGATGAAAGGCAAAGTCAGTCTTGGTGGAACTTGAATGCAGAACACAGAATGGATGACATTTCACAAAGCATCTGCACAGCATGCTAGTGGTTCTACCTGCTCAACACTTTAGGTCAATAGTAGTATTGAAGAAAATTCTGAGTTCAAATCCTGCCAAAGCCAACTTAGCCTTTCATTCTTTTGTGGTCAATAAAATAAAGTATGAGTCTGCTATTGGGATCAATTTAGCCAACTATATTCTCCTCCAAAATATGCAGCTTTGTGCTGAAATTAGAAAATAGTAGTAAAGGAATTTGTGACAGCTTAATTTTTAAGGTTGTTTTTAAACAGCAATCTTTTAAGATTTTATTGAAGCAAAGAGAGATTTATGTCTTTAACATATTGCTCCTCTACTCAGCCACTTCAGACGAGTAAATTATTGTTTAAACAATGTGACCTTTCATTGTCAAAAACCAAACATATTAAACATTTTAAAGTTGCTTTGACACCGACTAAAATATTTAAAGGTTTTTCATGTTTTAATTTTGGCAATCATAAAGGAAAATAATTCCATACAAAAATCTGTTGGACAATTCTGTTGTGAACTTCTTAAATGACTAAAGTAATTCAGAATGTCTTTTCAAATACTCACCACTTAAGTCTGAAGTAGAAGTGTTATTTAATTTTGAACTAAGTTGAATGAGACAAGCAAAGTGGTTTGTCTTGGTTCTGAATGCAGTTTTAATGGCAGACTTGGAATTCAAAAGTCCACCCCATTAATCACTCAGAATTTTCTTCAATTCAAACTTCCTGAAATTAAAATGATTTTCTGTAACACAAAAGATCTCCTTAAAACTTCTATCGCCAAGGAAAAATTTCTTATTGAATATTAACTGCTGTTAGTACACCATTTTTTAATTTATGTACAAATAGTTCAATAAGCATTAATTTTCTTTGTTCTTTAGGAGGACCCAGTATGTCAAAGCTGTTGCCAGGAGACCAAATTATTAAAATCAATGGCGAAGATGTAAAGAAGTCTCCAAGAGATTATGTCATTGACTTGGTCAGGTAATTACCATCCTCATTTTATGTTTAATGATGTTTGCTTTTCCAGAGACGTTCATGCACACAAGCATGTATTCTGTTTGTCTGACTGTCTGCCACAAATGACTTGATGTTACAGGTACAACAGGCATTACTGTGTGGTTATAAAGCTCACTTTGCTACCATGTGATTTCAGATTCAGTCCCACTGTATGGTACCATAGGCAGTTGGCTTCTACTATAGCCTCAAGCTGACCAATGCCTTGTGAGTGAACCAGTTAGAGGGATTTTGTATATTGTAGAAAGGATTATTTCTAGTTTTCCTTTCTTGTATGAGATACGTTAAACGTTTGATGCCAGATTTATCATAGCTAGATGCTCTTCCTGTAACCAACCTGTACTTCTTTTTCAAGGGAGATATTTCTTAACTGCATCAGTTTCCACATGCTTGCTGAAATCTAGAGTATTTCCTCACCGGAGAAAGTGAACAATGATACTGTCTTACATTTTTTTTTTTGCACCCTTTTCAAGCCTAGCCAGGCTCATGGGCCCGGTTTCCCGGTTTCTGTGGCATATGTGTTCCCCCTAGCTGGATGGGACGCCAGTCCATCGCAGCGTTACTCAAGAAACAGGAAGAGAGAGTGAGAGAAAGTTGGGGGCGAAAGAATACAACAGAGGTCGCCACCACCCCCTGCTGGAGTCTCATGGAGCTTTAGGTGTTTTCACTCAATAAACACACACAGCGACGGTCTGGGAATTGAAACTACGATCCTCCGACCGCGAATCCGCTGCCCTAACCACTGGGCCATTGTGCCTCCACACTGTCTTTCATTAGATGGTTACTAATTATAACATATTGAATTGACATTTATGCACTCACATGCTCACGCACACACACACACATAGAAATGGTAGGCTTTCTTACAGTTTTTTTTTTTATTACAATCTCTGTCAAAAATTTCCCTAACATGACATGACTTGGCCATGGGCTACAGAAGAGGTCAAATGCCCAAGGTACCATGCAGTGGAGTTGTATTTGCTAAAGCAAAGAATTTGAGCTGGGATCATGAGTTGAAACTGAAACTATACATTAGTACGGTCATAATAAAATCATATAACACACACACTTACATAATAATTATAAAAGCTTTTGTTTAATTTTATTAAAATATCCTTATATTAATGGGCTCAGGCCAAATGTGTAATGCTGTCACATGGCTAGTTGAAGGGAGAGGCAAAGAGAAAGAGAGAGAGAGTGAACAGTGTGAGTGGTGACAGTTAGAAGAAAGGGATTGCAATTCATCATCATCATAGTTTAACGTCTGCTTTCCATGCTAGCATGGGTTGGACGATTGGACAGAGGACTGGCGAACCAGATGGCTGCACCAGGCTCCAATCTGATCTGGCAGAGTTTCTACTGCTGGATGCCTTTCCTAATGCCAACCATTCCGAGAGTGTAGTGGGTGCTTTTACATGCCACCAGCACGAGAACCAGTCAGGTGGTACTGGCAATGGACATGCTCAAATGGTGTTTTCTACGTGCCACCTACACAGGAGCCAGTCCAGCAGCACTAGCAATGACTCGCTCAAATGTCTTTTCACGTGCCAGCAAGGCGATGCTGGTAACAATCCTGCTCAAATGCAATTATGTTATGTAATTATATAGTTAGTTTAAGGAAGAGGAATAGAGATAGATAGAAACAGAACTTGCTTGATTGACAAATATCTAAGACTGAGATTTACTACTGGTGAATATACTGGTTGTTGTTGTTGTTATTGGTGGTCATAGTTGTGGTGTTAGGATTGGTCAATAGTGGTGGTATGGGTGGCTGGAGAGTGAAAAGTGTAATTTTTTAAACACATCTTTTATACATATATATATACCCTTTTACTTGTTTCAGTCATTTGACTGTGACCATGCCGGAGCACAGCCTTTAGTCAAGCAAATCGATCCCAGGACTTATTCTTTGGAAGCTGAGTACTTATTCTATTGAGCTCTTTTGCTGAACTGCTAAGTTAAGGGGACGTAAACATATCACCATTGGTTGTCAAGCAATGTTGGGGGTACAAACACAGACGCACAAACATATACACACACACATATATATATATATATACATATATATGACGGGCTTCTTTCAGTTTCCGTCAACTAAATCCATTCACAAGGCTTTGGTCGGCACGAGTCTATAGTAGAAGACACTAGCCCAAGGTGCCATGCAGTGGGACTGAACCTGGAACCATGTGGTTGGTAAGCAAGCTACTTACCACACAGCCACCCCTCCATCTATGTATATATATATATATATATATATACTCCTGCGCCTATATATATTTATTACCCATCACTTAATGCATCAACTTTAGTGCAATTAATTATTACTTGCTCAATTAAAACATATTTTTTTAATGAAATATGAGCAATGATAGATAACTTAAACTAAGAAGTGAAAGATGGAGAAAGTTTAAAGTATGAATGTTTTGTAGTCTTTTTTCACATAGTTGGATAAAGATCTGTTAAAACTTTACCAATGTACTGTAGCAGAATATTATTGTAGATGATGTCTTCATTTTGTTCCATATTTTAAGTTGTTTACTTCTTGATGTAAAATGAAAAATAATAAATAACGACACACAAAGTGGAAGATGTAAGAATATAATTTTCAGAGACGTTTTTTGAGATTATACATTCAGTACTAAATTTTGTGGACCTTTACACCATCTCATAAATCAAATGCTTCAGAAAAGTATACAATTCCATTTTACCAATTTTCAAAATAATTGTGGAATTTGCATGAGAACAGCTAGTAATATATTAATAAGATATGATATTTAGTAATCTTATGTATTTTGTTTTCTATCTAATATTATTACAAAATAAAACAAAAGAGAGTAAATTGATATGAGTAATAGCTATCATAACTCAACCCATATTTGTGTAAACACACAATAATCACAGATGCATATATATATATATGTGTGTGTGTGTGTGTGTATTTACAATATCAACATATATATGCATATATAAATACATATATTTGTATGAATGTATATATATATATATATATATATATATGTGTGTGTGTGTGTATTGCAAATAAGAAAATGGAGGAGAACAATAGGTGGTTATCAACTTTTGGACATTAAAAATGTTAACTTATTTATTTATTAAACTGATAATTCTAATAACATACATACATATAGCATATCATTCTTTATATATATATATTTGTGTGTTCATATATACAACTGTAAAGTAAGTGCTCAATGCATGATATGTTAACACAGTTATCTTTGTCTATTCAATTACTAGCTATATGAATATGTATGCATATCACTACTCCATTCATTTTGTGTCCTTTAGGTCATCGGAACATACTATTAATTTGACAGTATGTCAGCCTTATGTGGAAAATGTAAGTATAATAATTAATAAATATCTTTAGAAATGGTATCATTGTAGAATGTATGCATGTGTGCATGTTTCTGCATGTATATGCATGAGTATATATGTAATGTGTGTGCATGTGTATGTGAGTATTGATAACCAATGTATTAACTCGATCCATCAATGACATATATACTGTTGTCAGTTATATATTTGTTTGTTTACATTCATGTATTTGCTTGTAATATAGCATTGTATCTGTTAGTCACTGTTTACAGCCTACATAACACCATTACCTACCAAAAACCCAGTGTAACAGTCATGTTGCTTATGATACAACTATACATTGTATCAGTAGCATATGGTGGTTCTTGCATTGGGTCTGCTGCCACATCTAATACCACCAAATTTTAAATAGGGGTATTGCAAAAGTTTTTCATTAAGATTTGGGATTAAATAAATGAGTAAATTTCGTTTTTGGATTTGGTTTGCAAGATTCCTTATATGAGTTCATGTGTTGAAACATATTCTGTTGAGTCTGGGGAGAGCCATTTTCTTTTTGTGCCTTATAATGTAACACACTCACCGGTAAAATATCCACTTACTTCTTATTTTTATTTTCCTAAAATTTTCAATAGTCTTGACTATTGAAAAGGTTGCAAGACGCAATGAAAATTTTAGGAAAATAAAAATAAGAAATAAGTGGAGATTTTACCGGTGAGTGTGTTACATTATAAGGCACAAAAAGAAAATGACTCTCCCCAGACACAACAGAATTAATGAGTAAAGTTAAGATTATAATGTATTTGCCAGTTTCGATGGGTGTGCAACATACACCTAGCACACCTGGAATATATGTCCCTGCATTATATATGTGTGTGCATGAAATGAAAGTTGCAGTGTGTGACATGTATGAAAGATACATGATGACCATTGGTCAAGTTTTTAAAGTATAATGTACATTCCCTTTCAAACAAAAGAACATACTGTAAAATGAAAATTAGGTGAAATGACACAGATTTTTGGATCAAATGGTGGGGGAAATGACGATGATGACAGTGACATCTATGATAATGATTGGTTGTTAGAGTTGTGTAAGTCAGGGATATAATTAATCAAGGGAAAATTAACAGGGATTAGTGAAGGATATAATGTATATTTATGAGGATGTGATGTATAAGCTGGTGTTCATCAGGATTCAGTTCCCCTTTTGTTTATTGTATTCTTCCTGGTAACATCAGAACGTTTTAAGACAACATGTCCATAGCAAAAAAAACCCTGCTGTATGCTGATGGCATGAGTTTTATAATAGCTGAATTAATCAAGGAGTTAGGAAGAAATTCCAACCTTGGAATCAAAATTTATGACTGAGAGTTCTCAAAGCAAACATTGCAAAGACTAAATTTTTAGGGAGCTGAAAAAAATGACAGGATGCTTTTGTTGTCAGTAAAGTAACTTTGCTTGTTATGCAGGGAAGGAAAAAATAGGAATTCCATACATTGAATAGTAAATTATGGATGCACAAATGATGCAGTGAAATTACCTGGTGACAGAGTAAATTGACTTCATATATGACAGATGCACAGCATTCATGAATTCTTCCAAATCTTTAGGAGGCTCTCTAGAAGCGGTTGATAGTGTTTGCTACCTAGGAAACATAATTAGCAGTGGTGGGGGGTATTCTGAAAAATACAGATGCCATAATGAGAATGAGGTAGAAAAGGATCAAGAAGCTATTACCTCTCCTAGTGTCAAAGGGCTTTCTCTTTCAGGGTAGAAGGACAATAGTATGATATTTGTGTATAAAGTAGTGCATGATATGGGCTTTGGATACAGAGGTCTTAAAAAGGCTGGAAAGAAATAAACTGACATGTTCTTTTGGATGATCAATATCAATGTAAAGGATTAGGGTGGCAAGCTGACAGAATTGTTTGCATATTAGGAAAATGCATTGCAGCTTTTCATTCAGCTTTATGTTCTGAGTTCAAATTCTGCAGAGGTTGACTTTGCCTCTCATTTTTAGAGGGGTTGATGTAATAGGTACCAGTTGAGCACTGGTGGCGGGGGGGGGGGGTCAATGTGGAGTCGATTTTGTGCCAAAATTTGAAACTGAAATTAATGTACATGATTGATTGTATCTAAATGAGCTGAGAACAAAATTGAATACAAGAGGAATTGAACAAAGTGTGAAAAACTAAGAAAAACAACAACGCTGACATGTGTATATGGTATGTAAGGTGGTTGTCAGCTGTATAAAGAATGCTGGACACTCCAACTGAATGGAATCAATGGAAGAAGCAAACTTTGGAAGACATGGTATGAAATAGTAAAGACTGCTCTTATGAGACAGAACCTTAAGAGATTTTCCAACTTGTGAGGTGCCAGAATGTAGAGGACCTTCCCAGTGCATAGAAACATGGGAAAACATTAAAAAATATTGATGGTAGTGATGATGAAAATGATTGGGATATACTCTTACTCTTTTACTTGTTTCAGTCATTTGACTGTGGCCATGCTGGAGCACCGCCTTTAGTCGAGCAAATCGACCCCAGGATTTATTCTTTAGAAGCCTAGTACGTATTCTATCAGTCTCTTTTGCTGAACCGCTAAGTTACGGGGACGTAAACTCACCAGCATCGGTAGTCAAACGATATTGCAGGGACAAATGCAGACACACAAACACATACACACACATATATATGACGGTCTTCTTTCAGTTTCCGGCTACCAAATCCACTCACAAGGCTTTGGTTGGCCCGAGGCTATAGTAGAAGACACTTGCCCAAGGTGCCACGCAGTGGGAATGAACCTGGAACAATGTGGTTGGTGAGCAAGCTACTTACCACACAGCCACTCCTACGCCTATGTAACTGTATTTGGACCTCTTTTAATATTTGTGTTCACATTAAGTCTTCATATACCATTATCCCTCTGTCTTCATTATTTTCTTATTTGTCACCCATATTCTCCTCTATCAGTGTACTTTTTCTGATTGTAATTAATTAGTAATCCATACAATTAGTTTCTCCCTCTTTCATTGCAAAAGGATGGCCACATATTGGCTGTTGTCCATACTGAACACATCCTTATCATCACTCTTTCAAGCCATCGCTCTCTTTCTCTCTCTCTCTCTCTCATTTTTGATACTCCCTATGCTGTTACTCTCTTTCTCCTAGCAATCTGCCTTCTGATATGATGCTGTCCATGCTGAATCTTTTTACCAACTATCATCATGTTTCCATTGTCTTTACCCATTATTCCCTTCTCAGGTGTGTGTGCATGAGTGTGTGTATGCTTGCATGTGTGTGCATGCTTGCATGTGTGTGCATGCTTGCATGTGTGTGCATGAAAACAGTCATTTTTGTTCTTTTAGTTGAATGAAAAATAGTGTCATCATGTTTACATTCCCTTTAAGTTATTACATCCTGGAGCTCTGCACTCTTGAAGTAGAATAATAAAAAACACATTTGTTAAACAAGAAAGGGCTGGTGACAAAAAGAGCACCCAGGCATGAAAATATTGCCTCAGATAGGTAGATATCCATCCAACCCATGTTGGCACAAAAAAAAAAAAAAGCTCATTAAATGATTCGCTCAAGTTTCCAAAGAATGAGACTTAATAAAAATAAGTCCAACAGAAGGAAAATTATCTTACATGTAAGCCACAAAAGGATATTAAGTTTAGAAAGCCTTCATGTAGCCATTTCGCTTGCTAGACATACCTGCCAAATCACCGTCAATTCTCATATTATCATCTTAGAAAATGAAGGACACATTGGAAAATAAAGCATTAGATATACTATCTCAAAAATTGTTTGAGATGGTCATGGATAGAATGTTTTGTTAATAGGTAGGTTTGCTTGATTAAAGCTGATTTGGAACTCACTAACATCAACAATAACAGCAGGGGCAACCACTAACATATTTTCTGCAATTAAATTACTTGAAAATTTAAAGTATCTATATAAAATTCAAACACAGCATGAAGTCTGAACTTTTATTAAATTGTTGTCATTAAATTAAGTGGCTGTTAGTCACGTATATTTCTCATGAAGAAATTGTACGTCCTCTTAAAGATTTCCAGCTACAGCTATTTCTGTGGCAATAAAAGCAAATAGATATGAAAAAGAATGATGATTTTTTTTATGCATTTTGTTCATCAGAGCCAAGTGTAGTAAAAAAAAAGAAAAAGAAAAGAAAGAAAAAAAGAAAGAAATGGAAAAAAAGTACTCAGTTTCACTAGCATTTTATGAGAAAGAGTTTGATAGAGAATAAGCAAATAACACAAGTATATTAAAAATCCTCTTTTATAAAATATATCTAATATGTGTAAATGGCAGTGTGTGATTAAGAAGTTTGTTTCCCAACTATGTGACATCAAGTACAATCCTACAACACAGTTACTTGGACAGATATCTTCTGCTATAGCCCTCGGATACCCAAAGTCTTGTAACAGAATTTAGTTAAAGGGGAAACTGAAAGAAACCTGTTGTATATAAATATATATATAGATATATATATTGATAAAAATGGTAAGACAACAAAATAAAGAAAGAGACCTCGATGTTATGTGAATAGAGGAATTTATCTGTAAATGTAATATGTGACAATTATTTGGTAGCCATGATAAAACTCCAAGGTGGAAATCCACACCGCCATCTCTTCCGATGGCTGGATAACTGAAGAGATGGCGGCATGGATTACCACCTCAGCATCCGAAACTCAGAGTTTTATCATGGCTACCGAATAATTGTCACATATTAGATTTACATATATATATATATATATATATATATATATATATATATATATATATATATATACACATATATATATATATTTTAGCGGTTCGGCAAAAAGAGACCGATAGAATAAGTACTGGGCTTACAAAGAATAAGTCCCAGGGTCGAGTTGCTCGATTAAAGGCAGTGCTCCAGCATGGCCGCAGTCAAATGACTGAAACAAGTAAAAGAGAAAAAAGAGAAAGAGATATATGTATACAATTTCCACTGGTAAAAGTGTTGCAAGCATATTTTAACTAACCTAAAGTTTGCTTATACCTAAACACTGCTTGGCACTGATATTACAGTAATTTCCATGAGTGTAGTGGTCTACTGTCACAATTCAGTCAACATTGACTGTATTATAGTCAAAGCCATGGCTTTGATAAGGTATGTCCAGAGTTGCCTCTCTTTGGTATTTCCCATGGATAACAACCAAAAAACTAGACACATTAATATCTGGGAATCTGACAGAGGGTGACACTGGACAAATAAGGTATTTTTACACTTTTTTACAATAAGAGCAACTTTTTCTCCATGGTAACTGCAGTGAATTTGCTTTTAGCAGTTGAAATATGTCGCAAACATGTTTTAACTAACCGTAAGTTTGCATAAACACTGCTTGATAGCAACATACACATACATCATTATTATCATCATCATTTAATGGCTGTTTTCCATGCTGGCATGGGTTGGACGGTTTGACAGAAGCTGGCCAGCTGAAAAGCTCTCCGTTTCGGCATAGTTTCTATGACTTGATGCCCTTCCTAGTAGCAACTACTTTACAGAGTGTAGTAGGTGATTTTGCACTGCACTGGCATGGTTGTGTTTATATGGTAGCAGTACAAATGCTTTTTACATGGGATTAGCTCCCATAAGCCTGCATGATTGGTAGGAATGTTCAGTTGGAGAGGGATGCTTGTATGTATGCAAGGACAACCATGCTTTCACTTAGCTTAACTTGACTGCTCAAGCACAGCAACTCACCACGAGTCTCAATCCCCTATCAGCTTCTCTCTGAAAATCCTTTCTCAACACTTTGTCCCATATCTTCCTGGGTTTACCTCTTCCACATATCCCCTCCAAAATTAGAGATCTGCACTTCTTGATGCAAATGTTTTCATACATATACATTACATGACCATACCAGTGCAGTTCTCTTTGTTGCACACTACATCTGATGCCTTGTATATCCAGTTTTTTTTTATCTCAAATCACTTACACTATCATATATGCGCATTGAAAATACCCATCCAGCAGATTGTGGACGTATGGCCATCTTCTTCCAGTCATTCTAAAATGTAACTACATGTGGATTGTAGGCGATTTTTTTTTCCCTCTGCCTTCCTTTTCTTTTGCACTTCTTTGTTTCTGAAGAAGATCTTTGCTCAAAACGTAAAACACCCTTTCTTTCCTTCCCTAAGCATCTTATTAATCCTTTGCACGTACCACGTCCTTGCATTGTTGTTTTTCTCCATTTTTTTTTTAATTATATAGGAGTGGCTGTGTGGTAAGTAGCTTGCTTACCAACCACGTGGTTCCGGGTTCAGTCCCACTGCATGGCACCTTGGGCAAGTGTCTTCTACTATAGCATTG
Organism: Octopus sinensis; assembly: GCF_006345805.1. Lineage (NCBI taxonomy): Eukaryota > Metazoa > Mollusca > Cephalopoda > Octopoda > Octopodidae > Octopus > Octopus sinensis. The sequence goes on along the minus strand of NC_042999.1, from coordinate 49,980,362 downwards.
GGCCGACCAAAGCCTTGTGAACGGATTTGGTAAACGGAATCTGAAAGAAGCCCGTCATATATATGTGTATATATATATATATATATATATATATATATGTTTGTGTGTCTGTGTTTGTCCCCCCAAACATCACTTGACAATCGATGCTGGTGTGTTTATGACCGATAGAATAACTACTACGCTTACAAAGAATAAGTCCTGGTGTCAATTTGCTCCACTAAAGGTGGTGCTCCAGCATGGTCGCAGTCAAATGACTGAAACAATAAAAAGAGTAAAAGAATATATATATATATATATATGGCAGGCTTTCAAATAGTTTTTTTCTATCAAATTCACATATTGGCCAACTTAAGGCTGTAGAAGAAGGTACTTGCACAAGATGACATAAAGGAAGGGCATCCTGAAAACATATGGTTCCAAAGTAAACTATTCAACCAGGCAACCATTCTTTCAGACTAGAAAATACAGGATTTGTTTTGTAATTCAAATATCTTGTGAGGACTTTAAATCTCTTTATAGAAATCATATCCATTTTTCTTGCATTATTTAGTATCCCTAAGGCGGCGAGCTGGCAGAAACATTAGCACGCCAGGCAAGATGCTTTACGGTATTTCATTTGCCGCTACATTCTGAGTTCAAATTCCGCCGAGGTCGACTTTGCCTTTCATCCTTCCCAAATCAATTAAATAAGTACCAGTTATGCACTGGAGTCGATGTAATCGACTTAATCCGTTTGTCTGTGCGTGTTTGTCCTCTCTGTGTTTAGCCTCTTGTGGGTAGTAAAGAAATAGTTATTCTGAGTTCAAATTCCATCGAGGTCAACTTTGCCTTTCATCCTTACTGGGTCGATAAATTAAGTACCAGTTATGCACTGGGGTCGATGTAATCGACTTAATCCATTTGTTTGTCCTTGTTTGTCCTCTCTGTGTTTAGCCCCTTGTGGGTAGTAAAGAAATAAGTATTTCATGTCTTTGCGTTCTGAGTTCAAATTCTGCCGATGCTGACTTTGCCTTTCATCCTTTCGGGGTCGATAAATTAAGTACCAATTGAGTACTGGGGTTGATCTAATCGAATGGTCCCTTCCCCAAAAATTTCAGGTCTTGTGCTTAGAGTAGAAATGAATATTTAAGATTAAAATACTTTTTTAAAAATAATTGAGGTGAATATCGAAACATTTGATATTTTTAAAAAATAGTTTCAAAATTATTGGTAATTAAAAAAAAAACAACTAATTAGCAAATTATTTGATTCTAATTCAAAATATATTCCAAAGCATGCAGCTGCTGCCTTAGTTTCTAGAAAAATTATAGATTAATTCTGTAAAGAACTAATGAAGGTTAAATATATAGTGAATTAGTTAGATTTCAAATTACTTGGCTTAATTTAATGAGATGTAAATAATTATACAAAAGAACATTAGATGATTGGACTTTAGTGTAAGTAGTGATGAGTAATTAGATTGAGCTAATTGAGAGTTTTGTACTTTAAGAAATTGGGGAAACAACCTACTAAATACCTAAAGATAGACAAGCACATAGACATTTTGGCTAGCTGACTGGTTAGTATTTCATACTAGCTGGCCAATCAGTGAAAATGTCTCAACTATGATCATTTGAAAGTGTGATTGTATTTTATGCAAGACAATTAGTTTACTGACAGAAAGATATCTAAATTGACTTTCTGAGACATCAGCATTATCATGAGAAATTAAAACAACTAATATAACAGGGACACAGACAGACATGGCTATGTGGTTAAGAAATTCATATGTCTATCACATGGTTTTGAGCCACTAATGTTGTGGTAATTGTGTGGCACTTAGGCGAATGTCTTTTATTATAACCCTGGGCTAACCAAAGCCTTGTGAGTGGATGTGGTTGGCAAAAACTGAAAAACAAGTCTGCTGTATCATCACCACCATTACTATCACCATTTGCAAGGGTGAGCTGAAAAGTTCTTGGGTTTTGGTAAAAGAAAATACAGAGGGCTCAGTTAATTATGATTTTATCCCACATATTCCCTTCTCAGATTACTCTCTTTTACTCTTTTACTTGTTTCAGTCATTTGACTGTGGCCATACTGGAGCACTGCCTTTAGTCGAGCAAATCAACCCCAGGACTTATTTGTTGTAAACCTAGTACTTATTTTATCAGTCCCTTTTGCCGAACCACTAAGTTACGGGGCCGTAAACACACCACCATCGGTTGTCAAGCGATGTTGGGGGGGACAAACACAAACACATAAACACACACACACACGCATGTATGTACATATATACGAAGGGCTTCTTTCAGTTTCCATCTGCCGAATCCACTCACAAGACTTTGGTTGACCTGAGGCTATAGAAGAAGACACTTGCCTAAGGTGCCACGCAGTGGGACTGAACCCAGAACCATGTGGATGGTAAAAAAGCTACTTACCACACAACCACTCCTTCAGTTTTATAAAAGAATTCGGATGGTTGGGCCTTCAACCAGGCCTTTCATGATATTCTTGAAGCCAGGAACTTTTCAGCAACTCATCGTAATATCCATAGCCCATGCCGGCCTGAGTTCAAAGGATCTGCAGGACTGTATTGAGCTACAATATGTACTTTTACATGGTTTCTGTAGTCAGATGCTTTTGACCACAACTTTACAGAATTTACCTGGTACTCTTTTGTGGCACTGGTGCTAGTGAGGTCAAGACATGACCTCTCAATTGAGTTGGGGTGTAATGTTGAGGAAGGCGGATTTATGCCAGGTATTGAAAAGTTAAAGTGCAATGGTAGGTAGGAAACAGAAACATGTCTTTTGCTGCCGAGGAGATACATGGCCAACCCAGCTGGAAAGAGAGAATGCATACATACTTACATACATAAATACATGTGTGTGTGTATGCAAATGCATCTGTGTCTTATACAAGCTTCACTGTAATGCAAGTGGTGTTATTTGCTTGTAGTAATCATCATCATCTTCATCATCCGTTTTCCGTGCTAGACGGTTCAACCGGGGTCTGGGAAGCCAGGAGGCTGCACCAAGCTCCAGTCTGATCTGGCAGTGTTTCTACAGCTGGATGCCCTTCCTAACGCCAACCACTCCATGAGTGTAGTGGGTGCTTTCTACGTGACAGGGGAGGCTGGCAGCAGCCATGATCTGTTGGTGTTTTTACATGCCACCGGCACAGAAGCCAGTCAAGGCGGCGCTGGCATCGACCACGTTCGGATGGTGCTTTTTATGTGCCACCGGCGCAGGTATCACAACTACAATTTCCATTTGATGTTTATTTTGATGTTGATGTGTGAAAAACAAAAAAAGTGTCTGGGCTGAGGAAAAAAATCCTCTGGCTTGGAAACAGATGGGAGCTGGTGATAAGATGAAGATTATCCAGCTGTAGAAAATTTGTCTCTGTAAATTCTCTCTGCAAGCAATGGAGAAGTAGATGTTGAAATAAGGATGCTGCTGCTGATGAAGTAACTGGAATTATAGATAATCTTGCTAACATAGTGAAAATGGACTCCTACAAGTTGTTTGAATTGTGACATTGCTTGCCAAAGATTTAGCAAGTTCTCAGAATACTAGCAGTATCACCCGGCGTTGCTCAGGTTTGTTTCGATGCTTTAGAATTGAAATTTTTGGAAAGGAAATATTTTGCATTATATAGCTTGTTATTCCCTTTAAGAGAACATCTTTCTGATTGAAATACACCGAAAAATGGCAACACTGCAGTCAAAAAATCATAAAAATAGGGATTTTCATAGAGAAAAATCACCTTTATGATGTAAATAATTTTTGGTCTTAACATGGTCTGATTTGAATTTTATCTTCTACGGAAGGAAGAGCAAGCCTTCTTTTATCATATTCTCAATTTTGGTCAACTAGCACCACAGGGTCTCGGAGGAGATAATGTTAGTTGAAGGCTACCAAACCTGCCACACACAGACAACTTCAGCTTTATATATAGAGAGATAATATTTGAGAGTTGTTGTTTCCGTTATATTACCATCGACATTACCCGCAAGGAGCTTCTTTTTTTTCTTGATATTGATGATTTTGAAATATTTAGCAATATTTCATACTTTTTCTTAGTTTAGTACTGTTTAATTGCTCAGCAGTATATACTATTTACACCTAAATCCAATTATCTAATCTACTTTTATAGCCTTTATGATTTATGTACATACCATTAAATTTAGCCAACAAGTAAATTGGAAACTAACCAATTTACCCATAATTCCTCATCACTCTTTTACTTGTTTCAGTCATTTGACTGTGGCCATGCTGGAGCACCGCCTTTAGTCAAGCAAATCGACCCCAGGACTTATTCTTTGTAAGCTTAGTACTTATTCTATCGGTCTTTTTTGCCGAACCGCTAAGTTACGGGGACATAAACACACCAGCATTGGTTGTCAAGCGATGATGGGACAAACACAGACACACAAACATATACACGCACACACACATACATATATATATATATATATATATATATATATATATATACATATATACAATGGGCTTCTTTCAGTTTCTATCTACCAAATCCACTCACAAAGGGCTTTGGTCTGCCCGAGGCTATAGTTGAAGACACTTGCCCAAGGTGCCACGCAGTGGGACTGAACCCGGAACCATGTGGCTGGTAAGCAAGCTACTTACCACACAGCCACTCCTATAAATTTTAGTATTAATACTCTTCTTTTATTCTTTTACTGGTTTCCGTCATTGGACTACAGCCATCTGATACCATCTTGATTGCTTTTAGTTAATTAAATTATTTTGTTTGATACATTTAATATTGACTTTGTAAGGGAATGTAGGCAAAGCCAAAGTTGATGTAAATAGATGTAACCAGCAAGAGAACAGAATACTACATAATATCTGTTTGATGCTATGATTTTCGAGCTGTACCAATATACATATAAATAATAATGAAATTATTGTATACAGTGCTCAGGTGCACCACAACTTGTCAAAGTATATGCAGTAATGTACAAATGTCTGGAAAGCGAACAATGCATGAGTCAGATACATGCTTGTGTGTGTATGGAGGGGAGAAAAAATCAGGTGTAGTGTTGGCGAATCCCAGAAAGCATGGAAGTTTTGAAGGATACAGTGCTCCGACAACTAACAACTGATGTCGGCAGTTTGTTCCATGCTTCAGCAACTCTCAGTGTGAAAAAATGTTTCCTGAAGTCATGGGAGCTGTGCTTCAGGAAACATTTAGGTTTAGCTGTGTGAATTATGAAGTTTACTCCACAATCACATGGTTCTGTTTTCACTTCTGTTGCATACTACCCTGAATATCTTCCACTGTAGCTCTGGTTTCACCAATGATTTGTGAGAGAAATCTTGCAGTTGGGAAGAAAGCAGATTTTAAATGAATGAATTCAATTAATCAACATTTGCTTCTCAACAGCATAAGTGACTCTGTACCTCATTAAAAAACGAAATGCTTAGCATCTTGAGGAAACTTAATTTTGCCTGTTGTCTTATGTACACTCAAAGTATTTGTAGGGTTGTATTTTTTTTTTATAAGCTTTGCTCATAAGAGAAAATGCAGTACTCGTGACCATTTCCAATGCCTCTAAGACTGCTAAAAGGAAAGAAAGAAGTTATCCTCAAATAAGATACCTAGTTTGAATGCTTGTAACAAAGTGAACTCCAGTAAAAGCATACAGTATCCAAATGTTGGTTTTTAACTGGGCAACTGTTTAACTCTTTAAATGAGGAACAGGGATAGTCACTCCAATAGGCTCCCATACAATTTCTGTCAATTCACTAACAAGGCTTAGGCTCTGGTAGAAGATACTTACATAAGATGTTACATGATATAATTGAAGCTGAAATCATATAGATGCAAAGCGAACTCCATAACCACACTGCCATGTTTATTGGTAATGTTGCTAATTAGCGATCTTTCCATTCAACAATAACACTGATAAATTAGGCAAATAATAAGATGGAGCTAAATTAAGGTTTGTAACCTTCAGTGTTTAAATAAATTTTGCTGCTTCATTTCACTGCAATCTTTTCTGGCAAAACCTTGATATTTTTACTTTTCTTTATTCAATTTTGAGAGGCAATTATTATTATATGCATTCAAAGTTTTCAATTTTAAACAACAATTTAAAAATTATACATAAGTTTGCATTTAAGATTTAAATTTTATTTTATTTTCACTTCATATATTTCTGGAGAAAAAAAATACTTGTATCTCTTATATGAGAAACTGTTTAGCATTTCCAAAAATTATGTAAAACTTTTCCAAACATCTTAACCTTTATTTTTGAATAAGATATAAAAATAACCGAAAAGAAAAAAATATTGGGAATTTTATTAAATTGCATGAAAAATCAAATTTTACACGAATTTTAAAAATTAATTGAAAAAAATACTGTAAATTATCACATGCACACATGCCAACAAGTAATAATATATTGATGATAATTCTGGGTAAAAAAAAAAATACATAGAAGTTTGGAAGTAACTTTTTAAAGAAGCACACGTGTCAGTTTTCTATAATTTATCTATAATATCAAACTTACAATAAAAATCTATTGCTACTGTTTAGAATAAGAGAAATTATTTTTTTCCATTACAAGATGAGTCTGAAGGTATGGGTGTTTCCGATAGTTTATGCGAGCCCTCCTGGGCTGGTGAGATTCATGCCATTTATGTTCTTCTTGAAACTTTGTAAGTCAACACCTGTGGAAAAGACATAAGCTAGGAGGAAAACCTAGAGGATCAGTATTCTTAGAAGGACTCGGTGTAGGGATTAGTGCAAGGCCTGAGAGGTTCAACACAATCAGAGTGATAAGTGGAGGAAAGAAATCTGGGACAGGGATACATGAGTGGAGAAGAAGCCATTGTAATAGTGGTAGAAATAGCAGAGACAGTATGTCTGTGAGTCAGAATTGGAGAATGTCTTTAAGTGACTTTATGCCAATTAGATGGGTTGCCTTTTCTGGACATAGTTTAGTATGTCTATATGTGTAGCATTCTCTATTTGAACTTAGAATATTGTTAAGTACAGCATATTTTTTTTTTTTTTTATTCAGTCTTGGGTCAATAATGACAGAGTAGACTTATGACTGTGTTCCAGATATCATTGCCCCATCTGACACCCCAGAATTTTCTATCAGTCAAGTCATCATCTGGGAACTTCCCATGATAGGATGAAGTGTGGGTAAACTTCTGAAATGATGGTCAAGTCTCTGGTGGCAAATAGTAGTGCTAAGATTGCTGATCAACTTAAGAAACTGGTGATGGAAGGAAATATGCAACACACCTCTGTCATCTTTTCTGATGCAAGTTAAAGTTATTTAGTTAAAATGCTATTCGAAAATAGTAGAAATGGCTACCTGTAGGATTTTCATGGAAACTATTCTCAGCTAACTTATAAGGTTTTGCTTTGAAAATATGTTACAGAAATCTATTCAGCTTTGCTGCTGATTTCATTTTTTACCTCTTGCAATAACCATTTATTGCACATATTTAATGAGCTATGATCATGCCTCTAGCACTGGAGCTATAATCAGCTTTTATAAGTGTGTCATTCGGTTTGTTCTCAAGTAACAAAACAGTTTACACATTGGAAATGTATTTTTATTTTTCTCATTTATGGCTTCAGTCACTAAACACGTTGGTGTTCTTTCATTTTGATAATAATAATAAAAAGGCATGTACTTTTACATCAAAGATTTAACCTTCAAATGTAAAGCTATAATGAAGGTTGGCTGAAAAGTTCATAGGCTGACCAAAATACTCTCGTAAAAGGAGACCAAGTGAGATTTATTTTTAGACTTAGTCTGCCATGTGGTCCACACACTTCTGTCATTGGTGTTGCAGTGCTTGGATCCTATTGGTGAATAATCTTTCATCCTGTTGCTCCAAAAAGTCATTAACAACAGACATAACATCATCGTGTTGTTTCATGTTAATGGAATAGATGGCAGTCAGATGAGGCCAAATCAGGAGAATAGGGAGGCTGATCAACGAGTTCAAACCCATATTCCCATACAACAACCATTGAGACCAAGGACAGGAGTGCTAAAGCATTGTCCTAATGAAACAAGAAACCTTTTATCAGTTTCAGTTTCCTAGGCATTTGGTCTTGATAACCTTTCATTATTGCCTCAGCAAGTTTGCATAGTACTTTCTATTGATGTTGTGGCCTTTTGAAGATAGTCAATGCATACAATGCCTTTTGCATTCCAAAATACTGAGGCCATCACCCCTTTCCCTGCAGATGAAATAAGTTTGGCCTTCTTTGGATCGAGTGAGGACGGGTGTTTCCACTGCACGGATTGTCTATTTGTCTCTGGCTCAAAGTGATGAACCCAAAACTCATCCTGAGTTAGGTAAAATCCAAGGAGACTACCTGGATCTACTTCAAACAATGTCAGATTTTCCCTTGATGTGATCAGCTTGGTGCAATTTTGATCTGATGTGGCACCCACCAAGCAGAAACCTTCGTCATTGAAGGCGGCAAACTGGCAGAAACGTTAGCACGCTGCGTGAAATGCTTAGCGGTATTTCGTCTGCTGTTATGTTCTGAGTTCAAATTCCACTGAGGTTGACTTTGCCTTTCACCCTTTCGGATTGATAAATTAAATACCAGTTACGCACAGGGGTCAACGCAATTGGCTTGATCCCTTTGTCTGTCCTTGTTTGTCCCCTATATGTTTAGCCCCTTGTGGGCAATACAGAAATAAGAAACCTTTATCATGCCAAGTTTATTGAGCAGAATATTCTCAACTCTCCCACTTGATATGCTAATAGCATTGGTTATTTGATTTCTAATCAATGGGCTGTCATCTATCCCTATGTGGTGAACATGATCAATGTTTTCCTCAGTGATGTTAAGTGGAGAATGTCCAGACCTTGGATCATCTTCAAAACTTTCTTTTCCCCTCCTAAATTCAGCTGCTTACTTTTCTACTGTTCATAAAGCCATTGTGTCATTCCCTAATATAGCAGTCATGTCAGCATGAATGTTTTTTGAGGCTAAACCCTTTTCCTGCAAATACTTGATAACACTATGATACCAAATTTTGTCCATTTTCAAGCGAAGCCTTTAAAGTCTTTTTTGAACAGTCAGATGCGAGTTTAGCTGGACCCCGCCACCAAAAAAAACAATCATCATCATCGTTTAACGTCCGTTTTCCATGTTAGCATGGGTAGGACGGTTTGACCAGGGTCTGGGAAGCCAAGAGGCTGCACCAGGCTCCAGTCTGATCTGGTAGTGTTTCTACAGCTAGATGCCCTTCCTAACGCCAACCACTCCCTAAGTATAGTGGGTGCTTTTTACGTGCCAGCAGCACAGGTGCCACGGGAGGCTGGCAACGGCCACGATCGGTTGGTGCTCTTTACATGCCACCGACACAGAACCCAGTCAAGGGGGTGCTGCCATCGGCCACATTCGGATGGTGCTTTTTACGTGCAACCAGCACGAGTATCACAACTACAATTTCCATTTGAGTTTTTTGATGTTGATGTACTTGACTCAGTAGGTCTCCTCAAGCACAGCAGGTTGCCCTATGATCCAAAGTAAGCAGAGCAGGCCATCCTGCAATCGAAGGTACTTTGGATGGGCTGGGGCTTCTATGTGAAGCTGGTGCAGGAAACAGCCATGAACTCATGACATTTGTCGGGTTTTCACAGTAACAGCATATCTCCAGAGGTCTCAGTCTTTCATCATTGCCTCTGTGAGGCCCAGCGTTCGATGGTCATGCATAGTTATTAATAAGAAGAGCCGAAATTAATACATGCAAGATTTCACAGTTTTAATATCATTCCTTCATAGTCAGCCTATGAACTTTTCAGCCCACCTCATGCATTAGTTTCTTGTTATCCCATTTTACTTGTTTTCTTTCATTTCTTTATCTTCCACACTTTTTAATCTCAAAATGATCGATACAGAATCAATCAATCAGAATAAATAGCACAGGAGGTCGTTAGGTCAACAGCAAGAGGTGACATGTTCTCCTTTTTCAATCTTCACCAATCATCACCCAATCTTATGTTTTTTACTCTCTTCCCCTTTTCCATTACTTGACATTGTTCAACTGCCCCATCAAAGAATTCCTTTTCTTTACCAAGGTCTTGAAACTACAGGAACACATACAATGGAGGTGGTGGGTACCATGGTCTTATTATATTACACATGATGAAACCATTTTATTTTCCATCTTTTTAACAATTGACAGAAGAGTTTTATACTTTGTTGCTTCCCCAGAAAATTTTCTCTCATGACTCATTAGAATGGTGAGAATTCTTTAATATTGTTAGAATATAGACTATGAGAATCTTACTGATTTTGAATAATCTTTTAGCATATAACAATGTTAAGTACAATAATCCCTCACCATATTGAGGTTCACCTATTGCGGTTCACCTATCATGGTTCACCTATTGCAGTTTATTATTTCACCATCATGACAAAGATCAAGGTGTACCGGGCTGTTGTTCTCACAATGCTGATTTACGGCTGTGAGTCCTGGACAGTCTACCAGCGTCATGCCAGGAAACAACCACTTTCATACGATTCGCCTCGGAAAATTTCTCGGCATAAAGTGGTAGGACAGGATCCCGGACACTGAGGTACTAATACGTGCTAACCTGTCCAGCATCCATACCATCTTGATGCAGTCTCAGCTTCGCTGGGCAGAGCATGTAGTTCGCATGTCAGACAAACGATTACCAAAAAGATTGCTCACAAGGCGGCTAGAAGAAGCGCTTTAAGGACACACTGAAAGCCTTCAACATCGACCATGACACTTGGGAGCAGTCTGTTCTAGACATAGAAGGGTGGCGATCAGCTGCCCACAAGGGTGCCAACACATGCGAGACCAATAGGATTGCTACTGCAGAACACCGCAGACAAGCAAGGAAGAACAGAGCTAACAACCCTGTAGCAAGTGCTACCATTCCCTGTCCACACTGTCAAAGACTCTTTTGGGTGCAGATTGGCCTCATTAGCAATCTGGGGACTCACAAAACAACAACACCCCCCACCCCAGGATGACTAGATGGTCTTCATCGCATCAACAGACAAACTACATTATTTCAGCTTACATTGATCCCTCCAAGGTGTTGTCTTGCATTTATAATAAAAATGAATATATAGAATTCTGTTGTGTCTGGGGAGAGTCATTTTCTTTTTGTGTCTTATAATGTAACACACTCACCGGTAAAAATTCTACTTATTTCTTATTTTCATTTTCCTAAAATTTTCATTGCGTCTTGCAACCTTTTCAATAGTCTTGACTCTCTTGAGAGTCAAGATTATTGAAAGTCAAGACTATTGAAAAGGTTGCAAGACGCAATGGAAATTTTAGGAAAATAAAAATAAGAAATAAGTGGAAATTTTACCGGTGAGTGTGTTACATTATAAGACACAAAAAGAAAATGTCTCTCCCCAGACACAACAGAATATACTTCAACACACGAACTTATATAAAGAATCTTGCAAACCAAATCCAAAAACGAAATAGAATATATAAAAATTATAATGAAAAAATATATACGGTACATTACTGTTTCTACTTCGTAGATTTTCACCTATCATAGGGGCTTTTGGAATGTAAAACCTGCAATATTCGAGGAATTACTGTATACAGATATTAATGTGATTCTTATATTGTATATTTTGATATTATTAAAGATTTCTCAGTACACACACATATATGTACACATACCTACATATATATTCTCATTTGTTTAATGTTCGATTTTCATGCTAGCATGGGTTAAACTGTGATGTATTTGAGGCAGGGTTTTATGGCAGATGCTCTCACTGTCACCAACCTGTACCTGGTTTTGAAGCATGATATCTTTCATTTGAAAATTCAGAGTGGCTGTGTGGTAAGTAGCTTGCTTACCAACCACATGGTTCTGGGTTCATTCCCACTGCGTGACACCTTGGGCAAGTGTCTTCTGCTATAGCTTCAGGCTGACCAAAGCCTTGTGAGTGGATTTGGTAGACGGAAACTGAAAAGAAGCCTATCATATATATATATATATATATATATATGTGTGTGTGTATGTATGTGTGTGTATATGTTTGTGTGTCTGTGTTTGTCCCCCCAACATCGCTTGACAACTGATGCTGGTGTGTTTATGTCCCCATAACTTAGCAGTCCAGCAAAAGAGACCGATAGAATAAGTACTAGGCTTACAAAGAATAAGTTCTGGAGTCAATTTGCTTGACTAAAGGCAGTGCTCCAGCATGGCCACAGTCAAATGACTGAAACAAGTAAAATATTAAAGGAGTAGAAACTGGTCATTATGTCAACAAGAAATAGGAATATATTCACATGCAAATTCACTCACATACATACATACATACACACTCACACATACACACACACAATGATCCTCAGTTTCTGTCTACCAAATTCCCTGACAAAACATTGATCAGCTCAAACCTATGTAGTATTACAAGATACTCGTCCAAGATGTCATGTAGTGGTATTGAACCTCAAAGCATACAGTTGTGACGTGAAGTGTATGCACACATACACACACATTTTTACACATTTATGCAGAGTCGTCATTTGTAAGTTGGTATGTCTTGGTAACATGTACCATTTTCACACACAGACACACACACACACATACACACACATACATCTAAGTTGCAACTTCATTCCATTACTTTTCCCAATCTGTTATACATTCTTCAAGGTGACTAACAGGAGACTCTTAATAGCTCTTAAAAGCTTTGCTTTGTATGCCTACCATATTTCTTTTGGTCAGTTTATCCTGTGCATGTGTAATAGTTTAGAGAAGATTACTACCATGTTACAACAGGTGGTTGTAATGACTGTCAGATTCTGATTAATGTGTATTTAGAAGAGGTACATTAGAAGACTGGCCAATTGATGGTTGAATATGGCAGCTTCATTAAATTACTACTATAGTTAGATATTGATGTCAAGTGTGAGTTTTGTAGATGCCAAGTTCAGTTCGATGCAGGATTCTATCCAGTTTGCATATAGAAGATGTATTTGTTCTGATGTTTGCATTTTGACACTATTTCTTTTGTTGAACATCTTAAGGCATTGTATAAAAATGTGTTTCTCAGCCTGTACAGGAAGCATTTTTCTATTAGTTGATATACAGTGTTTCAATTACTTCAGTAAAATTGAAACACTATATCAATCTATGTGTAATGTGAATGGAGTGTTATTAATTCCCTTTTCCAATCAGCTTGGTGTAGTAGATCTATTCTATTTCTATACATGACTTGGTCAGAGTAGGAAGAGCAATACCCAGGACATTTTTCATAGCCTCCCAAACTGTTTGAAGGAAAGGAAGAAGTCATTTCCTGATTGGAGAATTTGCAAAAATGTGGACTTTGCTAAAGGAAACCAAGAACTAGGTGGTGGTGTTAAACTTTGTGACTGATAAGGGCCACTTTTCAAGAACACAAATGGTCTATCTGCCTATCAAATTCCACTCTCAAAACATTGTTCATCCCAATCTTGTCATAGGAAATATTTGACACAGGTACATACAGCACAATGGGATCAAACCTGAAGCCATCTAGTTGCAAATCTCTGCCCCCACTCACTTCAACTCACCTCATTTATTAAGAGTCCAGTTAGATACTATCAGCACCACTAATTTTATCTCTTCTGACCTCCACCCCAATTATGTCCCACTCTCTTTTCTAAAATGTAAGTAACCATGTAGCTCCTCTTCAACAAGAAACTTGTTTTGTTTTGGTCCTTCCCTTATACTTTAACCCACCTCATTTCTTATCATAAAGCCAACTCTCTCTCTCTATCAAGGTTCATAGTTTTGCATGCTGGATGGCAACCTTGCTAGTGTTAGTGGCACAAAACAAGCTCCCAGTATATTCTGTAAAGTAGGTGTTGTTAGGAAGGCCAGCCAGTCATATAAGCTATGCTAAAATAGACAACGGAGAATGATGCAGTCTTTGGACGTGTAAGATCTTAACAAACTGTCCAGCATATACCAACATGGCACATGGACAATCAAATGATATTACCAATGATACACACACTCATATACAATTATATATATATATATATATATATATATGACTCAATATTGCCATTGTGTAATTAGGTTCTATTGATACATATGAACAGATGAGTTTCTCTCCTACAGACAAGTTATTTTTTTTCCTGTGTGAGTGTTCATTCATTCAACTATATATAACTTTTACACACACACACACACACACACCACACACACACACACACACACACACACATGCACGTAAGTATTCAATATATATATATATTTATATATGCACACAAATGTTCTACATGCTAAAAATAACAGCCAAATATCCTTGAAGCCAATCCCTCCTGCTTTAAAAAAAAAAGAAGCAACATTAATTAAGCAGTCATCGACATACAGCGCAGGAGTGGCTGTGTGGTAAGTAGCTTGCTAACCAACCACATGGCTCCGGGTTCAGTCCCACTGCGTGGCATCTTGGGCAAGTGTCTTCTGCTATAGCCCCGGGCCGACCAATGCCTTGTGAGTGGATTTGGTAGACGGAAACTGAAAGAAGCCTGTCGTATATATGCATATATATATATATGTGTGTGTGTATGTGTGTGTGTTTGTGTGTTTGTCCCCCTAGCATTGCTTGACAACCGATGCTGGTGTGTTTACGTCCCCGTCACTTAGCAGTTCGGCAAAAGAGACCGATAGAATAAGTACTGGGCTTACAAAGAATAAGTCCCGGGGTCGATTTGCTCGACTAAAGGCGGTGCTCCAGCATGGCCGCAGTCAAATGACTGAAACAAGTAAAAGATAAAAGATACAAAAACACAAAATAATCACATTTAGAGTTGCTTTGATTATTGGTCTGCTTGACATAAGGTTAAATGACACCAGCAACAGCATATATATCCATTTCTGTGCTTAATTATATCTGATATATCACTTATTTCCTAGTCTTCCTTATTTTTGTCTCAATTCTGATGTTTGTAACATTTGTTGCTTTGTTTTCTTTAAAGATTTAATACTCATTTGCAGAATATCATTTAATTATTTAATTGATGTTTAATCATTATTACTACAATACTTCTGTTTACATTTCCTTTAACCATATTTCCTGCACATCTTCCTTATGATTTATTTGAATCATTTCCTTGAATGAATATTACATTATGTAAATGTCAGAATACCTGGAATCGAAGTGCCAGCTTGGGTGATAAGGAGAAAAAGAAAAAAAAAGAGAAAAAATGAAAAACCATCTAACTTCCATTAAACAGACTTGTAGGTGTGCTTCAGAAGTTCGTTTAACAATCACATTTTATAAGTTCAATCCCACCGCTCACCACTTTGAGAAACTGTCTTTTATCATTGCTTCAGATGGTGACATCTACAAGGTGTCCATACCAGTGACTCATAAAAGGTAATCATGCTGGTGGCATGTAAAAGGGGACCCTTGTCAGTGACTCAGAAAAGGCACCCGTGCCAGTGACACATAAAAGACACCTGGAATTGAAGTGCCAATTTGGGTGATAAGGAGAAAAAAGAAAAACTGAAAAACCTTCTAACTTCCATTAAACAGACTTGGAGTTGTGCTTCAGAAGTTCGTTTAACAATCACATTTTATAAGTTCAATCCCACCGCTCACCACTTTGAGAAACTGTCTTTTATCATTGCTTCAGATGGTGACATGTACAAGGCACCCATACCAGTGACACATAAAAGATAACCATGCTGGTGGCATGTAAAAGGGGACCCTTGTCAGTGACTCACAAAAGGCACCCATGCCAGTGACAGATGGAAGGGCACCCGTGCCAGTGACACGTAAAAGACACCCAGTGCACTCTGTAAAGTGGTTGGCATTAGGAAGAGCATCCAGCTGTAAAAACGAAGCCAAAACAGATAACAGGAGCTTGGTGCAGCTCTCTGGCTTACTGGCTCCAGACAAACCATGTATGCCAGCACTGAAGACAGACATTAAATGAAGATAATGATGATTGCAAGTAAAACTGAGTTTAAAGAATGTGCAGAAAAGCATTGGATGAAACTGTGTCTGTTCATAGGTAACAGACTTAATTCATCTCTCTATTTTTACATGCACATGATTCTTTGGTGCCCAAAACAGATTCAATTTTTTCTGATGAAAATATCTGACCCAGCCCTTTTCCCCTTCCACCAATTTTGTCGTGTCTCTGAAAGTGATCATGAATGCAATCGTCTCCCACAGACTACTAGAAATAAAAAGGGCATGGTTTGCTTCCCAGACACATTGTCCCAGGTTCAGTTCTAATGCATAGCAACTTTGTCAAGTGTCTTCTTATATATCCTTGGACCAACTGAAGCCTTGTGAGTGGATTCGGTGGATGGAAACTGAAAGAATCCTGTCATATATATATATATATATATAGGTGCAGGTGTGGCAGTGTAGTAACAAGTTTGATTGCCAACCACATGGTTCCAGGTTCAGTCCCACTGCATGACACCTTGGGCAAGTATCTTCTACTATAGCCTCAGGCCAACGAAATCCTTGAGAGTGGATTTGATAGATGGAAATTGAAGTAAACCCATTGTGTATATATATATGTAGCGAATCTTGCATGCATGAAACAGATTCGATCCAACATAGCCAAATTTAAATCAACACTACTACAGAACTTTTCCCACAATGGAACAATGGTTTTTCTCTGACAGCAGTCATTACATTTTCCAGATGCCATTAGCTAGGCCAAAACAATGTCTTCACTATTTGACCCTTTCTAACCTCTTCTACTTCACCTAAAGCTAGAATAGATAACAAGACCACCAACTAAATCTAGTGTTCTCAATGATATATCTATCCTTCTGGATCTTAATATAAGCAAACACATCCCAAGCAAAAATCAGTTAGTCACCAGCTGGGTGACGACTCAAGGAGGTCTGGCTGACCAACCTTGGTCAGAGGGAGAAAGCGACTGTGAGACAGACCACACAATTCTCTTTAGCTCTAATTCTGTTCTATAACATCATTCTATGGACTACTATCTATACGTATACGTAAAACTATGTAAAGAAAACATTTTACCACAGCAAACTTTACTTTCGCATGTTTTTGGAACTATCAACCTGCTCATCAAGGCAAGGTAATTGTAACATAACGGTAAAACAAATAATTTCCTTAAAACTTTATGCTCTTTGTTTTTGCACGTCTTACAACATACAACTGTTGTCTCCGATAATTCATAACAATATCCACCTTTACAAATTAAAACCGTTACATATATATACTCTTTTACTCTTTTACTTGTTTCAGTCATTTGACTGTGGCCATGCTGGAGCACCGCCTTTAGTCGAGCAAATCGACCTCGGGACTTATTCTTTGTAAGCCCAGTACTTATTCTATTGGTCTCTTTTGCCGAACCGCTAAGTGACGGGGACGTAAACACACCAGCATCGGTTGTCAAGCAATGCTAGGGGGACAAACACAGACACACACACACACACATATATACATATATACGACAGGCTTCTTTCAGTTTCCGTCTACCAAATCCACTCACAAGGCATTGGTCGGCCCGGGGCTATAGCAGAAGACACTTGCCCAAGATGCCACGCAGTGGGACTGAACCCACAACCATGTGGTTAGTTAGCAAGCTACTTACCACACAGCCACTCCTGCGCTTATATATAAACACAAATGGGCTGAGGTTCAGTGCAGCTGTTTCAGACAAGTTTTTTTATTGATGGACAAATGAATTACATCATATAAAAAAAACTGTTTTCTTTTGGTGATTTTAAGTTAAAATAAAATTTAACATAGGCGCAGGAGTGGCTGTGTGGTAAGTAGCTTGCTTACCAACTACATGGTTCTGGGTTCAGTTCCACTGCGTGGCATCTTGGGCAAGTGTCTTCTGCTATAGCCTCGGGCCAACCAATGTCTTGTGAGTGGATTTGGTAGACGGAAACTGAAAGAAGCCTGTCATATATATGTATATATATATGTATGTGTGTCTGTGTTTGTCCCCCTAGCATTGCTTGGCAACCGATGCTGGTGTGTTTATGTCCCCGTTACTTAGCGGTTCGGCAATAAGAGACCGATAGAATAAGTACTGGGCTTACAAAGAATAAGTCCCGGGGTCGAGTTGCTTGATTAAAGGCGGTGCTCCAGCATGGCTGCAATCAAATGACTGAAACAAGTAAAAGAGAAATTTAAGATTTTTCACACAAAGCATATGGAAAGCATATTGAATCTTTCATCTCAGTGCCAGTATTAAAATACCTCGATTCTATTGGATCTGGCAAATAATTACAATATCTATATTTATGTGTGGAGGTGCAATGGCCTAGTGGTTAGGGCAGCGGACTCACGGTTGCAGGATCGCGGTTTCGATTCCCAGACCAAGCGTTGTGAGTGTTTATTGAGCGAAAACACCTAAAAGCTCCACGAGGCTCCAGCAGGGGGGGGGGGGTGATCCCTGCTGTACTCTTTCACCACTCTTTCTCCCACTCTTTCTTCTGTTGGCCTGCTCGCTTAGCCAGCGGGTTGGCGTCATTCGAAGGCTAAAACAATGCGAACGCATTGTGACCAGCGATGTGTAACAACATCTGATGGTCTGGTCGGTCACGTGATCACGTGATATTTATGTATATATCTGTGTGTGTATGCGTACATGTGTGTGTCTATATGTATGCATGTTTTTTTGTCTTCTTATCTTGACATCACAAGTTAGTTATGTGTGCCACCATCCTACAAGTGGTTTGTCCAGCATTTCCTGTTTTCCATGGAAACCTGTTCATCAATGGAGAAATATTACCTTGCTGGAGACCAGATGAGAGTTGGTAACAAAATAGCTAATCCATCTGTAGATTATCTGCCAAAACAAATTCCACCTGAACCATGTGAGCATAGAAAAGTTTTGTCATCATTCTCTTTCTCATCCTACCATTATCCTCAATGATGATGCTGGTGATGATGAGAAGGAAGTGGAGGTAAATAATGACAATGATGATATATTTGACATACATAGATATAAAAGTTTGAAATTTAACATTTCTATTCACAAAATCTTACAATAGACTTTATATAATTTTGTATTATAATTTCTTGCTAATATTACCATGGCAACTACTTTGTCTCTGTTCCTCCCTTTCTCTATTTTTCTTTCTATCCCTCTCTCTTTCTTACTCTCTTTCTCTCTCTCTCTCTCTCTCTCTCTCTCTCTCTCTGTATCTATGTATATAACTCTCTAACTATTAATCAAGTAGTTTTCTACAGATTTCTTATCGTCTCATAGATGTGATTACCTGCTACGTAAACTAGATCAAATGCTTTGGTTCAGAAACCCATACAAAATGCTTTCTCCTGCATCCATTACCACCACCGCCACCATCGCCACCACCACCACTACCACCGACGCTGACGCCCCCTCCACCTTCTTTCCCAAGAGCTCATGAATAATCCATCATTGGCTTCCTCATTGACTAACACTGCAGGCAAGAAGATGTTAGTGTTAATGCTAATAAGAAATAAGGTTTTTCCCTAAAAACGATGTTAGTGGTGGTGGTGGTGGTGGTGGTAGTGGTGGTGGTGATGGTAGAATGCGCATGTGGTTAGTGATTTATTTATGGTTTTCTATCTTTATCATTTTCATATAGGATGAACTTTGAAAATATGTTTCTCTATGGAGTGAGTTAGGCATAATTAAAGTATTGCAAAAATGAAAAAAAAAATAGCATTCTCAGTATTCAATATACAGATGTGTGTGTGTGTGTGTGTGTGTGCAAGTGTGTTATGTATAGCTATATCCAGATGTGGTTGTGTAGTTATTGATATATCTATACCACATGTTCCAGTGTGAGCACATGTGTATGCATATATATATATATATATATATATATATATATATGTATGTATATATATATATGTAATGCTTTTGTTTATGCATTTTAAGCATGTTTACTATATATATCTATCTATCTATCTATATATATATATAATATATATATATATATATAATATATATATATATATATATATATATATATATGCATGTGTGTATAGATATGTATGTATGTATCTGTATTTATTTGTGTACATGAATGTACAATTGTATGTGTATATATGCATGTAAACATGCATGTTCGTGCATATGTATCCATGTGTCAGAATATTAATATTTAGAACTGTTTTTAGAAAGCCTGTAAGCATATGTGCATGCATACATGCATATGCCTGCATATACATATTTATATACCAATATTTTGTATGAATGTGTGTGTGTATATATATATATATATATATATATATATATATATATACACATACATACATATACAGAAGTGTGTATACAGATTGATGTAACAATTTTTATTTTTCTGCGTATATTGAGTTCAGTTCCTTAAGGATAAATATATTATACAAATACGCAAACATGTGTAGGTGTGTACATATATACACTCGTACCTATGTACATACATAGACGTACATAACATATAAACAAAATCTGTGTGCACGCACACAAACATGCATTCATCTGTGTACACTCCTATGTAAAAACATGCATTCTTGCATTTTTAAATGCATATATACACTGATTCACACATATGCATGCATTCATACGACACTCTATATTTTGCTCTGTTACTTCACCATTATAATTTTCTATGTTTGTATAGATTAAAACATGAAAAAGCATGTGTTGAATCTCTCAGACCATGTATTTTGTGCTGTAAAATTTTTCACAATGTTCATAGATTTGAAAATCTGCATCCATGATATGTATGCACTTTATATAAAGTGTGTTTCTTTATTATATGATACGTAAAGTGTGATTATAGATTAGCAGATTCAGAATGAAGTCTAATAAAATTCCTTGGATTATTCAGCTAATTTCTTTTGCATTCTGGGTTCAAACACTGCTGAGATTAACTTTACTATTTATACTTCTGGGTCAAAAAAATGAATATAAGGTGCAGGTATGGCTGTGTGGTAAGAAGTTTGCTTTCCAACCATATGGTTCCGAGTTCTGTCCCACTGTAGGATAACTTGGAAAAGTGTCTTCTACTATAATCTTGGGCCAGCCAAAACCTTGTGAGTGGATTTGGCAGATGGAAACTGAAAGATGAAAGAGTTTACAACAGTTACTTGGCATCAACGAGTACCATAACAGTTCTAGGTGCCCATACAGTCATGATTATCACAAAGGACCAGTACTTGGGTAGTCAACATTATAGCCCAGTCCTTCCATATGTGCCCCCTCCACCTCTCTCAGTCCTGCAATATAAATTCTTGTCTCCAGATTGTAACACCCTAGGCAATCAAGGCAATCCCTTATATTGTTTTTAAATTTTGGCACAAGGCCAGTAATTTTGAGGAGGGAGATAAATACTCAACCGGTACTCATTGACCCCAGTACTCAACTTGTACTCATTTTATTGACCCTGAAAGGATGAATAGCAAAGTCAACCACAATGGAATTTGAACTCAGAATATAAAGTTAGACAAAATACTACCAAGCATTTTGCCTGGTGTGCTAACAATTCTGCCAGCTCTCTAGCTTATGGCAATCCCTATATTGTCTAGTGTGAAGTACTGGCACCGCAGACAAAGGCATGGTCTCAACACTACTGCCTTTGAACCAGTAGAGCATCCGAGATATGGTAGGTAGGGTTGCACTTGTCACTTCACCAGTATTTTATTTTATTATCCATGAGAAAATCAAATTTGACTTCTGTGAAATTTGAACTCAGAATGTAATGAACCAGAACAAAACCATAAAAAAATTTGACTAGCACTTGTAACTTTTCCAATTTACCACCTTAACAAATAAAACGGTGTTTCCTGCTCCAGCTTCACATAGCAGCCCCAGCCCATCCATCGCAGGACGGCCTGCTGAGCTTACCTTGGATCGTAGGGTGACCTGCTGTGCTTGAGGAGACCATTGAGTCAAGTACATCAACATCAAAATCAAAATCAAATGGAAATTGTAGTTGTGATACCCATGCCGGTGGTACATAAAAAGCACCATCTGAACGTGGCTGATGCCAGCGCTGCCTTGACTGGCTTCCGTGCCGGTGGCACGTAAAAAGCACCATTCAATCGTGGTCATTTCCAGCCTCCCCTGGCACCTGTGCCGGTGGCATGTAAAAAGCACCAACTACACTCATGGAGTGGTTGGTGTTAGGATGGGCATCCAGCTGTAGAAACACTGCCAGATCAGACTGGAGCCTGGTACAGCCACCTGGCTTCCAAGACCCTGGTCAAACCATCCAACCCATGCTAGCATCGAAAACGGACCTTAAACGATGATGATGATAACAGATATACATAGTAAATAAAATTAGTACCCATTGAGTAGAAGGGCACTGAGCTAAATGACTGCTCCCTTTCCTTGCATTCTTAGTGCTAGCATGGAAGGCGAACGTTGATGATATATATATACCAGAGTAAGCACATAAATGTGAAACAAGGTGGAAAAAAGAGTACTCAAATACCAGAGGTAGAATAATATGCTTTATTTAAAAGCAGCAGAAATATAACAAAAGCTGTTACTCAGAGTTTCACATTCCTGTTTGTTGGACAGTTTTGTAAAAAATTTTAACAAAATTGTCTGACAAACGGGAACGGGATACTCTGAGTAACAGCTTTTGTTATATTTCTGCTGCTTTTAAATAAAGTGTGTGTATATATATATATATATATATATATATTGCGTGTGTGTGTGTGTGTGCATGTATGTGATGCATCATCCTCCTCCTCATCATCATTATTATTATTATTTTACATCTGTTTTCCATGCTGGCCTGGGTTGGATAGCACATCATTGTGCTATCATAAATATCATAGCGATATATTTATATCATTGCAAGATTTAATCATGATGTATATGATAAAAAAAGATATAGTGTGTATCATAGCCTGATTTAATAATAATGTATGTCATATCAAGATTTAATAATAATGTATGTCATATCAAGATTTAATTATAATGTATATCATAACAAGAGCGAATCATAATGCTTACCATAGCAAGATATAATGTGTATCAGAACAAGATTTAATCACAATGATAATGAGACGAGGTTATGAAATATGATCTTCAGTGGTTGAATCCCATGGAGGCAATGACAAATGACCAAGACTTCTGGCAATTTGCTTTGCTTGAGAAGACATGTCATGCCAGTGACACATAAAAGGCACTCGTGTCAGTGACATGTGAAAGGTACTTGTGCTGGTGACACTTAAAAAAGCACCTGTGCTGGTGACATGTAAACGATACCAACTACACTCTACAAATCAAATGGAAATTGTAGTTGTGATACCCATGCCGGTGGCATGTAAAAAGCACCATCCAAACGTGACCGATGCCAGCGCTGCTTTGACTGGCTTCCATGCTGGTGGCACGTAAAAAGCATCAACCGATCATGGCCGTTGCCAGCCTCCCCTGGCACCTGAGCCATTTGTATTAAGAAGGGCATCTAGCCATAGACACCAAGCCAAAACAGACAATTGTTTGTCTGCAGCTTACCAGTTCCAGTCAAACTGTGCAACCCATACCAGCATGGAAAACAGACCAGACATTAAATGGTGGTGGTCATGATGATTATGCATATAATAGTAAAATTTAATGTATATCGCTGCAAGATATCCCATCTTGACCCAAAGTATAGTGTGAAACTGATTCAAAGAAATTAGATGCTGATATCAGTACTTTCAATCTTACAATGTAAGCTTGCTTAACCATCGTCACATTCTCTAACTCTCTCCTCTCCTCCTCACCATTATCCATTCTTTATTCATTTATTTGCTGATACCCTCCCAGCTTGATTAAATCTAAACATGAATAATATCTACACATGAAATGACAATCAACCAGAATAAATAGAGAAAGCCTTCATGTTTGGATGCACAGACGGTAAATTTTCAAAGCAACAAAAAGAAAAAGGAAACATCGCCTGATTACAATCAGTATTTGTTTAGCATTTTCAGTCATTAGACTGAATCTATGCTGGAGCTCTGCTGCAAGTGATTAAGCTGATTGCATTGACCGCAGTACTTTGTGTGGTACTAGTTTTATTGACCATGATAAGAAGAAAGGCAAAGTCTTCTGGGCATAAAAGAACATAGGCACAGATTCAAATACTGCAAAATAATTTTGTCAAGCAGCATTTCTACAATTTTCATCATCTTTTATCTTGTTTCAGTCATCAGACTGTGACCATGCTGGGGCACTGCCTTGAGGTCAAAAATATAAAACACTTCACAAGTTTGTATGTTATCCTTGTACAAGGACCATCGTAGTCTTTTGTGTATTATTCCAATTTTAGAATATGTAATGCTGAAGCTTGCATGTGCTTGAGAAGAAGATTTATCAAGCTGATCAAAATCACAGTTGTAGCAGATACCGATGTCATGTAAATGGCATCCATGGTGATGGCATGTGAAAGCACCCATTGCATTCTTGGAGTAACTGACATTAAGAAGGGCATCCGGCCATAGAAACCATGCCAAATCAGCTTGTCGACCCTGGAACCATCCAACGGATGCCAGCATAGACAGTGGATGTAAAAAGATGGTGATATATATATACATATATATATATATATTAATAAAAGAAATAAAACATATGCATATATATAAACATATATGTACGTACCTACCTCTACATGTACATATACACGCATATATGAGTATAGGACACCAAAGGGACGTCGAATCACATAGAGAAACGAAAACATAGACACAAACCAAAGGAACAGGACTTTTTTTTAAAAACAACAAAAAATGGAGTACAGGACAGTTAACACAACGAAAAAACCCCTTCTTCAGTCGCTAAGGTTTCATCTACTCTACGTTATATATATATATATATATATATATAATTATAATAAAGGGTTAATTGCAACAAGTTGCTTAAACCACATACCGAAAATATTAGAGATAGCAGCCAAATAGGTTACCATTACGGCTGCTATTTCTATTATTTTCGGTATGTGGTTTAAGCAACTTGTTGCAATTAACCCTTTATCATAATTATATATAATCCTTACCGAATATGGTCATTTCCATACCGAAAAAACTACTAGGTGAAATTTATTAATTTTATTAAATTAATTATATTTTACCCCTTATGTGTATATATATATATATATATATATATATATATTTAACTCTTTTACTTGTTTCAGTCATGTGACTGTGGCCATGCTGGAGCACCGCCTTTAGTCAAGCAAATCGACCCAAGGACTTATTCTTTTTGGAAGCCTAGTACTTATTGTATTGGTCTCTTTTGCCGAACCGCTAAGTTACAGGGATGTAAACGCACCTTCATCGGTTGTCAAGTGATGTCGGGGGGACAAACGCAGACACACAAACATATACACTCACACATATATATACATATACGATGGGATTCTTTCAGTTTCCATCTACCAAGTCCACTTACAAGGCTTTGGTCGGCCCAAGGCTATAGTAGAAGACACCTGCCCAACGTGCCATGCAGTGGGACTGAACCCGGAACCATGTGGTTCATAAGCAAGCTACTTGCTACTTACCACACAGCCACTCCTATGCCTATAATATATATTTTTATTTTTTTTATTTAGTTTCAGCTCACGAGCTATGGCCATGCTGGGGCACCACCATTTATATATATATATATATATATTATCATCATTAGGCATTTATGTTTGTACACACACATACATACCTACACACACATCATGCATACATGCAAATAAATCTGATGCTACATACTGGGGTCTATAACTGCTGGAGATATTAATGTAACCCATAATTTCTTTCTGGATGACCTGAAGATCAATAATGAAAATGTTTATGATGCCAAAAAAAAAAAAAAAATAGCTGGATTTAACTACAACACTTTCAGCTGATACAGGAATGGAATTTGGCCAAAAGAAATCTTCATATTTGATTACTGAATTTAGAAAATCAGTCTCATTAATGCATCAACATTCACTCTAAATCTACACAATGTTACAAATATGTATGCATTGATGAAAACATTATATGAAGGTTTTGTGAATGAAAATAGTGTGACCTGAGAATATTCGCCAGATTTATAAAAGTGGCACAGCCAGAAAAGCAAAATATAACAATGCATTTGCAAGACCAGTTCTGACACCAATATTTAGGATACTCAATTGGTGTGTAGAAGAAATCCACTCCAAAGAAGTTAAAATTCACATGATTTTGACATTAACTGGAAACTTCCACAGAAACAGTGATATTGACAGGCTCTACCTGCATTTACTAAGTATACCTATTTCTTTACTACCCACAAGGGGCTAAACACAGAGAGAACAAACAAGGACAGACAAACGGATTAAGTCGATTATATCGACACCCGCGCGTAACTGGTACTTATTTAATCGACCCTGAAAGGATGAAAGGCAAAGTTGACCATGGCAGAATTTGAACTCAGAACGTAGCGGTATACGAAATACCGCTAAGCATTTCACCTGGTGTGCTAACATTTCTTCCAGCTCGCCGCCTTTGACAGGCTCTACCTAAGAACAGATGAAGGTAGAGGCTTGAGATCAGTGCAAGTAGTTTTTGAGTAGCATATAGTATCTCTCAGACAGCATCGGGCAAACAACAGTAACAAAGATAAATATATACACTTAGTGCTTAGATGCAAAGAGAGCTGGTTTGTATATGTCAGCAGTGAGATCCTCTAGAAGTAATGTCTTCTCAATAAATTCCCACATAATTCCAAAATATTCGGACTAACATGCGTCTAAGAAAACCTGGATGTGAGATGTTCAGCATACCAAAAGTAATATAGATATCCTGACTAATAATAACACTAATATTGGCATGACAAGAAGTTTTTTTTGGACTCATGACTGTTTGGACTCATCACACTTTGGAGGCTATATTTTCGCAATTCATGAACAAGAGATTATTATAAAACACCTCATAAACAAAAGAGACAGTGTATATTAAGGCGGCGAGCTGGCAGAAACAATAGTACGCCGGTCGAAATGCTTAGCGGTATTTCGTCTGCCGTTACATTCTGAGTTCAAATTCCGCTGAGGTCGACTTTGCCTTTCGTCCTTTCGGGGTTGATAAATTAAGTACCAGTTATGCACTGGGGTCGATATAATCGACTTAATCCATTTGTCTGTCCTTGTTTGTCTCCTCTGTGTTTAGCCCCTTGTGGGTAATAAAGAAATAGGTATTTCATCTGCTGTTATGTTCTGAGTTCAAATTCCACCGAGGTCGACTTTGCCTTTCATCCTTCGGGGTCGATAAATTAAGTACCAGTTACGCACTGGGGTCGATGTAATCGACTTAATCCCTTTGTCTGTCCTTGTTTGTCCTCTCCGTATTTAGCCCCTTGTGGGTAGTAAAGAAATAGATATTTCGTCTGTCTTTACGTTCTGAGTTCAAATTCCGCTGAGGTCAACTTTGCCTTTCATCCTTTCTGGGTCGATAAATTAAGTACCAGTTACGCACTGGGATCGATGTAATTGACTTAACCACTTTGTCTGTCCTCGTTTGTTCCCTCTATGTTTAGCTCCTTGTAGGCAATAAAGAAATAAAATAAAAGAGACAGTGTATCACTTGGAACTCTAAAATGTACTGAAAATGTTGTGTTAGAGCTTTGAGGATGACATATGTGAAAGTGGATGGCTTAGTTGTTAGAGCATCGGGCTCACAAAAAAATCATAAGGTAGTGAGTTTGATTCCCGGACGAGGATGAGTGCTGTGTTCTTGAGCAAGGTACTTTATTTCCTGTTGCTCCAGTACACTCTGAAGGCACATGGCTTAGTGGTAAGGCATTTGGCTCATGATTGTAAGGTTGTGAGTTCAATTCCTGGTGACACATTGTTTCCTTGAGCAAAACACTTTACTTCATGTTGCTCCAGTTCACTCAGCTGTAGAAATGAGTTGTGGCATTGCTGGTGCCAAGCTGTATCAGTCTTTGCCTTTTCCTTGGATAACATCGGTGGCATGGTGAGGAGAAGCTGGTATGCATGGGTAACAGCTGGTCATCCACAAACAACCTTGTCTGGACTTTTGACTTGGAGGGGAACTTTCTAGGTGTAATCCCATAGTCATTCATGATTGAAGTGAGACATCAGACGTGTGATTAGCAGCTGCTCCAAAATGTCATTAAAATGATGTTTCCCAATATTACATAACATTGCTGATAATACAATATACAATGCCATCAAAAATAAAAATAAAAGCTACTTGGGATAAATCTAGAAATTATTCTTGTTATTGAATATGTATATAAACATAATTGCTAGAAACATTGGTGGAACATTCCCATCAAATCTTCCATCAAGAACTAAAATAATAAGCCAAATATTTTTGCTTGTGACAGACAAGAATAAGTATGTTCCATCATCCAATGTAAACATCACCTGAAAATCAAAGAGAAAGAAGATACCTGTGGAAAATAGCTTTGTGACCTTCAGCTTCTTCACCCACATTATAGATTCCAATAATGATTGGTACACTTCGTTTTACACCACAGTGGTGAAATGTAGATAGAGACAAATAATATAAGCATGTGGCTATTGTAATTTTTCCTACATTTGTTCTGTACTTCATAATTACACTCGAAGTAGACTGGTCAGTGATAATCTATGTAGAGCGCTAATCATAACAGTAGTCATGCATATGTTTGTACGCAAAAGATATTCTTTTCTCCTCTAGGTACAAGGACCTAAATTTTTAGGGAGGGGGCCAGTCGATTAGATCGACCCCAGTATGCAACTGGTACTTAATTTATCGACCCTGAAAGGATGAAAGGCAAAGTCGACCTTGCTGGAGACAGAATGCCGCTAAGCATTTCGCCTGGCGTGCTAGCATTTCTGCCAGTTCATCGCCTTACAAAAGCTATTATATAACAAATGAAAGAAACAGAGACTAGAATTCATGAGATTCGTTATTAATAAACAACCTTGTGAATTCCCCTTTCTGTTTCTCTCTTTTGTTACATGCTCAACAGACTCCGAGGAATTCCTGAGGTGGATCGACTAGGATTTATTTCAATACTCTGGGTGATATCAGGTAGCCACAGACGGTGAACGTGCTTTAATTGGCATGCCACCAGGTGCATACCCAAGGTTTAAATAGCTACTTATATATGTGTGTGTGGACGAGCAATGGCCCAGTGGTTAGGGCAGCTGACTTGTAGTCGTAGGATTTTGGTTTTGATTCCTAGACCAGGCGTTGTGAGTGTTTAATGAGCAAAAACTCCTAAAGCTCCATGAGGCTCTGACAGGGGGTGGTGGCGATCCCTGCTGTACTCTTTCGCCACACTTCTGTTGGCCTGTTTGCTTAGCCAGCGGGGTGGCATCATTTGAAGGCTAAAACAATGCAAAGCGCATTGTGACCAGCGATGTGTAGCAACATCTGATAGCCTGGTCAGTCACAGTGATCACGGTGATATATGTATGTATTAGACTCACCTTATGCTTATGTAACCGATCAATATTATTTGTAGAATAATATCAAAGCTGAAAATTGAGGATATTCTTGTTTCTATAACATCTTTCTTTAATTACTAATGTGTCCACATATAGGTGGAGGCATGACTGTGTAGTATGAAGTTTGGTTCCCAACCACAGGCTTGCAAGATCAATCCCATTGTGTGGCATCTTGTGCAAATGTCTTCAACTATAGCCTCAGGACCGACCAAAATAATGTGAGTGCATATTGTAGACAGAAAGTGAAAGAAGCCCTTTGTGTGTATGTGTGTGTGTGTGTGTGTGTGTGTCTTTGTGTCCGAGGATGTCTACCACCACTGCTTAACAAATGGCGTTATTGTGTTTATGTCCCTGTAACTTAGCAGTTCAGCAAAAGTGACCAATGGAATAAGTGCCAGGCTTCAAAGACAAAAACTGCAAAAGAAAGAAATAATGATTACATAGTTTGATTCCTTTGAGTAGAATTCTTCCAGGTGGTGCCCCAGCATGGCCACTGTCTTCTAACTGAAACAAGTAAAAGTTATAAGATAAACAATATATTGTCAAGGAAGTATTTATATTTAGCCTTTCAAAGAATGAACTGTGCTATTTCTTTACAGTATTATTCAAAGTGCAAGTGATATTTTTGCTTTAGTTTTCTTTTGTTGTTTTTTTTTTCTTTTTTTCTTGTATTCTGTGTTTTTCTTTTCCTAAAAAATGGAAGTGAATAGACAGATCAGTTATATCTAATTATAGTCAACAATTTCTGTAGAAAATACATACATCCATTTATGCACACATGCATGTGTGTGTTCGTGTGTGTGTGTGTGTGTGTGAAGGCACTTGGCTTAGTGGTTAGGGTATTTGGCTCATGATCGCAAGATCATGAGTTCAATTCCTGGCGATGCATTTTGTCCTTGAGCCAAACACTTTATTTCATGTTACTCCAGGTCCATTCAGCTGGCAGCAGTAAGTAATACTTGCATTTCAAAGGGCCAGCATTGTCACATTCTGTGTCACACTGAGAACTACGTTAAGGGTCCATGTGTCTGTGGAGTGTTTAGTCCCTTGTACGTTAGTTTCACAAGAAAGTTGTTCTGTCGACCAGATCAACTGTAGCCCTCGTTGTAATAATCAATGGAGGGCCAGCTTTTTTTTATCATCATCATCATCATCATCGTTTAACGTCCCTTTCCATGCTAGCATGGGTTGGACGATTTGAATGAGGTCTGGCAAACCAGATGGCTGCACCAGACCCCAATCTGATCTCACAGAGTTTCTACAGCTGGATGCTCTTCCTAACACCGACCACTCTGAGAGTGTAGTGGGTGCTATTACGTGCCACTGGCATAAGGGCCAGTCAGGCGGTACTGGCAACAGCCAGGCTCAGATGGTGCTTTTTATGTGCCACCTGCACGTGTGTGTGTGTGTTTGTGTCTGTGCTTGTCCCCCCACCATCACTTGGCGACTGATACTGGCCTGTTTATGTCCCCTTAGTGGTTCAGCAAAAGAGACCATCAGAATAAGTGCCAGGCCCACAAAGAATAAGTACACACAAACACACACATATAATTATATGTGTTTGTATGTGTGTATGCAAATACATGTATATAAATAAATGTGTGTGAATGCATATATTGAATATAGTAACGATGTGAAAAAAATCTGTTGAAATAGAAATATCCACTGTTATATAGAATGTATTCAATACACAACCAATATAGAGATAAAGGATTTTTTTTTTTCTTTATTTGATCAAAATGACATCTAAGAGATGCCAAACAGCTTAATAAATACTCTTCAGAACGATGTGTAAGAATCAAAGCAAATTGCAATGTGAATGAAGCCAGTTAAAGATTAGTAATACAATGTGTAGGTGAAAGGTAGCAAGCTAACAGAATTGTTAGCATACTGTATAAAATGCTGTGCAGAATTTTTTCCATTTTAACATTCTGAGCTTAAATTCTTCCCAGGTCAATTTTGCTTTTATCCTTTTGGGGTCAATGAAATAAATACCAGTTGAGTACTGGGGTTGATGTAGCTGACTATCCCCATCTGCCTAAATTTCAGGCCATATATCTATATATCTATAGTAGAAAGGATTATTATCATTATTATTGTTATTATTATTGAGTGAGAGAGCAGTGCATGCCATCAAAGTGACACTGTGGTAAAATATATGAAGCTCAGTATACCCATCATGACTATCCGTCTGATAAGGGTACACTAGGCACATGCATCACAGCCATATGTGTGCGACATGATGATCTCATATCAAGATAAACAGCACATGACCTTGCAGGTGGGGCCCAATTAGAATTTTCTTCTGGTCGAGTAACTCATCCCACTCAAATGGTCCTTTTATTATTATTAATATTATGTGTATGAGATGGTGAACTGGCAGAATTGTTAGCTTGCTGGGAAAAATGCTTCGTGGTATTTTGTCTGTTGCTATGTTCTGAGTTCAAATTCCGCTGAGGTCGACTTTGCCTTTCATCCTTTCAGGGTTCTCGAAATAAGTACCAGTTATGCACTGGAGATCATTGTAATTGACAAGCCTCTGCTTCCAAAATTTCAGGCCTTGTGCCTATAGTAGAAAGGATTATTATTATTATTATTATTATTATTATTATTATTATTATTATTATTATTATTATTAGGTGAGTGTGGAAAGTGGTAAGCTTGCAGAATTGTTAGCACAGTGGACAAAATACTTAGTGGAATTTTATCCATTCTAAGTTCAAATTCTACAAGGGTCAACTTTGTTTTTCATCCTTTTTGGGGTCAATGAAATAAGTACCAGTCAAGCACTGGGGTCGATGTAATTGCGTACCTCTTCCCCCAAAATTTCAGGCCTTGCACCTACAGTGGAAAGAATTATTATGTGTGTGTGTGTGTGTTTGTTTGTTTGTCTGTGTATGTCTTTCCACTGACTCTACTTGGGCAGTTGTGATATTTCTTTATGTCTCACGATAACAAATATATCCAGCAGCTCTGCAGATCAATATACAAAAATACAGAGTTATATTCTTTTACTTGTTTCAGTCATGCTGGAGCACCACCTTAAAGGACTTTTAGTCGAAGAAATCAACCCTAAGACTCGTTCTTTGTAAGCCTAGTTCTAATTCTATCAGTTTCTTTTGCCGAACTGCTAAGTTACAAGGATGTAAACACAGTTGTCAAGCAATGAGGGTGGGGTGAGCAAACACAGACACACACATAATGATATATATACATACATATATATATTATATGACAGGCTTCTTCCAGTTTCCTTCTACCAAATCCACTCACAAGGCTTTGGTCAGTCCGAGGCTATAGTATAAGACACTTGCTCAAGGCGCCATGCAGTGGGACCAAACCTGGAATCATGTGGTTGGGAAGCAAGCTTCTTACCACACAGCCACACCTGTGTCTACACACATACACACACACAGAGTTTATGTATATATATGTGTGTGTAGGTATGTTTGTGTATGCACACACATACATGCACATATACACACATAAACATGTTCAGGGAGCTTTACACTATCATACACTTGTTAGTTATTTTAAATATTGCCTGACTGGAATGTTATGATGAAAAATATTTATTGCTTTATATAGTTGTATATCAAAAAGTCTTGAAAGAGAACAGCTATGATAGCTCTGGTGATTGGTGATTTTTTTTTTAATGGTTTGTGTCTGAATTGATTTACTTTGTTTATTTTATTTATTAGAAATCTGTTTTGAAATTCTTCTCCAGTTTTGACAACACAAGCATCTAGATTATTTATGCATTTAAAAGTTTTTAATTTTTTTCCCCCAAGGCTTATAAATACATTTATTAAATCACAAGTCACTATTACCTACTTGTATATTTATCTCCTTTAATTTAGCGTATGACTACTTAACTGTAATGGCTGTTAAACTACTTTAGTATTTACTAAGCTATAGTCATAAATCTTATTTCAGCAAGGCAGAAGTCAGATCCTAAAACTTTTAAATTACAAGACACTGTATTGAAATAAATATATTATGCATCATTGAGTTCCTATTGACATGTCACTGAGTTAGAATGTACACTAACTAAACTTTGAATATATCAGTAACTACCTATTTTATTCCATTCTATACACTAACATATTCCTGTCAAATATAAAGTCACTACTGTGAATGAATATTAGGTCAGTGATACACTGCAAAGCACAAGAACTTCATGAATACTACCTCATAAAAAATATATAAATACATATTTCTGAATAGCTGTGTGTGTGTGTTTACACTCAAAGTAACTTCTAGTATTGATGTCACGATAAAATATATGCTGCACACTCCATAAAATATTTGGTGATTGAACAAAGACAGTGTAACATAAAGAGAACTCTTCAGTTTTGCTGAAGACATGACAACCTCTCTAGTGATGGTGCCACAATAAAATCTATCAATCACACACAGTAAAAACGGCTTGAAATAGAATGTATGAGTGAGATGTTCTTGACTCTTCTAGCAGGTCAATAATTCCAAATAAAAAATAATTTGAACCACACATACTATACTACTATGGAAAGTAAATACTTAATGATGATCTCACACACACACACACACACTTGCATTTCATTCACGTGCAGTTTTCTTTGTTAGTCGGATGTTACCTGTCACTTTTCTAGGCTTTTTCTAAAAATAATGAAGTGATTTATTTAGATTTTAGTTTCTTAGACACAGAATAAATAGAAAGTTAACAATTGTAAAAATGTCTGTCTAGAGAGAGAAAGTAAAAGTAACATCATCATCATCATCGTTTAGCGTCCGTTTTCCATGCTAGCATGGGTTGGACGGTTCAACTGGGGTCTGTGAAGCCAGAAGGCTTCATCAGGCCCAGTCAGATCTGGCAGTGTTTCTACGGCTGGATGCCCTTCCTAACGCCAACCACTCCGTGAGTGTAGTGGGTGCTTTTTACGTGCCACCCGCACAGGTGCCAGACAGAGCTGGCAAACGGCCATGAACGGATGGTGCTTTTTATGTGCCACCGGCATGGGGGCCAGGCAATATATATATACTTTTTTACTCTTTTACTTCTTTCAATCATTTGACTGTGGCCATGCTGGAGCACCGCCTTTTTTTAGTTGAGCAAATCGACACCAAGACTTATTCTTTGGAAGCCTAGTACTTATTCTATTGGTCTCTTTTGCTGAACTGCTAAGTTACGGGGATATAAACACACCAGCATCGGTTGTCAAGTGATGTTGGGGGGACAAACATAGACACATAAACATATACACACATACATATATATATATATATATATATATACGTATATACATACATATATACATATATATGATGGGCTTCTTTCAGTTTCCGTCTACCAAATCCACTCACAAGGCTTTGGTCGGCCCAATACTATAGTAGAAGACACTTGCCAAGGTGCCACGCAGTGGGACTGAACCCGGGACCATGTGGTTCGTATGCAAGCTACTTACCACACAGCCACTCCTACACTTATTATATATATATATATATAAATCAAAATAGATGAACATCAATGGAATTTGTATCTTTGTGGTACCAGTGCCGGTGGCACATGGCACATAAGAAAACCATCCGAACGTGGCCGTAGCCAGTACCGCATCGACTGACCTCCGTGCTGTGGGCACGTAACAAGCACCATCCGATCGTGGCCGTTTGCCAGCCTCATCTGGCACCTGTGTCGGTGGCACATAAAAACACCATCCAAGCGTGGCCGTCTGCCAGCCTCGTCTGGCACCTGTGTCGGTGGCACATAAAAACACCATCCGAGCGTGGCCGTCTGCCAGCCTCGTCTGGCACCTGTGTCGGTGGCACATAAAAAAAAAAAAACACCATCCGAGCGTGGCCGTCTGCCAGCCTCGTCTGGCACCTGTGTCGGTGGCACATAAAAAACACCATCCGAGCATGGCCGTTTGCCAGCCTCGTCTGGCACCTGTGTCGGTGGCACATAAAATCACCCACTACACTCTCGGAGTGGTTGGCGTTAGGAAGGGCATCCAGCTGTAGAAACACTGCCAGATCTGACTGGACTGGTGCAGCTTTCGGGCTCCCCAGACCGCAGTTGAACCGTCCAACCCATGCTAGCATGGAAAGCGGACGTTAAATGATGATGATGATGATGATGATGATATATATATATAATTCCCCCTCTCTCTCTGCATACATGTATGTATGTGTGCATGTATGCATATTCATCACTCTCACTTCATGGGTGTGTGTTCATAGGTATGTATATATGTATATGTGTATGTATGTATATTACCAGTAGACATGTAGTTGCCATCACTGCCTCTCTTCCATTACAGGATCTGCTGCCTCCCTTCTATTCTAGTGGCCCTGCCCTCCCATTCCACTTCTTTTCATCTTCTTGCCCTGGTTAATCTTCTATCATTGCTTGAATAAATAGAAAAGGAACTTTGGTTTTGTGGGGTTCAAAACAACTTTACTCAAGCTGGTGTCTCCATAATATACTCCTAGTACACTTCCCCAAAACTTTTGATCTTAGGAAGCGCATCTAGCCACAGAAACCATGTCGAAATTAGAACATTTGAGTGAGACGAAAGCAGCAACATTATATAAGAATGGACACAGACAATGCTCATTCTTCGAACCCATGCCAACATGAAAAGTGTTTATAAGATGTTGCTATTGATAAGCTATACAGTTGATTTCCTTTAACTGCATAAACTTGGTTATTGGAATTCTTATGCAATTAACCAATTTTGCATAACTGCTATGATCTATCATGCGTTTTCTTATATTACTAAACTTTTACTAGAATTATGTCCAGTATTGATATAAGTGAAGTTGCATGGCTCAGTGGTTGACATAAGTGAAGTGTATGGCTCACAATCATGAGGTAGTGAGTTCAATTCCTTGACCGGGCTGTGTCTTGTGTTCTTGAGCAAGACACTTTATTTCATCTTGCTCCAGTTCACACAGCTGTAGAAATAAGTTGCGACATCACTGGTGCCAAGCTGTATCGGCCTTTTGCTTTCTGTTGGATAACATCGGTGGCATGGAGAGGGAAGACTGGTATGCATGGGCAACAGCTGGTCTGCCATAAACAACCTTGCCTGGACTTGTGCCTTGGAGGGTAACTTTCTTGGTGCAGTCCCATGGTCATTCATGACTGACTGATGGGGTTTTTTACTCTTAGCCTTTATTGATATTAATTATTACCTAAACAGCAAAGGTTTCCTCCAGACTTCTGGTTGTGAGATATTTAAGTAATCTTCATTTCATATATGCCTGGATGATATTGCTTTCAAAACCCCTTTTGTACTCTTTTACATGTGCCAAAGTTATGTTCCTAGTTTTTCTATCTATTTTATAGAAATCCTACTGCAACTTTTGTGTTTAAGGAATAGCAGTGTTAGATTTTTACGAAACTGTTTGTCAGTAAACAAGAACTTTAAGATAAATCTGTTTTAGTGTGTTTAGTGGAATATGTCCTATTTTCTTTCCCGGTCACCATATTCCCTTGGCCTTCACAAAAGTAGAAAATTGGTTTATCATGTATCACTGATGGTTAAAGATGTTAGCTACAAATGTTTCTAGTTTAAACACCAGGTCAGCCGGTTTTGAGTCATTGAGGTTATTTGTTACCAATGATCCCTGTACCAATCTCTTGGTACCTAATTTTATCAACCCTGAAAGATAAAAAGGTGAAGCTGATCACAGAGGATTTGAATTCAGAGCTAAAAGCATTTGCAGAGAAACCACAAGGCATATTTTCTAACTTCTTAACAAATCTTTTAGTCCAATATCTCTCAAACATTAACTATAATGTTTTCAAATTTTGGTACAGGACAAGCAGATTTTGAGAAGAGGAGGAAGTCAATTATATGAATTCCAGTACTTGACTGGTACTTATTTTATTGACTCTGAAAGAATGAAAAGCAAAGTTGGCCTCAATGGAATTTGAACTCAGAATGTGAAGATGAACAAAATGCCATTAAACATTTTTGTATGGTGTGCTAACAGTTCTGCTAGCTCATCAACTTAAACAAATTAATTATGATACAAATTGTGTGTCGGTTATAAATTACATTTATAAGATATTGGTATCATGTTGTTACTTGTCTATCATTGGTCATAATGAAATACATAATTTTCTTCTTCTTCTTCTTCCAGGCTGGTCGAAGATCTGCTTTTTTAACACCTGCCAAGAAAGCCCGCTTAAGGAGCAACCCTACCAGGGTTCGCTTTGCTGATGCTGTCACTGTGAATGGTACTTCTGTTATTAGTGTAAGTTTCCATATTGGTTCTCTAATTCTTTAAATTCTATTTTACTACATATGTGAAGATTGTGTATTTTTTCTCTCAGAGACAAGGAGGAAACCTCTGAGTTCTTATAGATAACCTACCAGAAATAGCAGGTAAATCTTCTTCAAATCATATTCCATTCCTCTTAAATAAAGAAATAACCCATATGATAATGTAGAGCTATGCTACACACCCTTTCCTTTTTCTCATGTTTTCCTTTCAGCCATCAACCGTCAATGATTCATGTGGTACATTAATTGCATCAACCTAGTTAATTACCTCAAATGCACTTAACATGTACCACAGGAAAATCTGAGTTGCCACATTCGAGGTATCAGGTGCATACAATATACATCAATTTCTTCGGCTAAAAGGTCGTGTTCCAATATGGCTGCAGTCAAATGATTGAAATAAGTAAAAGAAAAAAAGTATGTTGCCAGTACTGCCTGACTGGCCCTCGTGCCGGTGGCATGTAAAAGCACCCACTACACTCTCGGAGTGGTTGGCGTTAGGAAGGGCATCCAGTTGTAGAAACTCTGCTAGATCGGATTGGAGCCTGGTGCAGTCATCTGGTTTGCCAGTCCTCAGTCAAATTGTCCAACCCATGCTAGCATGGAAAGCAGACGTTAAATGAGGATGATATATAAATATATATCAGGAGATATGTATGTATATATTGGTGTGCTGGTACTGCTAATAGTCTGCTGGTACTGCAAATGGCTAGAAGGGAGTAGAAAGCTCTCTTACTCACAGTATGTTTTGGACACAGATGAGATGTTAGTTAGTTAGTTAATTTTTTGGCTCAAAAAGCAAAAAGCAAGGCCATGTAGGGGACATGGAGTTATGTACAGGGTGGTGTTCATGTAAAGAGTTCAGGCCACTTGTGGTCAAGGGAAACTTTGAACCGAGCGGTCGTCGGCATCTTCACCATCTCGTCCAGCAGCTTATTCCACGGTTCCGCAACCTGGACGGAGAAAGCCCCTCTCCTTCAATTGTGATGAAATCGTCGCAGATAGAGCTTTGCGGAATGACCCCGCAGCCGACGCTCTGGAGCAGGAGTGAAGAACAGCTCTTTCGAGAGGTTACACTTTCCGCTTATGATGTTGTGTGCAATAATGAGATCACCACGGCGTCGTCGTTTTTCTAGAGAATAAAGGTCAAGCGTCTTCAGCCTTTCTTCATAAGACAAATTCTTGAGACCAAGAACCGTGCGGGTAGCCAGCTTCTGGACTCTTTCGAGATGCTGTATGTCTTTGAGGAGATAAGGAGAGGAGGCTTGAATCCCATACTCCAATATGGGTTTCACCAGCGTGACATAGAGCGGTTGGGAATATGGCTGCTGTGAGCATTCCGAATGGCCGTCGAATCAAGAACAGAACTCCGCGTGCTTTGTTGGCAGCATGGACGCTGGAGATGTTGATAACCAGCCAGAAATGATATTTTCCTGGGGTTATATATATTTATATATGTTTCGTAGTTTAAATTGGATGTGAAATGAAACAATTTTCCAGATGGTTATTGACACATGATCTGTGTCTGAGACATATTGTGAGTAAGGGAGCTTACCACTACTTTCTAGCCATTAACATTATAAGCAGACTAGTAGTTTCTGAGTAATTTCCTGTCGTCTGTACTGGACAACCACCTGGCTACAGACAGCATCTACTCGACCTTACTTGCAGTATATACTTATAGAAGTGACAGATAGTCACTGATCTCATAAGGAGAAAAACAATGAGTTTTAAATTTCTGAATGAGATCTATGTTGTAATCTCTCTATATATAAAACTGAGAATGTGTGTCTGTCTGCCTGTCTGTCTGTCTGTCTGTCTGTGTGTTTCCCTAAAACTTGAGAACTACACAACCAATTTCATTCAAATTTTACACATGCCTTACTTAGGGTCCATGTAGTTTCATGGGCAAAGAAAAAGTTCAACTTCTTGCATAGAGCGAGCCCATAGCAATATCATATCTTCTCCACTATTTCAGTATTACATGTTAAAAGTGAAACAAAAACATTTCTCTATTTTATGTCAGATGCTTTCACTTTAACAATAAAAATAATATTAACAATTGAATTATATGTAGTAAGTAATAATTAAAATCAAACTAAAGTATAATATAATCGTAACATAACAAAAGTAAAAGTAGCAATTGGTATAAAATTGCATCAATGATTTGAACTTGAATAAGTGGTTTCACATGAATGGGAATAAATTAAAAATAAAATTAGTGTGCAGAAATGGAATAGTCCAGATGGATAATAAAAAATTAAATTAAAGAAAAGACTATTGTCTATAAAGTATACAATGTAGAGAAAAAAGATTTGAACACCTGGAGGAAATTACAAGAGATGGGCTAACAATTCCAGTCTGTTATATATTTTGAGTATTGTTATCACTAGCGATATCAAGATATAACTTTGTATTTTGTATTTTATGTGTAGATGTATATATATATATATATAGATGTACATGTAATATGTACACATATATACATGCACTAGCACTATAACCCGGCAACGACGGGTCATAATGCTAGTAGTACTATATAGTAAAGTTTATTTGCCAACATAACATGGCAGGCCAGCATAGGACTATGTTACTATTTTTTAACCTCAGGAAAGCATCTTTTCCAGCTGGTTATCAACACATGATCTGTGTTCAAGACATACTGTGAGTAATGGAGCTTACTACTCCCTTCTAGCAGATCCTGGGGTTAAAAAGTAGTAACACGGGGGCCAGTCAGGCGGTACTAGCAACGACCTCACTCAAATCTTTTTATGCATGCCACTGGCATAGGTGCCAGTAAGGCGACGCTGGTAACGATCACGCTCGAATGGTGCTCTTAGCACCCTAGGAGCATGGGACACAATATATATATATCATATATATATATATATATATATATATGATATGGGGGCAGTTTTTAATACTGGTGAAATAATGTGCATAAGAGCTAAGACTGGACAGTAACATTGCAAAACTTAAATTATTATGCTTGACAATGAATATTTGCAGTGCATGTGCAAACTTGAAACAGCAAAAATATTGATATTTTCTCTCTTTTTACATAAAGATAATCACTTCTGGTGCCTGTCCTATGATATCATATGTTAAATTCAGTATGAATAATTCAGCTGCAAACAAATAAAACATTTAAATACCTATAAAATAAAAATTAAGATTATTATACACCTGGGGCAACTAAAGCTGCTGTTTAACAGTGTAATTTAAATTGTAAATGAATTATACTATTGATACTAATACTATTGATGAATACTATTGATGAAAAACTCATTACTAAAGAATAAGTATAGTTCTGAGCAAACTACATACTTTTTATAATATTATGGTAGCCATGCTATGGTATCACCTTAAAGTATTTTGGTATATTTACTTAGTATTTTGTCTGCAGCTTATTTTAAAGGAGGCGGGGATTGACAAATTCCACCTATTGTTAAGGGACGTTGCTCACACCTAAATATCTCTATGTAATTTCAGTCAATCTCCTTGCCTCTCTGTGTGTGTGTGTGTGTATATATATAGCATCAACAAAGGAGTCCAGTGTAATCCATAGGCAGCTGAAGTGTAGAAAGTCCAGTAGAGAATCTGTAGAAGTTCGTTGGTGATGAGAGGAGACAGTATCACATCAGTCCTCCA
This sequence comes from Octopus sinensis, assembly GCF_006345805.1. NCBI lineage: Eukaryota > Metazoa > Mollusca > Cephalopoda > Octopoda > Octopodidae > Octopus > Octopus sinensis. The sequence continues at coordinate 49,939,042 of NC_042999.1, read as the reverse complement.
TGCTAGCATGGGGTGGACAGTGTGACCAGAAATGGCAAGCTATGGGGCTGATTCTTAGAGAAGAGAATATGGAAGAGTTCAGAGTTGCAAATGTTACAAAATCCTTTGCCCTTGTCATAAGGGAAAAGAGATGGACAGGATGAACTAATCTAAATTAAAATCCTTATTGTTGTCTTTAAGATACCAAACAAATTTACTTAGCCCTGTGCAGTTGCGTTTACTGCTATCCCCAAATGAAGAATAATGATTGGAAATTCTCTTAGATAACTGGGAAGAGGAAGCGCCAATATAGAAATAGACATTGGTACCAGAAGTGATTTTACATTGGTATATAGAATTCTTAATCTTAGAATTATTAGACATAAATTTAATTCTGTTGGGGTTGTCCTCAGAGACCAAAACTATGTTGTTGTTGTTGTTGTTGTTATCATCATCATCATCATTATGCGAAGAGCTGGTATTAACAAAATTATTGTTGGAACTCTCAGAAAATAAATTTTTATCTAGCAGGCTGGTATTATGAGAAAATATAATTTGTGAAAGATTCTTTGTGTTGGAGTAGGTAACTCTAACTCTATGAGAATTAATAATTGAATAATATCTAGAATTTTTTGGAAAGTTCTTACTAATCGCTTCACGGAACTAGAAAGGAAGATTAGATTTCATTTGTCTTCCATATGGAATAACAAACCAAATAGTTTTCCTAGTAACAGTCAAATTGTACTATCTATAAAGAACGGTTAAATACCTCTAGAGTGAAAAAATGGGCTTAAATAACGGTTGCTTCCCTTACTCTGTAAAGGAATTTTATCATGTTTTGTGTTGTTGTTAATATTAGAATTAAAATCACTCTTCTTATTACAACTAGATTTCTTGTCTCAAATAGTAGATGATGGATGAGATTGAGCAGAATCAATGTATGGAACTTTTTCTTAATACCCTGCTTTAACTAAGCCAGAGTTATAAAATTCTGCCTTGTCATTAAAAATGTTAACATTGGCGGATAATTTAGACAATCTAGCTGAAATTTTTTAAACTAAATTCTTAGTAATTGCCCTAGTATGATTCCTGGATGGATTAATATACTTGAGATTGGGGGAAGGTTTGTGGTATGGGAAGTATGAGTTATTGTGCAAATTAAGAGTAATATCTAAGAAGTTAGCTTTAGTTATCTCATCTTCAAAAACGATGTGAAAGCCCATTCTATGAAAAACCTAACTAACCTATTCTTAATCTTCTGTGTTTTTTGATTGGAAAAGTTTTGGAGGTAAAGCAAACAATCATCTCGATATAGACCTCCACACATGTCTGGGAACTAGTCAGCCATTTCCTGAAGTATACATATGCCGACTAAATCCACAATTTGGGCAGAATCTGAACTTCCCATTGGGACATTGAACATGTTGTGAGTATCCTTCCAGACCCACAACTTGTTATCAAACTTAATGATTGATTTTCTGGCAGCCAGCACCACATTAATTTCCTTTCTAGAGAGACCTGCTTTATTGTGTGCATGCCAGAGTGCCTCATTGAGTATAATAGGGTTGATTGATAAATAAAAGATAGATATATCAAACTGAATAAATTTGGTGTTAACCTTTTTAGCAATAGAAGTAAACCAATCAACAACTTGAAAAAAATTAGACCATAAGCTAAGTTTTAATCTATTGATTAATGTAGGGATATACTTATCTAAGATGCAATTACTAAGTATACCTATTTCTTTACTACCCACAAGGGACTAAACACAGAGAGGACAAACAAGGACAGACAAACGGATTAAGTCAATTACATCGACCCCAGTGCATAACTGGTGCTTAATTTATCGACCCCAAAAGGATGAAAGGCAAAGTCGACCTTGGCAGAATTTGATTTCAGAACGTAACGGCAGACGAAATCCCACTAAGCATTTCGCCCGGCGTGCTAATGTTTCTGCTAGCTCGCCGCCCTAAGTATACCGATGTCTGAGCTGGAAGGACAGATAAGCCGTAAAGATGGGTTATTTTAAAAGTTTTGTTTGTGGTCTTTTAAAATAAACTGAGGTTGCCTTGGATTCAATGGTTCTGTCTTCATCTGTAATCCATACGATTCCATAATTCCTTTAGCTTCTAGGTTACCCTGCCTGAGTATATTCATACTGGTGATCTTATAGTTTTTTTTAATTTCTTTTTCCAGCAGTTCCAAATAGTAGCTCTTGATAAGGTTATAGAGGTTTCCCGTTTTATCAGATTGAACAAGGATGTAATTCCCCTCTCTCTCTCTTTCAGAGAGGCACAAGCACCTACACGCACATATACACACACGGCAGTAACTTCCGCCTGCCGAATTCAATCACAAAGCTTCGGTCGGCTCGGGGCTATAGCAGAAGATACCTACCCAAAGTGCCACGCAGTGGGACTGAACCCGAAACCATGTAGCTAGGAAGCAATAATTTCCTTTTTCAATCTAGAGTTGGGTGGAGGGCTGCTCTTCGATTTAAATAATTTTTTATACTCAGAAGAAATGTCATTATTGGTCTGTTGTAAGTCCTTATTATCAAAGAAGAAGGTGAGACATCTGATGCATTTGATAAAGGAATTCGTCTTATTGATGAATTCCTTAAGGAAAGTGTTCCTTGGGGGAATGGGAATATCCTTAAGCAAAGCGTTGATATTTTGCTACCCTGGTAACTGTTTATTGAAATTTCCGTGTTAACTGTAAACAAAGGATAATTCATTCATCCATTTACATATATATATATATATATATATATATATATATACACACACACACACGCACACATATGTATACATAACATACATAATGCATACACACACTCTTATGTAATCACCTTTCTATAAACTTGTTACTTTCATATCACTCTCCCTTGTCCAATGATGCCTCTCATGCTGTTTTCATCCAAACTTCTTATCAGTAAATGTTGGGTAGCTATCAGTCCCCTTTCTCTCTCTCCCTCCTTTTACACTCTTTTCTATCACCTTTTCCATCCTATCACTCCAGTTCTCTTCCATTAATTGTTCTCCTGTCACTCTCTCAGTGTGTTTCTCATTCATCTCTCTCTTCTATCTGCCAATGACCAGATGACTTTCAGAGAGATGAATGCACTGATTCAGAATAGAGTAGAGAGACTCTTAAGTCTCACTGAAAACATGCAATCACTATATCAATGGTGCTTTTATTAAATGTCTCTAAAGCACTCAGCTAAATGGTTGATGATAAGAAGTACATCCACCAACTGAACACATGCTGTTGCTGCTGCTGACAATAAAGTCAATGGTAATGATGAAGTGTACATAAGAGTGTGCATAAAAAGATCTGCACAGATTTGATGTACTAAATTTCAATGAAGAAGCTTTGCTCAATCATCATCATCATCGTTAAATATCAGTTTTCCATGCTAGCATGGGTTGAACGATTTGACTGAGGTCTGGCGAACCAGATGGCTGCACCAGACTCCAATCTGATCTGGCAGAGCTTCTACAGCTGGATGCCTTTTCTAGCACCAACCACTCCAAGAGTGTTGTGTGTGCTTTTACGTGCCACCGGCATGAGGGCCAGTCAGGTGGTACTGGTAACGGCCACGCTCAAATGGTGCCTTTTATGTACCACCTGCACAGGAACCAGTCCAGCGGCACTGGCAATGACCTCGCTCGAATGTTTTTCACATGCCACCAGCACAAGTGCCAGTAAGGCGATGCAGGTAATGATCACACTCGGATGGTGTTTTTTACGTGCCACTGGCATGGAGCCCAGCTTGTTGCTCTTGCAACAATCATACTCATATGGTACTCTTAGCGCTGCACTAACACGGATGCCAGTCATCGAATTTGATTTCAATTTCAATCCCACTATGTCATGTATTGTGTTCAAATTCAACCATATTACTGCAAGGCAAAGTTGACCACATGGCTATCTATGCTTGCCTCTATATATCTGAAGACTCTACTTGTATTTACTGTATTTTAAATTATATTTTGACTCTTTATTTAAACTGAGTTGCTGTATTAAGATTGCATAATGTTTTGCTGGGAAAATGTGAATGAAGCAGCTATATTATATTTTTTCTAAAGGTCAATAGAGCTAATTATAGAAGGATACAGTAGTTACAAAACTTCCGATAATTTACTCCATTGTGCTAAATGTATTATGATTTGATTGCTTGTAAATATACTAATCATAGATAAATTTTCCTAGACAATACTATAATTCTGCTAGTCACAGACATATTCAATTTAATTTTTGAACATATGAATAAGCTCACTATAACTTTGTATCAGTAAAATAAATATCACGACATTACTGGGAAATTTCCTAGAACACTAAACTCCACTATATGTAGATACACACATAAATATATACATACATGTGTGTGTGTGTGTGTGTGTGTATATATGTATATATATATATGTAGGTCCCGGGTTGATTCGGGGTTAACCACAGTAAATAAGGTACTCAATACATAGCAGAGTAAAATTAATTTATTATATAGAAGGAGCTTCTACAGGACTAGAACTGTTTCATTCAAGAGAAATCATCAGGAAGCTGATGATTTCTCTTGAATGAAACAGTTCTAGTCCTGTAGAAGCTCCTTCTATATAATAAATATATATATATATATATATATATATATATAGAGAGAGAGAGAGAGAGAGAGAGATAAGATAGATAGATAGATAGATAGATAGACAGAGAGATATAGATAGATAGATGGATATTGTTGTTGTTTGTTCCTTATTGAGCCATGCCTGGCTCATTAGGGACAGTTTCCCAGTTTCCTTGGCATATAGGTTCTCCACCTGGACGGGACGCCGGTCCATCGCAGGTGAGCTGCAAGATGCAGGAGGAAAGAGTGAGAGAAAGTTGTGGCGAAAGAGTCAGCAGAAGTTCGCCATTACCTTCTGCCAGAGCTGCATGGAGCTTAGGTGTTTCACTGAAAAACACACATATCGCCCGGTCTGAGATTCGAACCCATGATTCCTCGACTGCAAATCTGCTGCTCTAACCACTAGGCCATGTGCCTCCACATAGATGGGTATTGCAATGTGATAAGCAAGTTCACTTTGGAACAAAGGAGTTTAGGCTTTGTTCCTAAGACATGACATTGACAGCTGGTGCCTCCACAAGTAGTGCACGCTGACTTATAGATTGAAGGAATTGGTAAATGCAAACTAAGTAGTCCATCATGCTCATGCACATACTCAGGTGTATATATGCATTTGAGTGTGAGTGTGAGTCGCAACTTCTCCTTGTTCTGATATTTATGCACAGACTGCAGTAGGTTGCTAAGAGCACCATCCAAGCGTGGTCGTTTCCAGAGCGGCTAACTGGCTTCCATGCCAGTGGCACGTAGAAGGCACCATTCGAGTGTGATCATTGCCAGTGTCGCCTTACTGGCACCTGTGCTAGTGGCATCGGTAAAAGGGTTTGAGTGAGGTCATTGCCAATACTGGCCCCCATGCTGGTGGCACGTAAGAGCACCCACAACACTCTCGGAGTGGTTGGCATTAGGAAGGGCATCCAGCTGTAGAAACTCTGCCAGATCAAGATTGGAGCCTGTTGCAGCCATCTGGTTCGCCAGCCCTCAGTCAAAATCGTCCAACCCATGCTATCATGGAAAGCGGACGTTAAAAGATAATGATGATGATGATGAATCCATTTGAGGAGTAATTTATTTACAATCTTCTACAAAACATGTCTAGTCACTCGGCTGTTCAGTTTTCAAAATAATTCAGAAAATATATTACCTTGCTTGGAAACAAGTTAGGGTCAGTGACAAGGGGAACATCTAGACATAGAGAAAGTCTGCTGTAACAGAAAATTGGATGTTAAAATGGTGATGGTGGTGAGGATGAACTAAGGAAATATTTTGTTGCTATTATGCAAAAGTGTCATAAATCCAAAACGTTGCTTTTCCAGAAAACAAAAAAATATTTTCACCATTCCGTAGCAAAACCATTGTACTACAATTTGACAATTCTTAATATCTTGGCATCTGATGCAGCTGGAGATACGATAGTTTTACTAAAAGAACTGGCTATTGCCAGCAAAAATTAATATGGAAAAACAAAAAGCACATTTGCCCAATTTTGTACATACGACAGTTTAACATAATAGTAACAATGAATATGTGTGTTTATGCATGTGTGCGTTTTGTGTCATAAATGAAAGTAACGTATTCAATACTTCTTGTTAAAATAAGTTATTATACACATCTGGTTCTTACTGTGTTGCTACTTGGGATTTTGCATGTTGCACCTTTCTCTTGCAAAACTGCATTAAAAGGGGGAAAGAAACAAAAATCAAATGTTGCTTAGAGAAATGTTCTTATATAGGAAATGACTATGGCCCTCTTTGGAACAGATGAGGAGGGGTGTTTCCATTACAAGGATTATCTCTTTGTCTCCTGTTCATCTTTGGTGAGGAAGCATTCAAAGAAACCACCTGGATCTATCTCAAACAATGTCAGATTTTCCATGATGTGATCAACCTAGTGTGCTTTTGATCAGGAGACATGGCACCCCTCGAACATGCCAAGTTCATTGAGCAGAATATTCTCAACTCTCTCATGGGATATGCTAATAGCATTAGCTGTTTGATATAGTCAATGGTCTGTCATTCATCACCATATAGTGAACACAATCAATGTTTCCCTTGGTGGTGTCAGTGGCAGGACGTCCAGATGTTGGGTCATCTTCAAGGCCCTCTGTTCCTTACATAGATTCAGCTGCCTACTTTTGCACTGTAGATAAAGCTGAAGCATCATCTCCTAATGTAGCAACCATGTCAGCATGAATGTCCTTTGGGGGCTAAACCCTTTTTCTGCAGGTACTTGATAACATGATGATGCCAAATTTTGTCCATTTTCAAAAGGAGTTGCTACCAGTTACATTTGAAGACTTCTTAGAACAATCAGATGTCAGTTTGTCCAGAAGAAACTAATGCAGTTATTAATAAGATGAGCTGAAATTAATGCATGCAAGATTTCACATCTCTAGCATCACGCTAGTATCACTCCTTCACAGTCATCCTATGAACTTTTCAGCCCACCCTCGTACTTCTTTGGCAACTTTAGGAGGTAATGGCTTATGTTTCAGTATTATTACAGCTTCATCAGCAAACCATACACTTCAATGTACATAGTAAAAAGTCATGAAAGAATCACTTTGTAAATATAAAATCATTTTGATAATTTGATTATGCTGTTAATATTTTATTCTTCAGGCTTTTGATAATGTCTAGAATATCAGATTTTTTTAATGAAAATACCGTAGTATTAGAATATGAAATTGCTATGAAATAAACGCATATGAACAGACATTATCGCAATAGACATTTAAAAATTTATCAAAGCATTATTTATGTATTAGAACTTTGAAAAATGTCTAGTTTTTATCGCATGAAATATCTAATTTATTCAAATTATTTTTGATACTTGAAATAAGAGAAGTGATGGCTACAAATGCTGTGAGCAGTGTTTCTAATTACAGTTCTTACTATGAGTCTACTCAATTTAAACTGAATAACAGTCTGATTTGTTTCTTTCAGAAAATTCAATTAAATCTGTTCTGACCTTCTAAACCACATCCTTGCCAGACAAATTTAGTTGCTTCTTTGTGTACAGCCCAGAATTTCTGTATTAAATCAGTGGTTTTTTGTATAATTGTCAGGTTTAAGTATTTCATGATATCTCAGTAAATGTCACAATGCCACTGGCTAATAAACAGTTGTAAAACCAGACAGAATAAAGTAGACTTCCATTGATTATTTTCTCCAAAACTTAAAAAGATTTATTCTAAATAGGTGAATTGTAGCAAAAATTGCATGTTAATACTCTTTTTCTTCTATCCTTCCATAGCAGCATCAACATCCTTGTCTCTACCACCAACACCACCATGTAAATTAGGATCCCCCACAACTTGCAGGCTTGTTAACAAACTGACCGTTTTGTTTAGGAATCATTCTTTAGTAGATTTTAATCTAAAATGTAATTCCTTTACTCCACACTGAACAACAGACTATTATGAAAGAGCTCAATAAATTCAATTGCCATGAGAAGTGAGGAAGCTAATATTTTAGTCTCTTACTCTTTATTTGAGAATCCTAAAAGAATCTTGTTCTTTAAGTATAGATGGGGCTCCAAACTCCAATGGACAGAGTATTCCTATGAGGAACAATGATTCTAAGAAGCACCATTGTTAAGCTGTGCTTAGAGCATCAGTTGGGCTTAATTCAGACCTGTCTACAATCTATATATCTAGTTTATCAGGATTCTTTGAAATGGGGGTTACACAATTAAAACAATAACACCACAAAACGGATTGAATAACATACTGATTAAATAAAGTTGATTGGATATGTGGTGCACCTGTCACTGAGCCTGATGCAATTCATCATCATCACAAGAAGCAGCTCTATTACAGGTTGCATGTAGATCATGTAAGGAGTGAGACAATAATGTTATTTGATGGGCGGCGAGCTGGCAGAATCGTTAGCACGCCGGGCAAAATGCTCAGCGGTATTTCGTCTGCCACTACATTCTGAGTTCAAATTCCGCCGAGGTCCACTTTGCCTTTCATCTTTTCGGAATCGATTAAATAAGTACCAGTTACGCACTGGGGTCAATGTAATCGACTTAATCCGTTTGTCTGTCCTTGTTTGTCCCCTCTGTGTTTAGCCCCTTGTGGGCAATAAAGAAATAGCTATTTGATGGGGAAAATTGCCTGGTTATGCAAGAGGCAGAATTTTGCCGTTTTGACTTCAGTGAGCTTTAGTCCTCTCATATCCTATCATTACATGTTCCTAATCACTTAGACATCTACAAAACTTCTAAGAACACTATCCTTTTCATTTTGTTTTACTCTTGACAAACATGAAACAGAGTTCTTTCAAAGAGAAAAAAAAAACAGTTGGCAACTCTTTGTTTCTCGGACAAAAGCTCATCACTTAGTCGTGGAAAGATTGCAACCACCCTGCAAGTGACTAACGGTGAACTGACTCATTGTTATAAATTAAAGAACTATGAGCGACTGGCAATTCAGGTTGGCAGCAGGTCACTGTTGCTTTTGATATAGAGCATTGAGTCTCATGTAATAGTAGTGTATCTTGTATATACTTTCTTCCTTGCTGCTTCGTTAATTACATATGTACTTCGTTAAGTACAAGGATATAAAACTTCTTTTCTGACTTTTGCACAAACTCCACATTCAGTAATCATATTTGGCTACCATGCTTCATCACATTTTATATACAAGCATCATGCAATCTACCCTTCACTTGACTGAGGAATGACTTTGTCCCTAGCAGACATAATAACTCTCTAAATCTTTTCTAACCCATTCTTTTTCACTCATCTCCATTTCTATATAAATCATCTACTTTAGAAAAGCTAACAACTTCTACTGTACCTTTAAAGCATTTGAAATTGCTTATTTCACAAATACTCTCACAGTTAACTACTCTCATCCTTCTATGCCTGTAAGCCTTCACTTTGGTAGATTACAGTGGGTATTCAAAATGGAATTCTTGCTACTGCTAGGTATTGTGTCTTACTTTTAGCTAAGAACTTCTCTCATAGTTGTCTGTCTAATTTGAGGGCTTCAGTGATACCATGTCCTGGCACAAAACTGAGCTGCAACTCATGTAAGCCAATTGTCTTACTAATCATATTTTCTTAACTTGGTAGTCGCTTTATTCTTAAGCATCTCCTTTGTCATCTAGTAGCGGATAATGATACTATTACCATTCTTTGTACTCCCTAATTGACTTCTTTGCTGAATATTTTCACCATTTTGGCAACTATTCCTGATTGTCCAGATACTTTCCCTGCTTACATATCCTTAATTACATGTTTTGGTGGCACGTCTGTGCCGGTGAAACATAAAAAGCACCAACCGATTGCAGCCATTGCCAGCCTTGCCTGGCCCCTGTGCTGGTGGCACATAAAAAGCACCCACTACACTCATGGAGTGGTTGGCGTTAGGAAGGGCATCCAGCTGTAGAAACACTTCCAGATCAGATTGGGCCTGGTGTAGCCTCCTGGCTTGCCAGATCCCAGTTGAACCGTCTAACCCATGCTAGCATGGAAAGCGGATGTTAAACGATGATGATGATGATGATAAATTGTCAACTTCATTAGCTGACTCTTTTTTGGGGTTCAGTTAGAATAACCCCTCTTCCATGTATTTTCCACTTTCAGCAACTACATATAGTTACATTTCCAAGTTGTCTTCTCATGACATTGATAGATGCTAGGATGTCACTTTTCTCCAAAAATGTATTGATTTACATTGACATATTGATATGCTATCTGGAACACTTCACATTTCTGATCCTTGTGTTACAGTTGTTTAACAAATGTCTTAGTTTCAGCCTTTCTCCATGCCTTGTAGCATCTCTTTTAACTAACTGATATTGCATCTTGGTTGCTCCTTTCTTCCAATCTTTCCAAGTTTGTCCCTGGCTTTTATGGTTCTATCTACAGTAACATTCTACCACCATGTAACTTTTCATTTGATTGATACCTTAATTCAGCCAAATGGCTGGTCTATGGCTTGCAGCAAGTTGTCTTGAAGAAATGTCCAGTTCTCTTCTCTGTTATAGTTTTATACCTTCTCTCAGTCATGACGTATGTGTCACCTAGAATCTCTCCAAATCTATATCATACAAAGGAGACCTTCAGCTTCATTTTATCTTGTGTCTTTGAATCTGTCTAGCTATTACTCTGAAGTTATTTGTCACTAGTCAATATTTCTTCACAGAAGAAATACTTCTATGACATAAGTGTAACAGAAAATATGAAAGCTTTACAATTGTGAAAGAAATGAATGAAAACTGATGGAAAATTCTGGGAAATGTTTAATTAGGCACTTGATCTTCATCTGCCCTTGCTCTCTGCTGAAAGCTAAGGGTTCTAAAATTGAACTTATTTAACTCTTCAAGAAACTCTCCAGTGATATAATCATTGCTGATACAAACCATCATCGGTTTCCTTGATTTTAGATATACCCAAAGAAAGAATTTATTTTATCTCGACTGACTTCTTTTTTAACCCTTTCGTTGCTGTATTTATTTTGAGATGCTCTGTGTTTCTTTCAATTACTTTAAACATAACAAAGAATTTAGTAAAATAACTTAGTTATCATTCAGTTAGTGTTAGGAACATAAATTGTGACTAAGGTTTGGTGGAAGATTTTATTTCAAAACTTATGAAAACAAGACATTTGTATTCAGAGCCAGAGCTGGTTTCAGCCGGGTTGGTAATGAAAGGGTTAATAGCCATTATATTTTTTTACCACCAAAGACTTTCATAGATGAAGTTTCATCATCTTTATCATTTTATGCTTATTTTTTCCATGCTAGCATAGGTTGGACAGCATCTCATTGCAGTTGGTGTCATCAGCAGGGGTTGGTAAATGTTTGGGGAGGTGGGCTAGACTGGAAATGTTTTTTTATCTTGTGGTCCAAAAGGAATAAAAGACAAAACAATAATCATATAAGGTAAACTGATTGAAAATGCCTTTTTAAATGTCACCTGTATTAATGAAGTAACCGCTATACATTCAATAACATAAAAGTCAGTATGTACTATGTATGGCATGACATACTCTTAGAGCGTTTTTTATTAGACTGAATGGAGTAATGACGTTTTTAGTAAAGATTTTGTCACCAGACAGTTTACCTGCTTTACTCAGTAAATAAGTATATATTTTTGCATTCCTTCTGTCCTCAGAATTCATTATTCATTTACACTATATTATAGCAATGTATGAGATATTGTTTGTATTTGTTGATTAATTCATTTTGGAGAACATTTACAGTTTGAAATATCATTTCTGGAGAAGCCTTTAGAAAGCATCTTATTTTTTTTTTATTTCCCTTTTTTCTGCATTGATATAAAACATTCATTTGAGGTCGTTGCAAAAGTCACTTACTTTTTTGATACTGAATATCATTGTTCATAAGTGAAGAATTTTTGTGTAGAACATTACATATTCAATAAAGTCAGAGGGACAAATGAAATATGGCCCTGAGCTGGATTTGGCTAGTGGACTATAATTTGCTAGCATCTGATCAAACAACATAAAACATATCCAACCAACTTTATTGTCTTATAGTGTCAATCAGGTACATTTTAATTGTGCCACTAGCACCAGAGGGGCTGTGCCATAGGGAAAGACTAAAATGTCTCCTTCTACCCAAGCAGTTCTTTTTCATAGTTACTCTCCTCCTAGGTGGATAGCCTGCTATGCAACCTGTGAAAATCATGCCACGTTCATATGTTCCACATTTTTTGATGATATTCTTAGTCATAAACCAAAAGTTGTTATAGTTATAAAATATGAACAGCAAAAATTGATGGTCAGCATCAGTAAGAATTAGTCAATAAGGCAATTCATAGAAAAGTTAAAAAAGTTCAATTGTTCAATTGTTATAAATATTTTTTTGTGAATAAATTAATAAATTTACTCAAAATATAACAAACTATTATTTCTTTGATGTTCATAATTTTTATTTTTCCTCCCTTTCTATATTATTCTAGCCATCCTGCCAAGAAAGCTATGTGCCTTTGATGCCGAATGTATTAAAAGTGTTTTTAGAAAACGGGCAGACCAAGTCTTTCAAGTATGATAATAAAACATCAGTAAAGGTAATTATCTATTTGGATTTTCATAAGATTGTCATATTTATTTCCAATAGAAGATCATATTATCGTTTTATTGATGTCAAATAATTTTTCCTCCCATACAATTCTTTCTATCATCACTTTTCAAACTGATTCTTTTCCTAAATCAGAAAAAAAAAAAATGATTCTAACCTGATATACAATTCACAATATTACCGATATAAAAGGTCTGTTCTCTGATATGACAAGCTGCTTTTCTTTTTTCTAATTCATATGATTGTATTTATTTAGTCAAATGTTTTATAAATTTTCTATCTGATAAGATACAGAGTTGAGAATGTATTGGAAACTGTCTATTGGAAACTTTATACATACATACATACATGCAAATAGATAGGTATGCACACACATATACATAAATACCTACATACATACATACATACCAATATTTTTAAGATTATATTTATATGCATGTATGTATGTGAGCGTGTGTACAGTTGTCTACCTATAGTTCAAAGTTTCATACACACATAAAACACATGTCTAAGCATTCAGATGTTTGCAGCTATGTGCCCCATATTCTTTTGGGTCACCGAATGTCAATAAATATAAATTCCATACAATGTATTGAATGTGTGTGTGTTTATCACACACGCAAACACACACACACACACACCCATATGCACACACATGAATTCAAGCAAAAAGAAATGAATGTTATCATCATCAGTATTTTACATCTACTTGTGTGTGTGTGTGTGTGTGTGTGTGTGTGTGTGTTGTGTGTGTGTGTGTGTGTGTGTGAAGTAGGGGTGTATGCATGCGTATGTGTGAGTATTAAGTAATGATTTATATACAGAAAGTGACAGACAAATTTCTACAATCCATTATCTCCCATTTGTATCATGTGAAATAAAGCAAGATATGAAAATAGATGTTTGAGAATGCTCCAAAGCCATCCAGTCCCAAACCATCATCATCATCAACAACAACAGCAACATCATTCACAGCACCACATCTTTCAAGCTCTGATAACACATCTTTTGTTATTCTTAATCCTCTAGACCCTAAATCAATAGTCTGACTTAAATATATAACACCTTCCTTCTCACACAGTATCATAAAAATGCCCAGTCCCTAATGGATCATATGATCTCTGAAATTCCATATAAATTATCATGGAATGAAAAGAAAAGACATTTTACTAAATATATCAAAGACTTATATTTAGAGATAATCTTTCAACGACAGAGATATCATAATATCTCAGAAAACCACAGTTTCTTTCAACTCTGTCAAAAAAATATTGTTTAATGTCTAAAACTTTAAAAAAATATATCTGTAGTGATAAAGTTATTCATAATCAAGAAATGTGCCGTTTAAATAAATGAACGAATATGAAATATATTGCCTTTACCTGATTCTATTTACACACAAGAGATAATAATGAAAAGTAGATCTATCACAATCAGATATCCTGCAACTATTTCTCTGAGGAAACCAAATGCAATGAATCTGGGTACAGCTATGTTTGCGTGGTTAAGATATTGGTTTTGAATTAAGGCGGCGAACTGGCAGAAACGTTAGCACACCAGGCAAAATGCGTAGCCGTATTTCGTCTGCCGTTATGTTCTAAGTTCAAATTCCACTGAGGTCAACTTTGCCTTTCATCCTTTCGGGGTCGATAAATAAAGTACCAGTTATGCACTGGGGTCAATGTAATCGACTTAATCACTTTGTCTGTCTTTTTTGCCCCCTCTATGTTTAGTCCCTTGTGGGCAATAAACAAATAGATATTGGTTTCAAATTTTGGCACAAAGTGAGCAGGCTTGAGGAGGTGCTAATTTGATTAAATTGGCCCCCAGTGTACAGCTGGTACTCATTTTATCAACTTCAGAATAGATGAAAGGCAAAGTCAACCCCAGCAGAATTTGAACTCAGAATGTAAAAACTGGATGAACTACTGCTAAGCATTTCACCCAGTGTACTAACAGTTCTGCCAGCTTGCTGTCTTTTCTTTAGTTAAGATATTAGCTCTGCAATATCATGATTGTAGGTTTGGGACCACTGTGTGGTATATTACTCTTTTACTCTGTTACTTGTTTCAGTCATTTGACTGTGGCCATGCTGGAGCACCGCCTTTAGTCGAGCTAATTGACCCTAGAACTTATTCTTTGTAAGCCTAGTACTTATTCTATTGGTCTCTTTTGCCGAACCGCTAAGTTACAGGGATGTAAACACACCAGCATCAGTTGTCAAGCGATGTTTGGGGGACAAACACAGACACACAAACATATAGAAACACACATGCATATATATATATACACGACGGGCTTCTTTCAGTTTCCGTCTACCAAATCCACTCACAAGACTTTGGTTGGCCCGAGGCTACAGTAGAAGACACTTGCCCAAGGTGCCACGCAGTGGGACTGAACCCGGAACCATGTGGTTGTTAAGCAAGCTACTTACCCCCCAGCCACTCCTACGCCTATATTGGTCAAGTGTCTTCTGCCAGCCCTTCCTTACCTTATGAATTATATTTGCTAGATGTTTATTTGCAACTATATATATATGAAAATATGTCTTCACAAGAAGGAAATGTTACCTTGCCAGGAAACAGGTGAGGATTAGTAACTGGAAGAGCTTTCAATGGTAGAAAAATCTGCCTTGATGAATTTCATCTGACCCATGAACACATATAATAATTGACAATGCTATCACTGCCACAACATATCGTTATCATTATTATTATTGTTATCACTATCATCATTATTATTTTTATCATTATTATTATCATTGTTTAAATTGGAAAGCTGGTAGAGTTGTTTGCATGCTGTGCATTATACTTAGTAGCATTTCTTTCCAGTTTTTTGTTCTGAGTTCAAATTCTACTGAGGTTGATTTTGACGTTTATCATTGATGAAATAAGTACAAGTTAAGCACTGGGACCAATGTTAATGACTAGGCCCCTACGTCAATTCAGCCCTTGTGACCATAATTTAAGAATTATTTCACATTTCCAATGACATTCAGAAGAAAACAGTCTGACAAGGAATCGTATATTTAACTATTTGACATGCAAGAAATAGGAAACAAATCTTCCTTCAAATCACATTCTATTATTTTCTAAAGGAATGGCACATTAGTGATAGAAAGCTGCATAAATAAGTTCCAATCTTTAATTAATAATAATATGATAATGAAATTATTGTATACAGTGCTCAGGTGCACCACAACTTGTCAGAAAGTGTGTATAAAGTATATGCAGTAATGTACAAATGTCTGGAAAGCGAACAATGTATGAGTCAGATACATGCTTGTGTGTGTATGGAGGGGAGGAAATCGGGTGTCGTGTTGGCGAATCTCAGGAAGCATGGAAGTTTTGAAGGATGCAGTGCTCCGACAACTAACAACTGATGCCGGCAGTTTGTTCCATGCTTCAGCAACTCTCAGCGTGAAAAAATGTTTCCTAAAGTCATGGGAGCTGTGTTGTTTTCTGACTTTGTAAACATGTCCACGGGTGTTAGACGGGTGGAGTTCGAAAAGGTGCTCAGAGTTATTGTTTGTAAGATGGTTGATAATTTTATGGGTGTCTGCCAAGTTAGCTGCCAGATGTCGGAGTTTCCATGTGTCCATACCCAAATGGATTGGAGCATGGTGCAGCTCTCTAGCTCACCAGCTCCAGTCAAACCATTGAACACATGCCGGCATAGAAAATGGAGTTAAATGAAGATGATAACAAAGATGTTTGATGGTCATATTGGAATTCCTTGGACCAGACAGGTCTGCTCAGTCACAGCTGACCTGGGATTACACAGCAACAACAATAACAATAAGTGTAATCAATGAATTCTTTGCTTTTGAAAATGGGCAATCCCTCATGAATTGTAATGTTGTTTGTTCTCTTTGCTGCTGCCTGTACAGGTAGGCTAATGATCCATCCGTTATATGGGCTAGTTCTATGGTGTTCAGCTAGGGTGTTCTCTAACCTAGGCTAGCCCTGCCATCAATGTGCCTTTCTTCTAGTTCTGCAGTGTGCATTAGTTCTACAATGAGTATCTCCTATTCCAATTTCCCTGCCACATCTTCCAGCTACCACCCTCATTACACCAGTTGGAAAATGCAATAAAATCTTATAGTTAACTTGTGAACATGTAATATTCACATTTGATTCTGCCAGAACATATTGAGAATAAATAGATGTTATACACCACAGGAGTTCAAGACTTATTGTTCTTGGGAACTTCTGTATAATTTTTACCTGATTTTCAAAACAGAATCTCTCATACCACCTCACTCCATTCACCCAATCATTCCACCGATTCCTCCAACCCCAGCATTTCCATTTATTCACATACATCATCATCATCCAGTGTTTTAAATCTGGGTTTTGTCCCTGTTAACCGGGGTGGCCAGATCTATCTCAATGCCATAGCAACCACCCTCGCACCATCTCGCTCGGTTTTGGGCATCCTCCTTTTTCCAACCAACCCTTCCAGTCTTCTCTTCCACCAGTCCCCTCAACTTTTTCCTCAGTCAACCTCGCTTTCATGTGGCATTTACCTCAAATGCAATCACCCTCCTCAGAACATGCTCTTCATCCCTCCTCAACACATGCCTATACCACCTCACTCCATTCGCCCAACCATTCCACCGATTCCTCCAACCCCAGCATTCCCATCAAATCCTCAGTCCTCCTCTTATCAAACAGCTTCACCCCACACATTTCTCACACCATTGCTCTCTCCGTCCTTCTCAAAATTACCATCTCTCTCCTTCAGACACCATGTCTCACTCCCATACAGCATTTCAGCTCTCACACAACATTTATAGACCCTTCCCTTCATCTTTAATGAATTAATTGGTTTGAATTAATCTTGCATTATCTTGTAGATGTGAGATATTGATGATGTTGGTGTTCATTTTAGAATGACATTTCAGGATAGGTGTGAGAGGCTAGATCTGGTTGGTTTGAACATAAAACAGGTAGAATATTTGGTCTGGTTTAAATGCTAAATGTAGTATATATATACATGATTTATGATCATTCATGTCACTGTTACTGGGCAAAGTTTGAAATATTCCATGCCAAATCATGTGACTGTTTGACTGCATGAACCTCTCTCCACTCACCCATGTCTTCCACCCTTCATTTTTCTAAAAGTGATCTCATGTGTTCACTCTATAAGTAAATGTTTGTTATTTCTTTATTGTCCACAAGGGGCTAAACATAGAGGGGACAAACAAGGACAGACAAACGGATTAAGTCAATTACATTGACCCCAGTGCGTAACTGGTACTTAATTTATCAACCCCGAAAGGATGAAAGGCAAAGTCAACCTCGGTAGAATTTGAACTCAGAACGTAATGGCAGACGAAATACCGCTAAGCATTTCGCCCGGTGCGCTAATGTTTCTGCCAGTTTGCCACTTCCTATTAGTATATGTTTGTGTTTTTGATTGGATGAAGAAATTTTGTATTGGTTATTTGTGGGACCCTGATTTTAGTACCCCTGATAATCATCTAGTCTGTGTAGTGTGTAAACTCAGCCCTGCTAATACTCCTTTACCATTTTAATTTTAACGCATTTTGGTAAAATTACAAGTATTTTCGAGATGTTTTTACAGAGGCAGGTGATGTGCTCTTTTTATTGGAATACAATATAATATCTATGTTAATATTTGAAATTGTGATCTTTTGACCAATGGCTTGACTGCTTATCTATTCCTTCATAATATTTGCTTTAAGCCAGGAAAAAAAAAAAAGAAGAAACCTCAGTAAATTTATCTCCAAAGAAATTTAACGGTCTTTAATTAAACTCACCAAAAAATTAATCAAGCAGAAACAAAATTAACACAAAACATTGATGCATAAAAATTTCATGAAACAAAAAATGAGAAAATACAAACAAAAAAATAAACAACTAAATCTTTTGAATTCAGATTTCATATAAAATCTAGCAGACCTTCCTCCCTGAACAAATTTATTGGAAATCACCTCTGGGTGATCGTGTGTGTGTCTTTGTATGTGTGAGTGAGTGTCTTTGTGTGTGTGAGTGTGTGCATGCAATTTTCTGTCTGTTTGTCTTTGGATAGAGGCAAGTCAATAAGTAACATGTTTAGTTAATCAATGAACATACAACAAAATGATTTCTTTAAAGAAATATAAAGAAACTAATACTGTAATAAAGCCAAAAAAAAATAACAAACATCAAAATGATGTGTTGCTTTTGAAGAAAATCAAAACATTGGCTGTACCAATTTCTTGGGATAACTGAAATAATATTTAAATCAACATCATTTTTAATTATGATACTTCTCTCTTATCATTTTGATCAATATGTTGATTTTTTTGATTTTTTGCAATGAGAATATTTCAGTACAATCTGATCTAGATTAATTATGGTATGATAGTTTGGGTTTGTGTCCATACACAGATGCAGAGATTCCAAATTTTTAATGAGATTGCAAGGAAAATTCTTAGCTGCAAAGGCATCACTCTATTTTTTGCAGCTGTAAAACAAGACAAGATCTTTTACAGTGTCACAGTAGCCAGGTGGGTATAAATGTAACTAGGTACAGGTGATTACGTCATGAATGCTGTACAAGCCATATATGAGAATGGTGTTAAGAAAGTTAATATTAGCTGTGAAGTTCAGTGAGAGATTTGCTATATGTGTGTTTATCAGGAATCTTCCTGAAACTTTATATATCCATTATAATTTTTATTTTTTTAAATTCCCATCTCAGGATAATAATTCATGAGGTACATTCAGAAACAGTAAGAAGCTTGCTTCCCAATCACATGGTTCCTGGTTTAGTTCCATTGCATGGCACTTTGGACATCACCTTGGGCTGACCAAAGCCCTGTGAATGGATTTGGTAGACAGGAACCGGAAGAAGCCCATCGTGAATATATATGTGTGTGTGTGTGTGTGTGTATATATATATATATATATATATATATGTGGGGAGAATTCACGAAAAAAACAAAAGACAAAGACAGCTGGTGTAGAAAACAAACAGATGTATTAGTATAATGCTTGAGAATTGAAAAAGTTTTTAATGTTTCGAGCCTACGCTCTTCCACAGAAAGGAACACAGAAAGAAACAAGGAGAGAAAAAAATGTGTGTAGTGGTTACCGAACTATCATACCATTATGCTTGTGTTTGTCCCCTGTCCCTGCCTGACAAATGGTGTTGGCATGTTTACATCCTCATAACATAGCAGTTCTCAGCAAAACGAGACTGATAGAATAAGTACCAGGCTGAAAAAAACAAAAAGTCCTGGGGTCAACTTGTTCAGCTAAAGCACTTCGAAGTGGTGCCCCAGCATGGCTACAGTCAAATAACTGAAACAAGTGAAAGACAAAAGACGAAAGATTCACTCTCAAAATATTCTGGCAGATTCGATCTTGAATATTTGATCAACGTTGATTTGCATCATCAGGAAATATTTCCTCCCTTTAGAAAACGTGTATTCATAACACATGTGATACACCAGTTAACTTCTTATGTTATGGACTTACATCTTCTAAAACGTGGTGATGTTCTCCAATACCCAAAGGAAAGAACAATAAACAAAACAGAATAGCGATCAGATATACACATTTGATTCTGCCAGAACATATTGAGAATGAATAGATGTTATACACCACAGGAGTTCAAAACTTATTGTTCTTGGGAACTTCTGTATATTTTTTATCTGATTTTCAAAACAGAATCTGTCAAAAAAATTGCAGAAATTTCAAATCTGAAAACTTCTTTCTTTGGATAACAGAATGCATTAACATAACCCAACTCTTCTACTCCTCTTGTGCTTCAATTGTATTTTTTAGTCAAAAGATGTAGACATTGACGGTAAGGGTTGTGATGAGGTAGGTGGTGTTGGTGGCAGTTGCGATAATGTGGATAAAAACGTTAAGGGGAAAAGGAAGAGGTTAAAAATTCAGTGAAAATATTTTTATATGCAAACACACACACACACACACACAATGTATGTTTACAGTCAGG
>NC_042999.1:49868408-49908408 GCF_006345805.1 Octopus sinensis | reverse complement strand
GACTGCTGGGGCTTGTGAGAGAAAGGGAGAGGCAAGGATTCTCCAACAAGAGAAGTGGTCAAAATGATTTCAATGGAACAGATGCTGCTAAACTTACCAGGTGGTGATATAAAACTTTGATAGATTAAGTCTGCCACCTAAGTAGGCTATAGCTGGATTTGAACTCAGAATGCTAAGTGCCAGAGCAAATGTCATAAAAGATAGGTCCTTTATTTACTGACCCCTGGGAGGAGGAAAGGCAATCTTGAAATCAAAGCCTAGTTGAATTAGTGAATTGATAAAATGAAATTCTCTCCTTTAAAAGTTGAATCTAAATCTAACTAAGTTTACTGAGAACATATTGACAAAAAATTTACCTGAATGAATGAAGGAGCCTCTACATGGCAACAAAATCTGCTAGTAACAGCAGCCAAATTATCTTCAAATCACATGCTACTGTCTTTAAAGAAAAATAAAAAAAGAGATATTAAAGAAAGTAGTGAATGAAACAGGGTTTGTTCATAGGTTTACTCAACCAGGGTTGATCCTGGGGTAAACAACAAGAACATAATTTTAGGCACTCTTTACTAACTGCCTCCAAATGAACTTATATGCTTGGTTTTATACTGGACAAGCTTCTGCAGAAGAAATTGTGTTAGCTGTGAAGTAAGGAAGTGAAACAAAGGATGGGCAACAGTCTACAGTTCATCTGCTGAGAATTGTCCCAAGACACTCACAATGGTAAGCACATGGCAAAGACATTGCAAAGGGTTCATTTATCAACCTGATAATGCAAAGAAGAGCTTGACATAATCTGATGTGTTCTTATTAGATACTAGCAGTATCGCCCAGCTTTGCTCAGGTTTGTTTCAACCCTTTAGAATTGAAATTTTTGAAAAGTAAACATTTTGCATTATGTAGCTTGTTTTCCTCTTGAAGTGAACATTTTTCAGGTTGAAATACACCAAAAATTGGTGACACAGCAGTCAAAAAATCGTAAAAAATAGGGATTTTCATAGAAAAAAAAGCACCTTTTTGATGTAAATAATTTTTGGTTTTAACATGGTCTGATTTGAATTTTATCTTCTACAGAATGAAAAGCAAGCTTTCTTCTGTTATACTCTCAATTTTGGTCAACTTGCACTGCAGGGTCTCGGAAGAGATAGTGTTAGTTGAAGGCTACCAAACCTGCCACACACACAGACAACTTCAGCTTTATATATATAGAGATTAGCTCCTTTTAGTTTGTTATTCTTTCATTTGGTTCAGTTATTGGATTGTGGCCATACTGGGTCCCATGTTCAAGAGTTTTAGTCAATCGAATTGTTCAGTGGGTCCCATCTTCATGGGTTTTAGTGGGTCCTGCTGTTATGAATTTTAGTCTATCAAAATCTTAAGTGCTACATTTTCTCATACATACTTTTTTTCATTTTTACTGAAATCATTTGAGAAATTATGGACAAAAATAACCTAAAGAAGCATGCACTGAAATAAGTACTGGTGATGATGTGATTGACAAAAAAATAATCCTTCAAAGAACCTGGTGTGACAGTGGTTCAATAACTGAGACTAGTGAAATGTTGAAAGAATATTTCCCACTTGCTTAGAAAACAGAGAAACTAGAAATTTTATTTGCTAAAACACCTGCTCTTTTATAATCTGTAACTTCTAAAGAAAGCAGTAAATAACAAGTGTTATATATTTTCCTTTGATCCATGAGTGCTAATCATAAACTTCATGCCTTTAACACTATATTTCATTTATAATATAATGATTTCTGTAAAATTTACATTACAAAATGAAAATACAAATTGTATTCTCTAGAAAACAACTTGTTCTTTGTTGTTTGCACAACAAAAAGATAGAAAGAATGAATGAAAATTGTTGCAGTTAAAATTATGATTTTAGAAAGTGAATAAAAGAAAATAAGTTAAATTTCCATGTTACACAATTGAAAAGCTATATATTTACTGAAATAAAAATAGTGATATCAGGCTAGAATTATATGTATGAAAAATCCTACATGTTTTTGTTGAATAAAGAGATTCCAAGAATCAACGTTTAGCATTACATCTTTATGAGACATTCCTAATAAAACGTCTTACATTTACGAAATTCCATATTGGAACGGAAGCCATTAATTATTCATTTCTGCAGCATTATTGTTGCTATTCTTGTTTACTTCCTGGTCAGCAGACCTATAATCAAAAACGTTTCATCACTGACTAGCCTGCTTCTTCAGACAGTTCTTCTCAGATTACACTATGACATATGTATATATGATCTTTTATTTCTTTTAAAGAGTTTTTTTAGCAGGCCTAATGACCATATACAGCTGTGATTCTCAATCATTTCTCCCAATTATGCCCCACTTGGCATAATGTATTTCAACACTTAGCTTTGCTTTCCATATAAAAATAATACACACAAACACATACATATATACATACATAGACATACAAATATATACATACACACACACACATATAAATATATATATATATACATACATATACACAGGGTGCAGTGAATGAACTGTTGTCTAAATTATGCAAAAATGAAAATAACACTGACATCTCATTTTAACATATGTTTATGAAAATTACATAAAAGTATCTTGAAATACTAAAGAGTAAATTTATTCAATAAAATCGCCATTGGCTTCAACTATGGCTTCCAGACAGCTTTGGAATCTCCTACTACTCTTCTGGATAGTCTCCTTATTTACATTGGTGAATGCAGCCATAATCCTTGCCTTCAGTTCATCTTTGGTGTTACAAGGAGTTTTGCTGGTCTCTTGCGCAACTGCACCCCACACATAGATATCAATGAGGTTGCAGTCTGGGGAGTCAGGTGGCCATATATTAGGGGTCATGTGGTTGCAGATATTGTCTGACAGCCATGACTTGGTTCTCTTGCTTGTGTGGAATGGTGCAAAGTCCTGTTGCCAGACATAGGGTTTTCCAGCAGTCACCCTCTTGACCCAGGGTAACACTACCTCTCCAGGCACTTGATGTAGGCCTCTGTGTTGAGTCTGAAGCCATGTGGGAAGATGAATGGAGGTATAACGTTGCCATCACTAGTGATCACTCCAAATAGCATGATGTTGACTAGATCTTTCATTTTTATTACTCTCAGTACATGTTTTGGGGACACGGCAAGCTAACAGTTATTTTGTGTGTTCACCATCTGATCCTAGCAGAAATTTTTCTCATCTGAGAAAAACCAAACCATGTTTGATTGGGGGGAATACTTGAGTTAGTTCAAAAGCTTCATAGTGCAGTCTTTCCTCTTGTCCTTGATGGCTTGGGATAAAAATTGGCCCTTTCTCATCTTGTACAAGGAATACCAAATGTCTTCATGCACTACCTGCCTGATAAGAAACCCATGTCCCTGGAAGTGGACCTGATTGACTTGGAGGGATTGTTGCCAATCATGGCCTAGATCTCACCAACAAATCCAAGAATTCTTTTCTTCTCAGAATGAGTTTTTTCTAAGCTGTCATGCCTTCTTAATCACCATTTGTCTCATCCAACTCTTTCTGAAATCCGTTGCACTGTCCTCAGATTGACTCCCAAACACTGCGAATTGTTCGTATTGGAGCTTCCAGTGTGAATACCAAGCAGCACAGCATGTCGTTTCCAAATATCTGGCAGAGTGAATTGCATCATGGTGCTGTTTTTCTCACAGACACTGCCCAACTGACCCTACAATACTGTATATTCAACAAAATCAAAAACAAGCAATGCACATGTGCAAAATTAAAAGTATAAAATGGCAACAATTTACCCATTGCAGCCTGTATGTATATATATATATATATATATATATATATATATACATATATAATATTATTATTATATATTATTATTATTAGTAGCAGTAGTAGTAGTAGTAGTAGTAGTAGTAGTAATATTAGTAATATTTTATAGAATTGAGGTAACTCCTCCAGCAGGTATACAGAAGAAAGAAAAAAAAAGTAGATTGACAAGTTTATTTCTTGAATCTGTGCAAGGCACACTAGATACTGAAGTATTGCTCACTTGATAACAATGGCACTCTTCTTTTTTTTGCTATTATTACTATTATTATTATTATTATTACACTATAATCATCATAATTTTAATGTCCACATTTCCATGCTTGCTTGGGTCTGATGGAATTCATTGTTCACATGACCTTCCTGTTATCTACCTTCTATTTTCATGCAAGGTAATATTTCCCCATGTCCAGACAAGCTTTTCATGGAAATCTGGACACAAACACCATCACTCGTATGATTGTGATGTTTGTTAAGAACCACGTTATTTCCAGACAAGGAGGCACACCCATGCACACAAATATACATGTGTGTGTGTGCGTGTGCATGTGTCTGTGATGAGCTTCTTTCAGCCTCTGTTCACCAAATTTACTCAAAAAAGCTTTGGTGAACCTGGGGCTATAGTAAAAGACTCTTGCATAAGGTATCACACAGTAAGACAGTACCTGAAACTGCAAGGCAGGAAAGCCAAGGAAAGGTACCCAGTATACTCTGTAAAAGTGGTTGGCTTTAAGAAGAGCATATATAACTCATTTCAGCATGAAAAAAAAATGAATATTAAAAGGTGGCGAGTTGGCAGAATCGTTAGCACTCTGGGCAAAATGCGTAGCCGTATTTTGTCTGCTGTTATGCTCTGAGTTCAAATTCTGCCGAGGTCGACTTCGCCTTTCATCATTTCGGGATCGATAAATTAAGTACCAGTTACACACTGGAGTCGATGTAATCGACTTAATCCGTTTGTCTGTCTTTGTTTGTCCCCTCTGTGTTTAGCCCCTTGTGGATAGTAAAGATATAGGTATTTCGTCAGCCGTTACATTCTGAGTTCAAATTCCGCCGAGGTTGACTTTGCCTTTCATCCTTTCGGGGTCGATAAATTAAGTACCAGTTACGCACTGGGGGTTGATGTAATCGACTTAATCCGTTTGTCTGTCCTTGTTTGTCTCCTCTATATTTATCCCCTCGTGAGTAATAGAGCAACAGATTGTGATGGTGGTGGTAATGATGATGTATTTTGTCTAATAGCGTTTTTGAAATTTCTTACTGGTTTTGTTTTTTTTTGCAGGTTGCAGCCCGACCAGGGTCACGTCACTTTAGATGTCTTTTTCGGATCACTTTTGTACCTGTTGATGCATACCGTTTACTGAAAGAGGATCCACCAGCATTTGACTACTACTTCACTCAGGTATTGTACCTTTGCTCAGGTTCTTTCCGTTCTTTACTCTTTTACTCATTGCCGAACCGCTAAGTTACAGGGATGTAAACACACCAGCATCGGTTGTCAAGCAATGTTGGGGGGGGGTGTACAAACATAGACTCACACACACACATACATATATATATATATATATATATATATATATATATATATATATATATATACATATATATATATATACGATGGGCTTCTTTCAGTTTCCGTCTACCAAATCCACTCACAAGGCTTTGGTCAGCCTGAGGCTATATTAGAAGATACTTGCCCAAGTTGCCATGCAGTGAGACTGAACCCAGAACGATGTGGTTGGTATGCAAGCTACTTACCACACAGCCACTCCTATGCCTATTTCATTTTACTTTTTGAAAATTAATTTCTTTTTTTACTACATGATTCTGAAAATATTTAGATATTTCGCTTTAATTTAGGTTTACAAAATTATTTTGGAGAATTCTTTAAATTTACTGCAAAGAATCTTGTAACAAACGTTCTCTTTGTTCCATATTTTTCTACCAAATATTTCATGTCTGTTGTCAAGCAGTTTTTTACCAACAGTTTTAAACGATTTCACTTCCCCCTTTTTTTTATATATCAAATGCAATACAAACGAACCATATACATGTGTGTTTGTGTGTGTGTGTATGTGTGTGTGTGACTAATTGCTTACTTTATTTCAAAGTTTGTGAAACATGGGATATGACTATAGAGAATATGTGAATGCTTGAAAGAAATGAAGGCAGCCTGCTCTGCTGGATGGGTAATGTCAGTATGTATATATATATTATAGAGTGTAAATGATTTAAGAGAAAAATTTAGATTAAGAGGCATCAGTTGTAGTGTGCCAGAGAGAAGACTGCACTGGTATGGCCATGGTATGGTCATATGGGTGAGGACAACTGCATAAAGAAGTGCTGATCTCTAATCGTGGAGAGAACCTGTGGAAGGGGTAGATGCAAGAAGATGGTGGTGATGGAGGGAGCAAACCTGAAGCCATGTGCAAGCAAACTTCTTACAGTGCAGTGAATATATATATATACATATATATATATATATGTGTGTATTTTTCTTTTGTTAACAATTAACATGGGAAAAAAATAGATAAATAGTTACCAGGGTAGCAAAAGATCACACAAGTAAAGAAGTTGTAACTCCTTGTTTTTAAAGGTAGAAACTTCGGGTTTATGTGGAATTTTTTGTATAAATAAACAAATGGAGTTTAACGCAAGTATAATTCAAAGTGTTGGAAGTAAAAATATTTGAATTATACCTGCATTAAATTCCATTTATATATATATACACACACATATATGTGTGTGTGTGTACCTAATATATAAATTTATAAATGTATTAGTAAATATCTGCCTTTACAAATAGGAGTGAAATACTTAATACATAAAGTAGAATATTTTTTTATATTGAATCCCAAGTTTCAAAATGTATGCCTAAACAGCCAGAAATGGGCAAGAAGCTTCAAATTTTCACTATATACATACATACATACATACATACATACATACATATATATATATATATATATATACCACCATTATCATTTAATATCCATTCTCTATGCTGGCGAGGGTTGAATGCTTTGACAGGAACTAGCTGGCTGGAGAGCTGCCTGGATCCAGTTGTTTATTATGGCATAGATTCTATGGCTGGATGCCCTTCCTAACACCAGCCACTTTACAGAGTGTACTGGGCATTCTTGTGCATATATAAATACTAGTATTGATGTATATGTGGAGGCACAATGGCCCAGTAGTTAGGGCAGCAGACTTGCGGTTGGAGGATCGCGGTTTCGATTCCCAGATCAGGCATTGTGTGTGTTTATTGAGCAAAAACACTTAAAAGCTACATGAGGCTCCGGCAGGGGGTGGTGGCGACCCCTGTTGTACTCTTTCACCACAACTTTCTCTCCTGTTTCTTGAGTAATGCTGCGATGGATTGGCATCCTGTCCAGCTGGGGGGGGGGGGACACCTATGCCACAGAAACCGAGAAACCAGGCCCATGAACCTGGCTAGGCTTGAAAAGGGCGATGTTTATCGTTATTGATGTATATAGACTGATGAATTAGATAAATGTGTATGTGTGTGTGTGTGTGTTTATTTGCAGCCTCCCTAAAAAGAAAATAACTGTTGAAGCTAGTGACAAATGTTGTGTCTAAGCTGTTTTTTCAACAAAGTATTTGAAGGATAGGAGCATGTGTATGCATGTGTGTATGTGCACTTATATGCATATGTACATGAAAGTATATGTGTGTAATAAAATATATGTGTGTATATGTGTGTAATAAAATAGAAGTGAATGAACAAAAAAGCCAACTGACTTTTCCAATAATCTTAGAAATTTTGTTTTTTTTCATTTGCTTTAGTATTCAAATTGCAAATAACTTGAGCAAGAAGCCTGAAGTCCCTCATGGAAGTTTCGGCTGTAACTTCTAATTATTTCATGCTTATTGCAAAAAAAAAAAAAAAAAAAGCCAAATGTAACAACAATAACAAATGGGATTGCTAAAATTATATGAGTTACGAGGCATTTTTATTTTTCAATTAATTCTTCTTGCAATTACTCTTCAGGAGGAAGTTATGCAAACATGAGAATTAATTTCTTTAGTCTCCTTAAAGTAATTTAGGTGTATGTGTATATATATATATATGTTCATTAATATATATATATATATATATATATATATATATATTCATTACTATACATGTATATATTTTCATTTATGTATATATGTATTCATTAATATATATATATATATATATACATAGTATTTTGCTTTCTCTTGTCTGTCAGATTAAGTACCACTTGTCTTGCAAAAAATGGAAAAATAAAAAGAAAATAGATCTTATGAGTCCTTGCTCAAGTGCTGAAGTTTGTTTGACTTAAACTCTTGCAGTTAAGCCCATTGTACATTGAATAATTTCTTTAATATTTTGTCTGTAAAAATCTTGATTCCTTCCTCTCTGTGACTGCTTAAAGTTCCAATACTAAGGAGTATGTAAACACCAGCGATACTTTAGAATATTTTTTTCATTTTTTTAAGAAATATTATTCTAATAAAAGTTTTTCTTATTTCAATCAAAATCTTTCTTTTTCTTTCATTGCAATGTTAGAAAGTAAATCGAATAAAATCTTTTAAGATTTTTGAGAATGTTTATATAGTTGCATAGTGTATCACTCTCTGATATAATTAACTAATTTGCTTTTTTTTACAAAATAGGATTTTAGCTCAACCATAAACATCTAGTTTTCGATTTGTTACCAATTTTAATTTATTTCTGCACAAGTTATTTTGTTTCCTGCCTTATCTATTTTTACATGTCACTATTATTAACAATGCTAGGTTCTTGTAGTTGTTGAGTAAATCAGCACTACAGTCAATTCATTAAAAATAAAAAAACCCAGCAAAACTGAATATGACTTGAAATCTTTGTATACATTGGTACAAGGGTAGCTGTGCTACCCTTGCACCAATGCACTTAAAGAAGTTTTCTTTCCAACTATGCAATTTGGGCTTGATCCTTGTGTATTACACTATGTACAAGTGTCTTCTCCCATAGTTTTGGATTGATCAATACTGCATGAAATTTTATGCATAGAAAATGTGCAGAAATAGGCATAGGAGTGACTGTGTGGTAAGTAGCTTGCTAATGAACCACATGGTTCCAGGTTCAGTCCTACTGCATGGCACCTTGGGCAAGTGTCTTCTACTATAGCTTCTGGCCAATCAAAGCCTTGTGAGTGGATTTGGTAGACAGAAACTGAAAGAAGCTCGTTGTATATATATATATATATATATATATATATATATATATATATATATATATATATCTTATAAGCAAGGGCTAAAGAAGATTATTCTAAAGCCAATATACTGATATTCCACATTTAATCCGCTTGCTACAGAAAATTGAACTGAAATTCGGGCAACTAACCATTGGAACGTTTAAATTTCGTTATCTCAATATTGAATCAATTTCGGAATTAACCACATAAGGATTCGTTCCTCATCAGTTGAGCTTACGAGAGAATATAATTAAGGTACTCACATGCGTTTATGGAAACAGCCGAAGCGAATAACACAAGTACATTTTAGTAACTCAATTATATCTAAAAATAATATATATATGTGTGTGTGTATGTGTGTGTGTGTGTTTGTGTGTTTGTGTTTTACCCCAACACCCCTTGACAACCGATGCTGGTGTGTTTACATCCTCGTAACTTAGCGGTTCAGCAAAAGAGACCGATAGAATAAGTACTAGGCTTACAAAGAATAAGTCCTGGGATGCTTGACTAAAGGCTGTGCTCCAGCATGGCGACAGTCAAATGACTGAAACAAGTAAAAAGAGTAGAAATGTTAGAATACTGTTATTATTTCAAAGTGCTTTCACAAGTAATAACTGAGCATTTATTTGTGATGTGATGCTATTCTAAGTTGAGTCAAATTTATTGTAAAGAACAAATTGACTCACTCTGTAAAGTGGTTGGCATTAGGAAGGGTACCCAGCCATAAAAGCCAAGCCAAAACAAATTATGTATCTTTGTGTAGCCCCTGGCCTTGCCAGTTCCTGTCAGGTCATCCAACTCATGCCAGCATGGAAAGTGGATGTTAAATGTTGATGACAATGACGATGATGTTGATGATATACGAAATTTGAAGGAGTGGAACAGGTAAACCTATTTACCTGTTTGGCCCCCCTCTATGTTTAGCCCCTTGTGGGCATTAAAGAAATATGATGCATAACAGGCACCCATCCTGGTGGCACATAAGAGGCACACTTGTCAGTGATATGTAAAAGACACTCAGTACACTCTATGGAGTAGTTGGCATTAGGAAGAGCATCCAACCACAGAAACCAGGCTAAAACAGATAACTGGAGCCTGGTGTGACTCTTTGGCTTACAAACTCCAGTCAAACTGCCTAACCCATGCCAGCATGGGAACCAGATGCTAAATGATGACGATGGTGATGATATTGAAAAATATACAAAAATATATATATATATATAATAAATATTAGGGAATAAATCCAAACTTACAGGGAAAAATCAGATTTAGGATTGAATCCAATTTTATAGTAAAATATTATATTATATTAAATTAGAGACAAAACCACTATTAGGCAAATCATACAATGAAAAACTTAAGCCAATACGTAAGATTATTTAATTTATATTATTTAAATATATAACAAAATTATTAAAAAATATAATTAATATTAATTAATATTAATTATATTTTTTAATAATTTTGTTATATATTTAAATAATATAAATTAAATAATCTTACGTATTGGCTTAAGTTTTTCATTGTATGATTTGCCTAATAGTGGTTTTGTCTCTAATTTAATATAATATATATATATATATATATACAAAAGGCATTTTGACAGGTGAAAGAACAACAAAAATGGTGTATTAGTTTGAGGTTCTGGAAAAATGGAAGACATCTTTGGCTTTTTGAGCTTATGTTCTTCGAAGGAAAGGAATGAAGAGAAAAAACAGATAGAGGTGGGAAAATGGAGAGAAAATCATGTTTGTGTTAACAGGACTACATGATGAATTCAAGATGAGTCCTGTGGGACAACTACAGGCAGAAACAAAGGAGTGGCCAGGGATGTTGGGGTTGTGGATTTTAGGAAGAAAATAAATGGTAATATGTTTGTGAGAGTCTTGTAAATACTGGTGTAAATTCTTTGCAAGTGTTTACATCACTAAGGGGTCATAAAACTGGAAAATAGTTTTATTCAGCCATTCAATAGATAAACTCAGCCAATGATATTACTATGCTAAGTACTCTAGTCATTATGATGGCTCTGTCACACATGGCTAGAAATCAGTGGCTGAAACTATTCAAAGACTGAAAAAAATAAAACAATTCCGGAAAAATATTTGGGGCTGCAAACAGAATGTGTAATGCTGTTAGGTTATGTCTCTTTATCTTCTGAGTTCAGAATCTGCAAGGTAAACGTCCCCTTTCATTCTTTCAGGATTGATAAAATAAAATAACAGTCATTTACTGAGGTGCATTTTTTTATCAAAAATACCCATAATAAAATCGTTTTGATTTCTTCTTATGTTAGAAATTACTTTTTTTTTTTTTATCATGTATCAGATTGAGGATCAGTCATAGCTGAGTGGTTAAGAAGTTTACCTTGTAGCCATGGGATTTTGGATTTAGTCTTACAATATAGCATCATTGGCAATTTTCTTCCATTATAGCCTGACTAATGCTTTGGAAGTGAAATCGGTTAGTGGAAAATCTGCAGAAGTTCATCACACACATACACACGTATATATGATCATCATCATTTAATGTCTGTTTTCCATGCTGGCATGGAAGTAGAAAGAGAGAGAGAGAGAGAGAAAGAGAGAGAGGTTTGGTGTTGCAAGGAGGAAAATATAGCTCAAAACAAGAGTATATATGTTTTAAATCAATAATCAGTAGAAGTTATAGAGTGACCCAAGGGCCAATACATGAAGCTCTTGGTCCTTGAGTGACTCTAGCTTTTGCTGATTAATAATAAACATGTGTACATATGTATGTATGTATGTATATATATATTTCATTTTTTGATTTGGTTTGCAAGATCCTTTATATGAGTTCGTGTGTTGAAGCATATTCTGTTGTGTCTGGGGAAAGTCATTTTCTTTTTGTGCCTTATAATGTAACACACTCACTGGTTAAATTTCCACTTATTTCTTATTTTTATCATCCTAAAATTTTCGTTGCATCTTGCAAACTTTCCGTCAACCAAATCCACTCACAAGGCTTTGGTCGGCCCAAGGCTATAGTAGAAGACACTTGCCCAAGGTGCTGCACAGTGGGACTGAACCTGGAACCATGTGGTTGGTAAGCAAGCTACTTACCACACAGCCACTCCTATGTCAATTTTCACAAATATAGCTTTTATCAAGTCTGTGATAAACAGCATTTGCACAAGGTGTTACATAGTAAGATCAAAGCTGAGAACCAAGTAGTTGCAAAATAAAATTCTTAACTACACAGCCATGCTACCAGCCATAAAGATACAGGATGTCTAACTAAGAGGTATTGGCCATATGCGGAATAGTAATATTTCTTCCATTATATAATTTTTATTGATCTCAAAAAATATTTGCTGATAGATTATCATGCTGGAGCCAATTTCATTCCCCCCAGAGTTTTAGTCTTGTATTCAGAAGTGATAAGATAACTGATGTATCATAGCTGAACAGATAATATCTCCATAAGAACTTTTCATCTCTTTGAAAGTATCGGTGAAAGTATCAGGTGGATTATTTCAGACAGAAAGCAAAAATCTGTAACAGATAAGCCAACCTTTAGTGAAAAATAATAACTGAAGCAAATATTAAATTAAGACAATGAAATAAATGCTACAGCTTAAAATAATCAGCAAAATACAAACTTCTTTTTTTTTCATATTTTATGATTTATGTAATTTATATGTTTTATATCAGAATTAATGAAAAATAGCATCTTAATTTACTGATTTCTAATAGGCTAGTCACTGGTTTACTGCATTTCTAACTGTAAGATCTGAAAGGACTTTCTTCTAAGAGTATCAGTTTTTCAGCTGGTTCCATCAATTACTGATATACATTAGTGTAAGATATACACATATACACAGATGTGGCTGTGAGGTTAGAAGCTTGATTCTCAACCACATGTTTCAGGGTGTAGTCCCAACGTGTGACACCCTGGGCAAGTGTCTTCTACTATATCCTTACAAGGATTTGGCAGAAGACTTGTGAGTGGATTTGGTAAATGGAAACAGAAAGAAGCCTGTTGTGTGTATATATATTATATATGCATACCTTTCCTTCTTGTGATACAAACCCTACTTGTGAAGACCTGTAGAGGCAAGTGAAAATCAAAATCGAAATCGATCAACATCAATGGAAATTGTAGCTGTGATACTAGTGCCGGTGGCACATAAGAGAACCATCCGAACGTGGTTGTTGCCAGCGCCATCCCAACTGGCCTCCGTGCTGGTGGCACGTAAAAAGCACTATCCGATCGTGGCCGTTTTCCAGCCTCGTCTGGCAGCTGTGCAGGTGGCACGTAAAAAGCACCATCTGATCCTGGCCGTTTGCCAGCTTCGTCTGGCACCTGTGCAGGTGGCACGTAAAAAGCACCCACTACACTCACGGAGTGGTTGGTGTTAGGAAGGGCATCCAGCTGTAGAAACACTGCCAGATCAGACTGGGCATGGCACAGCCTACTGGCTCCCCAGAGCCCAGTTGAACCGTCCAACCCGGATGTTAAACAATGATGATGATGATGATGAGATGATATATATGAGTGTGTGTGCATGCATGTGTGTGTGCATGTGCATATGTAAATATGTATGTATATATATCTATGTGTGACTGTCTTTGTGTCTGTGTTTCTTCCCCCCATCACCACTTGACAGCCAGTGCTGGTGTGCATGTTTGTACTGAGTATGCATTTGTGTGTATGCATGTGTATATGTGGGTGTGGTTTTTGGATGTGTGTGCGTGGTATATTTGTTGTAGCGAAGTGTGCGTGTGTACATGTGCATGCGTGTGTGTGTATATGTTATTTTTCTGTGTGGTGTGTGCATATGTTTGGGTGTATTATTGTGAGTTGTTTTATTTGTATTGTTTGTGCAGTGTGTGTGTATACCTGTGGGTGTGTTTGTGTGAGTGTGTCTGTGTGTGTTGTATTTGTCAGAGTGGTGTGTGTTATTGTGTATGTGCTTGTATGTGTGTAGGTGGGTTGTGCTTTATTTGCATGTTTGTGTGTGTATCTGCGTATGTGTGGGTGTATTTGAGTGAGTGTATCTTGTAATTGTCAGAGTGGTATGTGTAAGTGTGTGCATGCACATATTAATGTATGTGTGTATGTATGTGAGTGTTGGTTGTGATTGCCAGAATCATATTGCATTGTGTGTGTTTTTTTCTTGGAATGTGTGTGGGTTTGTGCTTGAGCATGGGGATATTGTGTTTATGCATGTGTCTATGTATGTGTGTGTGTTTGTGTGGAAGGTTTGCATTGCATCTGTGTGTGCTTGTTGTGCATGGTAGGGGTACTGTGTGGTATCCCTCAATTGTTGGTGATGGACTGTCATCCTATCTCTGAGGGTAAGACTAGTCTGCCCTATGTAGTTTTTGTGGCACCCTTCACACCTAATGGCATAAAGTAAATTTTTTGATGCACAGGTGAAGTTATTTTTAAAGACAAAAGTGTGATATGATTTGAATTTATATATTGTCCCTTCAATGAGGTGGATGCAGGTCCCGAAGTTAGAGTGACCACAATTTTTGACGGTGGGTGGTGGGCTTGTGATATATATATATACATATGCCCAATTGAGATCCTATATAACCCCACAGCCATACCTTCATCCATAAAAAGAATTCTGGAAACACTCGATAAGTGCAAGCACAATTAATGATAGATTACACTGTGTAACAATTTTTTTGTCTTTGATCAGAAAGTGTTATTTCCTATTTGCTTCTATCTAAAAATTGAAGGAAATGATTACTATTCCCTTCAAGCTTTACTTTTGTGACCTGGACATCAATATTTAGAGACAAATCTATCTTGCATTATAATTTCAGAGAGATTCAGCACTGAGTTACTGAAGCAAAAATATCGTTATAGCCTATATTCAGCTCAACACCACAGATTTGCTTGTCAGTTGCTTGGCCTTAACCATTTGAGCATATCCCTTAATTGCTGACAATATGTGCATCTCTGGTCCTGAGCGGGAGTAGTGGGGGAGCATCATAGCCATGTGTTGAGAAGGATTCTTTGGGGTTTAAATAAATGTAACAAAAGCAAAGTTTGAAGGAAATATTAGCCATTTTTCATACTTTCTAGGAGTAAGCAAATATGAAATAACAATTGTTACCCAGGGGTAAACATTGTGTTACACAGTGTTATATATGTCTAAAAATGTGGATGCAGGCTTAGCTATATGAGTAAGGAGTTCTCTTCACCAACTCATGAAAGTCATGAACTCATAAGAGACCAATAGAATAAGTGCCAGACTTTAAAAAAAAATTAAGTGCTGAGGTCGATTTGTTTCAATAAGCCTTCTAGGTAGTGCCCCAGCATGGTCACAGTCTAATAGCTGAAACATGTAAAAGATAAGAGATAAACTATCCTTATAATGTATCAGAAAACATGGAAACCCTTTGTTTTATTGTTTAGTCAAGAAGAAAGACAGTAGACATGGCTCTCTTTAAAAAGTGTCTCTGAGACTAGTAGAAGGATGGTATATCTATACTGAAGACTTGATACAGATGTTTGTAAGAGAGTGAACTCTGCTAAAAGCACCCAATGTACAGAGATGGTGATGTTAAACTGGGTGATGGATTAAACAGACATGGTGAGATTTGAACTCAGATCCACAGTGGGTCAAAAATAAATACTGCTTGGCATCCAGCCCGACAGTGTAATAATCCTGCCTGCTCACTCCCCTAAACTAGTACTTTATTTATCAACCTCAAAAAGATGAAAGGAAAAGTTGATGTCAGTTGGATTTGAACTCAAAATGCAAGAAGTTGGCATAAATACTAAAAGACATTTATCTGATATTTTGACGGCTTTGTCAATTCACCAGAGCCAATTTGGTGCATGGCTGTTCCATCAGCCCACAAAAATCAGATTTGAATTCATGGTTCTATGTATATGTATATAAGTTTTACTATAAATATTCACTGAAGGAAAAATGTACTTTAAGATAATACCACATATTTAAGTTCTTTTAGACTCTTTGATCTGTGAATCTTTGATATAGGACATAGTTTAGAAAAAAAAAGACATTTATATTTTGTTAGTACTTAAGTGAACCAGTGTTTTAAATTCATACATATAAAGAGTATTGTAACAATAAAGAAAATACAAGAAATATATTTACAATTGTAGGAGCAAATAATAACATCAAAACTTTAAATATTTATCTGAAGGGCTTGTTACAAATAATTCTTTTTACTCTAAACTTATGCCAAATACACAACAAAGAGAAACTTCTCTCCATAAACATAACATATTTCTTTTGAAATAAAGGATATATTCTTTCTTTTATATAATATATATATATATATCATCATCATCATCGTTTAACGTCCGTTCTCCATGCTAGCATGGGTTGGACGGTTCGACTGGGGATCTGGGAAGCCAGAAGGCTGCACCAGGCTCCAGTCTTATCTGGCAGTGTTTCTACAGCTGGATGCCCTTCCTAGATAGATAGATAGATATAGATAGATAGATAGATATACATTTGTATGTGTGAGTTTGTATGTGTGTATACTATATGTGCAATTGTGTACACATAGCTGCGCATATAAATTTGTGTATTGTACTTGGTAAAATACTCAACAACATAGTTTATATTAATCTGTTTCATTTTGATTGTTTCATATATTGTTGTAATTACTCCGGACAGTTTATGGAGGTACAGGGAAAAAAACTATCAGCAGTGTAACAGAGACATTATTTTGATGTTAGGGTCTGGGAATGGTATAGATAACGGTAGATCATAAATGATTTCATATGAGTAATGTGAAGTGTTACAGTGATTACAATGATGATGATCATCATCATTTAACGTCCACTTCCCAAGCTGGTATGGGTTGGACAACTTGACAGAAGCTCGCTAGCTGAAGAGCTGCCAAGGCACCATTTCTTTGCTTTGGCATGGTCTCTATGGCAGGATGCCCTTCCTAATGCCAGCCACTTTACAGGTATAGCCTAATTCATATTCTGCACTTTCTCTCTCTCTCTCCTACTCAATATATTGTTTACATTGCCCTACATGAATGGAAGCAATGCAGGGTAGCAAACACATTTATTTTGTAGGTTACAAGCTAATCTCACTAGTGCTGGCATTATGACAAAATACACCAAACACACTCTCTAAAGTGTT
The DNA here is from genome assembly GCF_006345805.1 of Octopus sinensis. Classification (NCBI taxonomy): domain Eukaryota; kingdom Metazoa; phylum Mollusca; class Cephalopoda; order Octopoda; family Octopodidae; genus Octopus; species Octopus sinensis. Next base: position 49,891,268 of record NC_042999.1, on the reverse strand, counting down.
TGGTGAATGAGTGGAGATCATAAGGCCAGGAGGCTCCATTGGTCTTATGAAGGACATGATAAACTTTTTAGTGCTGGTATCATGATAAACTGTGCCCAGTACACTCTGAAAATATTTGTTGTTAGGGAGGGCATCCAGCTATAGTAGCCATACCAGAATGAAATAGAGGTGCAAGGTATGATCTTCTGACCATTCCTGATGGAAGCAGCAATTGTGAATAAGAATTTACTCAGGTTATGATGACTCATTCAGCTCAAAACAACATGGAGAGTGGAGGTAACTTGATGATGACGATAATCTTGATGGTGATGATTATAACAATGATGTTACTACTGATATTGGACAAGGGTTTTGAAAAGTGGGATTGAAAGAGGACCCACCATGCAGTTATCTCTTTTACTCTTTTACTTGTTTCAGTCATTTGACTGTGGCCATGCTGGAGCACCGCCTTTAGTCGAGCAAATCGACCCCAGCACTTATTCTTTGTAAGCCTATTACTTATTCTATCAGTCTCTTTTGCTGAATCGCTAAGTTATGGGAACCTAAACACACCAGCATCGGTTGAAAAGCGATGTTGGGAGGACAAACACAGACACACAAACATATACACACACATACATATATATATATATATACACATATATATATATATATATATATTATATATATATATATATATATACGACGGGCTTCTTTCAGTTTCCATCTACCAAATCCACTCACAAAGCTTTGGTCGGCCCGAGGCTATAGTAGAAGATACCTGCTCAAGGTGCCATGCAGTAGAACTGAACCCAGAACCATGTGGTTGGTGAGCAAGTTACTTACCACGCAGCCACTCCTACGCCTGTCTTTAGTTATCTTTTCAGGCTTGATTTATTTGCCATTAGCTAATTGAGTATCTAGTTCAAAATTAATTATGTTTTTGGTCATTTTACATTACAACATATTCTTAACATTTGAAAGAAATACTTTCTTGTTTCAGTTTTGACAATATAATTTATGTGCAGCATAGATCATTTTTATCCTAAAACATGCTTTTAAATAGTTACTAGTAAAATTATGCTGTCATGATTAGGGGCAAGGTACCTACATCCATTGAGACCCTGGAGCATGACCTTCTGGAAGAAGTCTAGGTTTTTGCATTAAAAATACATTTTTCTTGGTTAATTGATATTATAATAACTCTAATGTTTGTTAATTCATTGAAATAATCAGTTTATATTTTTAATATTTCAATACTTACTACCTGATCCTTAGGATATCCCAGTTTCATTTGAGTCTTCTGCCTCATATTTCATTTGCAGTTCACTATTTTAAAATCAAATATCAACTTTTCAGGTTTCAATCTTCGTTTGCTTTTCTGTCATTCTAATTTCTTCCAACAAAGAAAATCTAAAAAAGGTTTATTAAAGCTCTTTATAAATAATAATAATAATAATAATAATAATAATCATTATCATTATCATTATTATTATTCGTCTGTTTTCCATATTAGCATGAGTTAGACTTGTAAAATAGAAATGTAACTCACTTTTTCAATGTTGGAAATTATGAAAATAATGTCTGTTCAAGCTTCATGACAATAAGTTACATATATCACAATAGATCGCATATATTAAATTGTCAGATGAATAGCGAGAGCGAGAGTCAAACATTACTGATACACACACAATAGACACACTAATGATAATAGTATGTGTACACATATGAGGGGTTGCTGAAAAGTTCCTGACTTTAAGGATATTGGAAGCCTGAACTCTGAGTTCTTTTACAGGGCTTAGAAAAGCTGTAGGACTGCTGTAATAAGTGTGTGAATCTGAGAAGGAAATATGTTCAATAAAATTATAATTAACTGATCCTCCTGTATTTTCTTTTACCCAAAGCCAGGAACGTTTCAACACCTCTGCGTATGAATATCCGCACTCTCTCATACACAACTAATTTGTGTGTGTGTGTGTGTGTGTGTGCCCCCAAAGCATTTCTATGTGTGTGAGTATGTACATGCCTGTAGTATTCATTTGAATTTCTCTCTCTCTCCCTCAATCTTTCTCTTGCACACAAACATTTTATCATCCCATTAGCATTTTCATATAACAGAATATAGAAGATAGATTAATAGATAGATAGATAGATAGAGAAAAATGTATGTGTGTATGTACCAGTAGCATTCATCTGAATATCTGTCTCTTTCTCTCATGCATCAAGTTTCTTTTAGTTTCACTTTACCAAATCTACTCACAAGAACTGAGATACCGGACACCTTACTGTACTCAAGAAGACTCATGCTCTGTAACCGAAGTATTAAGAACGGTCCCTCTCGTGGTGTACAGCACTCATGGTAGTGTCACATAAAAATGCCTGTGTAGTTTCACATAAAAACGCCTGTGTGGTTTCCCGTAAAAGTGCCCATGTGGTGTCACATAAAATCGCCCAAGTAGTGCCGCATAAAAGTGTCCATGCGATGCCACATAAAAGCACCCCACACACTGTAAAGTGATTGGCATTAGGAAGAGCATCAAGCTGTAGAAACCATGCCAAATCAGACAGGAGTCTGGTGTAGCTACCCAGCTTTTCAGCTCTGGTCAAACCATCCAGCTTATTCCAGCATGGACAACAAAAGTTAAATGATGATGATGATAAAGATGATGAAGGCTTTGGTCAGCTTGTGTTGTTTATAATACAACAGTCATGCTTTTAGGACTGATAACAAAAAAGAATAACCTTAATATCATCATCATCATCATTATTGTTTAACGTCCGCTTTCCATGCTAGCATGGGTTGGACGGTTCAACTGGGGTCTGGGAAGCCCAAAGGCTGCACCAGGCCAGTCAGATCTGGCAGTGTTTCTACAGCTGGATGCCCTTCCTAATGCCAACCACTCCATGAGTGTAGTGGGTGCTTTTTACGTGCCACCGACACAGGTGCCAGACGAGGCTGGCGAACGGCCACGCTTGGATGGTGCTTTCTACGTGCCACCAGCACGGAGGCCAGGCGACGCTGGCAACACCCACGATCGGGTGATGTTTGTTATGTGCCACCAGCACGGAGGCCAGTCAATGTGGTGCTGGCTATAGCCACGTTCGGATGGTTATCTTACGTGCCACCGGCACTGGTATCACAATGAATAAAAATAATGGTTGAGGGAATATTGCTACTAATCCTTAATCTTAAGTAGTACAATCTATGCAGTAGCATGCTGGTCTTAATTTGGGGTCGCCTATTCCAATGGCACAGCTCTCCTGTTATATTTTATTCTTTTTACTGTCTAAAATTGCTCTTTATATCTTTAAATATCATTTGTGTGTTCTCATCTCACCTCTGTCTGTCTGTCACTTTATATCATGCATTATATGATTTTACTTATAATTACATTTTTCAGTGTTGTAATGATGTCGTCCAAGAACGATTTGCTGGAGACCTTAAATATGAGAGTATGTTCCGTTTAGCAGCCCTTCATATTCAACAACATATTACAAGTCGAGGAACCCAAACAAAATTTTCTCTGAAGTCATTTGAGTAAGTTCAATTTCTTATAAAACAATGTCCTTTCTTTTCTCTTTATATCAACAACTTAGAAAATAATTAGTTTTAAATATAATTTTTTAATTGTCAATTTCCTTTATTACAAGATTTGATATAATTAATTGGATAATTGATAATTAACAAATTCTTAGTTTAAATTATGATTTAATAATTTTAAGATTAATTTAAATCTTGGCTCATAGCCACTATCATATTAACTATACTTTCTAATTTTATTTATAATTTTGATGAGAGAATTTATATTCTTTCTAGCATTTTATTGTTTTCAACATGCCATGTAAACTAATAAATTTTATCCAGGTACTCATTATTATCCTAAAACAGAAATGATATGCTTGCCAATATCTTCCATTCAAACGAACCCTTTTTTAACATGCTTTTGTTTCCATTCATTAAAGTTTAAACCTTCTCCGATACAATAATTTTGAAAAATAATATTGCATAAATTCGGCAAAATTTAATTTTCAGACAAAATTATTTAAAGCTAAAGCTATTTTAGTTGTAAAGATTTAAGGAAATTCAACGAGCTTTTGAAAATGTTTCTATCTTTTTATAGTTTTTCAAGCATATCTAATTTATTACAAAATGTTAGCTGTTGATGCAACAACAAAAACAAGCATCCAAAATTCTTATTTATTATCCTTGTTAAGAAATCCATCACTTAACAACTTTCTCCAACGGAGAACAATTGTTACTGCGGATATTTCATAAAGCATTGTGTGAAATGCATTATTGAAATTAAAATTACATGCACCCTACATATTCTCTTTTTGTTAAATTGCTCTAAGATAATTTATGAATGATATTTAACAGAGTGTTATAAATTCCTAACCATTTATATCAAGCAAAACCTCTTCCCTAGTGATGGATTTTATTCTCGCCGTTGCTAAGAATTTAATGTAATTAATATTAAACATTATAGGCACTATATCCATTATAGGCTCAGGAGTGGCTGTGTGGTAAGTAGTTTGCTTACCAACCACATGGATCTGGGTTCAGTCCCACTGCATGGCACCTTGGGCAAGTGTCTTCTACTATAGCCTCAGGCTGACCAAAGCCTTGTGAGTGGATTTGGTAGACGGAAATTGAAAGAAGCCCGTCGTATATATGTGTATATATATGTATGTATGTGTGTGTGTATATGTTTGTGTGTCTGTGTTTGTCCCCCCAATATCGCTTGACAACCGATGCTAGTGTGTTTACGTCCCCCGTAACTTAGCGGTTTGGTAAAAGAGACCGATAGAATAAGTACTAGGTTTACAAAGAATAAGTCCTGGGGTCGATTTGCTCGACTAAAGGCGGTGCTCCAGCATGGCCGCAGTCAATTGACTGAAACAAGTAAAAAAGAGTAAAAGAGAGTAACAAATCAAGGCCACTTCCTTCATATAATTTCTGATGAACATGAGTTGACAAGAAAAGGACAATAGGCCCACTAACAGAACTTAAGCCACATATTTGTTGATAGCTGGGTTGCCCTGCTATGTGGAATAGTCTATCATGCTTGTACAAAGTTATAGAAGGATTATCTTGTAATAAAATATAAATACATTTCCACCACTTTTAATGATGATTATTCAGTTGCATGTGGCTTGGTAGCTAAGGTATTCAGCTCACAATCGTAAGGGCATGAGTTCAATTCCCAGTGACATATTGTCTCCTTGAGCAAGACGCTTTTTTTTTCCGCATTGCTCCACTCCACTTAGCTGGCAAAAATGAGTAGTACCTGTACTTCAAAGGGCCAGCCTTGTCACATTCTGTGTCATGCTGAATCTCCCTGAGAACTACGTGAAGGGTACATGTGTCTGTGGAGTGGTCAGCCACTTGCATGTTAATTTCACAAGCAGACTGTTCCATTGATTGGATCAGCTGGAACCCTCATTGTCATAACTGATGGAGTGTCAGTTTTTTTTGTTTTTTTTTATCAACCAAACTACAAAATTCATTGAATTAGCATGTTAGTGGCTGAGTATTCCACTGACAAATAAACCCAAAATATCATTCTTGGGTAGAATAAGCATGTCATAGTGTGGTAAGTCTAGTCTTTTGCATTTATAGGTACAATGTAATATGTAGCAAACTTTCAGAGCTATTTACAGTTTCATTCATAAGGTTTATATTAGTTCAAAGCTATGGTAGAAAATGGCTAGTCACAGATTCTACACAATAGGATCAAACCTAGAACCTTGTGATTGTGAACTTCTTAGCTATTTACTCCTTTACTTGTTTCAGTCATTTGACTGCGGCCATGCTGGAGTACCGCCTTTAGTCGAGCAAATCGACCCCGGAACTTATTCTTTGTAAGCCTAGTACTTATTCTATCGGTCTCTTTTGCTGAACTGCTAAGTGACGGGAACATAAACACACCAGCATCGGTTGTCAAGCAATGCTAGGGGGACAAACATGGCACCTTGGGCAAGTGTCCTCTACTATAGTCTCAGACTGACCAAAGCCTTAAGAGTGGATTTAGTAGACAGAAACTAAAAGAAGACCATTGTATATATGTATGTGTGTGTGTGTGTGTGTATATATGTTTGTGTGTCTGTGTTTGTTCCCCACAACATCGCTTGACAACTGATGCTGGTGTGTTTACGTCCTCGTCACTTAGCGGTTCGGCCAGAGAGACCAATAGAATAAGTACTAGGCTTACAAAGAATAAGTCATGGGGTCAATTTGCTCAACTAAAAGCAGTGCTCCAGCACGGCCACAGTCAAATGACTGAAAAGAATAAAAGAAAACCATTTAGATTTGACTAAAAATTGCCTCTCAGTTAAAGAAAGAAAACAAATACCTAGTTGTAGCTATAAAATAATACAGGGGAAATAATTTCAACAATTTCAATATGAATCTTAACCTAGTAGCTAAGTTTGTAATAAACTTTGCATGACATCATATATACGGAGTAACTTTACATTAAGGAATACAATGTACCATTTCTTGTAAGTCTGACTAGCTTATGGTCCCAGCAGACAAAATGGAAAAGGTCTTGCCCCAGAGAATGGTGAGAGAGATGCGCTGGAGCAGCCACTCTGGCTCACAGGGCTCTCTATTTCTACCTCTTGGATGACCAAAACAGCTCCTAAACTAAGAAACCAGGAATATGGTACACACAACATGTGTACCATACATACAGTTTCTTAATCATGAGTGAAGGTCATTATAAATTTGGGCATTGTACTTCCCATAAGATAGGGCATATCTTTGTGTCTGTATTTCTTCCCCACTACTACTTGACAACTTGTGTTGGCGTGTTTACATCCCCATAACTTTAGTGGTTCCACAAGGGATACCTATAGAATAAGTACCAGGTTAAAAAAAAATAAGTACTTTGACCAAGATTCAAAACAGTGCCCAAACATGGCCACAGTCTGATGACTGAAACAAATAGAAGATTAAGAAATGGTGTGTGTGTGTGTATATATATATATATATAGATAGATAGATAGATATTATCAATAATAATAATAAAGTGTAAAATAAATTAATCAATTAACAATTAATAATTTTACCAAGTAGTTTGATATGTTAAAAGAACCATTATCGGTAACTTTATACAAAAATTCTATAATTATAAGCATAATTATAATTAGGGTTCAGCAAAATTGTTTCACTACATACCGAAATTTAGAAATAGCAGTTAAATACTATTCCGCTACAAGTGGAATAGTATTATATAATTTTTATGTGTGTGTATATATATATATATATACATACATACACACACTCTCACAGAGTCCACTTTAAAAAATGCATGCACACTTCAGGAAAGAAAAAATCTGTATAAATATTTAACTTGTATAAGTACCCATATAAATATATATATACCTCTTTCAATGTTTCATCAAATTGTGATAATGCTGAAAAAATTGCAATAACACTGAATTAAGATATTTATGCAGATTTTTCTTCTCCTGAAGTATGTATACATTTTTCCGGTGGCCTCTGTACATATATATATATATATAGCGAGAGAGAGAGATCATCATCATCATCATTTTAATGTCCACATTCTTTATGATTGCATGGAGTTTATTTAGGCATAATTTTATGGCTGGATGCCCTTCCTGTTGACAACCCTCATTTGTTTCCATGCAAAGTAATATTTCTCCTTTGCCAGAAATTTTGTCACAGAATACTGGAAATTATTGACACTGCTTGCATGATAGTGTCACTTGCTGTACAACTATTGTGCAATATCAGGACAAGGGAACACAGACATTCACACACAAATATACATATATACATACATATATATATATATATATATATATATATATATATATTATATATACACACACAAACACACACATATAATGGGCTTCTTTAAGTTTACATCTGCCAAATACACTCACAAGGCTTTGGTCAGCCCAGAGCCATAGCAGAAGACACTTGCCAAAGATATCATACAGTGGGACTGAGTTCTGAACCATATGAAACAAATTTCTTAACACACAACCATGTGACTCTGTGTGTGTGTGTGTAAGAGAGAGAGTGAGAGAGAATGTAGCAGCTATAGAGTGAGTTAGAATATCTGGCCACACTAGAGCTATAACCATTAGCCACTACTGAAGAGGTTAGAACACCAAGTCATTATTGGGATTAGATATTTAGAAGAAAAGTTCTGTTTCAGGTTGTGACTGAATTGAGAATTGTCAAACAAGCTCTTTGTAGACTTATAGATTAAGTCCAATCTGTCCTGGAATAAAGATAACCCATCCAAGATATACGATTGAGCTATTCAAATATTAATTTAATTGCTAGTTTAATTCATGACAATATGAAATAGTTCATCATACCCTTTTTTTAGTTTGGACAATGGCAGCCAGAGAAAATTTGCAATGTTGATGGATTGGAAAAGTTAGTGGGGGGGGGGGAAACACGGCTGATCTGAGAATTGCTTCAGGAAATCTTTATCAGTATAGCAGCTAACATTATTACATTTGATGGTCTTAGAAATAAACATTTTAGTAATTTGTATTTCCTTCCTTGGGAATAAAGGAGCGAAGAAAATGTTATTAAATTCGATTTTCTAGTTTGCCCAAAGGCTATTTTGATATGAAATAAGATAGGTGTACATTTATCTTTGAAGTTCTTATCACATTTGCTCTTGTATAACAAATGATCATTTTGCAAAACACCCACTTATCTGTTAGAGCTCTAAGTTCAGAATTAATCAGATATGATGTTCTTAAGTGAACAAGCATGTAATCAAAGTAACATTTTTGCAATAAGCCATTGACTATCTCATTCAGATACTACATTGTGAGCCAAAAAAGATTTGATAGGATCATTCTAGCAGCTTGAAATAACAGCAAATCTCCATAAAATCAGACTTTTATAGCATCCTAAATAAGAAAAGAATACACAGGTTAACGTAATCCTTGATACACAGTTTAAAATCGAAAAGAGGAGATGGTCATGACTGGCACACATTTGACTATCATCATCATCATCATTGTTTAACATCCGCTTTCCATGCTAGCATGGGTTGGACTATTTTGACTGAGGGCTGGCAAACCAGACAGCCGCGCCAGGCTCCAATCTTGACCTGGCAGAGTTTCTACAGCTGGATGCCCTTCCTAATGCCAACCACTCTGAGAGTGTAGTGGGTGCTTTTTAAGTGCCAGTGACCTCGCTCGAATCTTTTTGCGCATACCACCAGCACAGGTGCCAGTAAGGTGGCGTTGGTAATGATCACGCTCGAATGGTGCCCTTTTACATGCCACCGGCATGGAGCCAGTTGGCTGCTCTGGCAACGATCATGCTCAGATGGTGCTCTTGGCACCCTACTAGCACGGGCACAAGTGCCAGTAAGGCAATGCTGGTAATGATCACACTCGAATGGAGCCCTTTTATGTCCCACTGGCACGGAAGCCGTTTAGCTGCTCTATAGGTCTACTCAATTAGGGTTTACTCGCAGTTAAACAATAAAATGATAAATATTGCTACTTTTACTAAATCCTTTTTATAAACTTCCTAGAATTTTCTAAAAATTACTCTTATTTGTTATTTATTTTTCAGAAAAGAATTTGGTTTAAACAGATTTGTTCCAAGGACAATTTTAGAAAACATGAAAATGAAAGATGTACGGCGAACACTGACCCACTATTTGAGGCAGAATCAAAGTCTTTCAGTACCTGGCCAGAAGAATTTGACTTCAATACAAGCACGGCTACATTATATTAAGATTTTGTCTGACCTCATGACATTTGGAGGAAGAATTTTCCTTGCTACTATTATGGTAATTTCTTTTCATTATTTTCAAACCCAACAGAAAATAATTTAAAACTTAACTTCACCGAAAAAAAAAAAGAAAAAATGTAAAAGTGAAAACAAAGTAATTATTCAAGTGTTTTTTATTCTATTTCCTTTTTCCTTGTGATTTTCTTTCCTATATTTCTAATGACTGCTTGCACAATGTCTACATTTAAATATATTGATTAAATCCAGATTCAAGCCAAAAATATTACAGAATATTTTCAGAATCATGCTAAGTTTATATCCATCTCTGCTGAAATATATTTCTTTCTAAGTCTTCTCCCAAAGTAACTGTGCCTTTTTTCCATTAATTTTTCGCTTCATTGGATCGTTCACAATCCTTAGTTGTTTTATTTATTTATGTTTTCTCTTGGATTGTGCTCATGGCCTCCAGGGGCCTTCGAAAAACTAGTGAAATCAGTGTGGTTAACGATCAAGTTGACAGTTGCTAGAAGACATATATAAAAGCGAGTTCTTGAGAGCTTGAATATCTGAGAAGGAAGGAAGTGGGGTCTGTAGTGGCTGGTGTAAAGAATGGTGCAGTGGAGACAAATGTGAAAAAGAATGAGAAAGGAGAGCTTAAGAGGAGTTGGAATGTGACTTGTCAACTGAGGAGCAGAGGGTACTGCAGTAGAAGAAGTAGGTGGGGTGAAACTGTACATTTACAGGTAAAAAGTTGGAGTAATTTTATGCCAATCGATGAAATGTTTTGTTTTTGTTGTTGTTTTCTGTTTTTGTTTTCTTGAAGCAGCTTGTGGTGTCTGTGAATGTAGCCAACACCTCACAGATATGAAAACATTATTTTATTATGGGTCTCACTTATGCATTATAGAAGATCAACACTTGAACTGGGAATAAGCAAGACTACATTATGATAAAATTTTTGTCTGACCTCATGACATTTAGAGGAAGAATATTTTCTAATATTCAAATAGTTTCTGTTTACACTATTAAAATTTTATTCAATACTTCCACAGTAAAATTAATTTCATGGTTGTTCAGATTTCTGTCATTCTATTCTGAAACTGTATTTTCTATCTGACTTCCCACTACTGATCAGTTCATTATTTTCTTCATATCCATAAGTAATATTCACCAGTTGTTTGTATAGTTATTAGTATTGATTCCCATCATATGTCCATATTATACTGACCTACTTTTCCTTTGACTAACATCTGCTTCAATCCATCTTAACATTCTTTCTCATTACATATTCTGGTCACATTTCACTTGTTACTAATCTGGCTATCTGCAAACAGCTCATAACACTTCCTTCATTCATCTGTATCTATTTTCACTGTATATGCTTATCACTTCATTCTTTTTCATTGTATTTTCAAAGATGTTTAAATTCCAGTCATTTTCTTAATCCTAACAGTAAATCATATTTATCTTACCCTTCTGTTATTTTAGTTGTAAATACATTGCTGCCATGCAAATTTCCTCTTCTAATTTAAATTATAAAGCCATTTTTAATTCAGAGGAAAATGATTGATCATTTGTATGAACTCACATCTTGACCCTATTTACTGAAGTACTAGCAATGTTAGCATCAAGACTGCTATGGACTATGAATAGTTATTTTGATAATAAAACTATTTACAATAATAATCTAACCACTGTAATGATTAGTTCAATTTTTATCTTTCTTCATCCTTACTTCTTTCTGCAAATTCCAAATGTTTATTGAAGGCTTTTCATTGTGTTGTAGAAACAAATTTATTCATCTACCTCTCAAAGTTCCCCAGGAGAGCTAGTTCTGAAATGAGCACTTATGGCTTTTTACTGACTTCAGTTTATAATCCTTTGTTCTAACATATTTATCCTTAGATTTAATTGACTGAAAAATATCAGAATTTTGTATATTTTTTATACAATAATTTACAACTTGGTTCAATAGCAACTATATTAGAAATGCCTGTCTCGCAATCTACTTCTGATGCTTCAGAAAGTTCTTGTAGCATATTACATTATTTATAGCAAACTATTGCAAAACAAATGTTACTGAAGCAGTTAACAATATAATAGCAAAGAATCAATCTTATTAGTTTTTAGAGGAATTTCTTTTTTGTGTTATTTTATGAGAAAAAGAAGGTTTTAAAATGATGAATCCAGAAATAGCAATCCTTGAAAATGGTTATAAATCCATAAATTTGAAAAGCATTGAGTTGAAAATTGTATTTATTGAATTGACAATGTCCTTGTCAATTGATTAATTAACAATGCACAAAATAGCATGTTGTATAATTCAAAATTTTGATATATATATATATATATATATAGGCACAGAAGTGGCTGTGTGGTAAGTAGCTTGCTTACCAGCCATATGGTTCCGGGTTCAGTTCCACTGCATGGTGCCTTGTGAGTGGATTTGGTAGACAGAAACTGAAAGAAGCCCGTCGTATATATGTATATATATGTGTGTGTTTGTGTGTCTGTGTTCGTCCCCTGCCAACATCACTTGACAACCAATGCTAGTGTGTAACTTAGCAGTTCAGCAAAAGAGACTGATAGAATAAGTACTAGGCTTACAAAGAATAAGTCCTGGGGTCGATTTCCTCGACTAAAGGCAGTGCTTCAGCATGGCCGCAGTCAAATGACTGAAACAAGTAAAAGAGTATATGTGTCTGAACGTGAATGATGCAGGCCTGCCTGACTGGCTCCTGTTCTGGTGGCATGTAAAAAGCACCCACTACAATCTCAGAGTGGGTTGGCATTAGGAAGGGCATCCAGCTGTAGGAACATTGCGTGATCAGATTGGAGCATGGTGCTGCCATTGGCTCTCCAGTCAAACCGTCCAACCCATGCTAGCATGGAAAACGGATGTTAAATGATGATATATTAAGGTATATATAATGGCCTAGTGATAAGAATATTTGGTTCACTATCATAAGATCATGAGTTCAATTCTGGGACTGAGTGATGTGTTGTGTTCTTGAGTAGGGTTCTACATTTCACTGGTCTACTTTGTTTGCTGAAAATGGGTACCAGCTGCCAAATGTTGGTACAGTTGGGCAGTTATCTTTCCTTCCATCTGCCACATCCTTGATTTTCCATTAAGATTGGAAAGGCTGGGAAGGTGCCAATGTCTGCTTGCAGCTACATCGGTACCCTAAACAATTTGCAAAACATCGTATAAGCAACCAAGTTATATTCACTAGTCTGTGATGGCTAAGCATGAAAAACAAAAAAAAATTAGATATTAGGTAATTTATTACATGTAAACAAATGTAAGAAAATATTTTCTTTATTATTATTTACTTAGTTGGCATGGTGTTGGTGCTGTGTTAATGCACCTATCCTAGTGTTGCATAAATGCATCCAAGCTAGTGGCATGTAAAAAGGAAAAACCAAGCACACTCTGTTTGGTGGTTGGCATTTGGAAAGCCATCTAGCTATAAAAACCATGCCTCAACAGGCAGCTGGAGTCTGGAGAGCTCCCTGCTAGCCAGCTCCATATCAAACCATCCAACCCATGTCAGCATGGAAAGTGAATGTTAAATGATAATGATGAAGACTACAATAGAGTTGAAACCAATCTGGATAATCTCTCTTTCTCTATCCATGGAGAGAGATAGAAAAGCAAATTGCTTATATTTGTCGGCATATATTATATTACACATTTCACATAATGCAATGTGCAGTTTAGTGCTTAATTAATTAATTAATTAATTGGCTACATTGCTAACAAAGTACTAATACTCAAATTGGACTAACCAAGTTAGCAAAGTCATAATAATATTATAGTTATTAATTATTATAAGCTATAATGCTCTCTATGGATTGATGGAGTGGGTGCATGGCTTTTAAACAAGACACATTTAAAACCAACACATGTTCAGTTAATCTGTCTTTTTATGCTCATGAGGAGACAAAAGTCATTTGTTTAATTTGTCTATGTACAATAAATTATACATGTTTAAAATGTGTAATATTTACCATCTGGTACACATTTCAGATAATATCTTCATTTAATCTTTTGCATGATTTTAATACACTTCATAATTATTGTCATGGAAATCATGATTGTCATCATTATCATCATTTTAATCTTTATCATCATCACAATTAGACTCTCATTTAAAATTCACATATACTACCAGAACATTTCTATTATAGAATAGATTTCATAATAAGCTTTCCTTTCCTTTCCTTTACTTAAATTAAGAGTTTTATGCAGAATATTAGCACTTTCTGGAAGCAGCATTTTCAGGACTTATTCTTTGTAAGCCTAGTACGTATTCTATTGGTCTCTTTTGCTGAACTGCTAAGTTACGGGGGACATAAACACACCAGCATTGGTTGTCAAGCGATGTTGGGAGACAAACACAGACACGCAAACACACACACATATCTATATATATACATATATACGATGGGCTTCTTTCAGTTTCCATCTACCAAATCCATTCACAAGGCTTTGGTTGGCCCGAGGCTATAGTAGAAGACACTTGCCCAAGGTGCCATACAGTGGGACTGAACCCGGAACCATGTGGTTGGTAAGCAAACAACTTACCACACAGCCACTTCTGCACATATTTAATAAAATAAAGCACCAATCTAGTAATAGGGTTAATATAATCCCCCCTTCTCCCCACCACGTTAATAATAATCATTGTTGTTGCTTTTCATAGACACAGAAATTTTGCTTAGAAGATATTCTTCTAGAATTACTTTGTGGCAAAAAGTTTCTTCTGTTTCCCTTTTTTGATTAACAAAGAGCCTCAGGATATTTTGACTTCCTCCTGCATTGTTTGTTTGGAAAAGAAGTTCCATTCTCAGACATTTTTTTATTATATATATATATTTTTTTTTTCTGCAAAAAAATTTGTCTTGCTGTGTTTGCTCATGGTTTAATGTGGCTTCCAGCTATCACAGAGTGATAGCTAGAGGAGATTCTTGACACAATAATAATTGAAGTGAATATACTCTCCCTAAAGTTTTGCAAGCATAAAGACAGATTTAAGAAAAAGTAACATAATAATAATTGCCCAACTAAATACAGTTATATACACAAATAGTTACATTTTGAGAAACTTAGCAGTTCGGCAAAAACTGTAACTTAGCAGTTCGGCAAAAAAACCCCGATAGAATAAGTACTAGCCTTGCAAAGAGTAAGTCCTGGGGTCGATTTGCTCGACTAAAGGTGGTGCTCCAGCATGGCCACAGCCAAATGACTGAAACGAGTATAAGAGTAAAGAGAGTATATCTGGCCAAAGTATTCTACTTGTTTTATAACGAAATTGGCCACATCCAGTCTCTCACACTAACTCTACAGTGTCATTCTATAACTAAGCAATCACATTATAGAAATCTTGAAGCTATGAGACAATACATGATAAATTCGAAACAATGTACATATATACGCATCAAAATTAACAGTAATCATCATCATCATCATCATCGTTTAACGTCCGTTTTCCGCGCTAGCACGGGTTAGATGGTTCGACAGGGGTCTGGGGTGCCAGGGGCTGCTCCAGGCTCCAGTCTGATCTGGCAGTGTTTCTACAGCTGGATGCCCTTCCTAACGCCAACCACTCCACGAGTGTAGTGGGTGCTTTTTACGTGCCACCTGCACAGGTGCCAGGTGGGGTCCGGCATCGGCCACAATCAGTTGGTGTGTGTGTGTGTGTGTATAGGCATAGGAGTGGCTGTGTGGTAAATAGCTTGCTTATGAACCACATGGTTCCGGGTTCAGTTCCACTGCGTAGCACCTTGGGCAAGTGTCTTCTACTATAGCCTTGGCCAACCAAAGCCTTGTGAGTGGAGTTGATAGATGGAAACTGAAATAAGCCCGTCGTGTATATGTATATATGTGTGTGTGTGTGTGTTTGTCCCCCCCCCCAACATTGCTTGACAACCGATGCTGTTGTGTTTATGTCCCCGTAACTTAGCGCTTCAGCAAAGTAGACTGATACAATAAGTAATAGGCTTACAAAGAATAAGTCCTGGGGTCGATTTGCTCTAAAGACAGTGCTCTAAAGACAGTGCTCCAGCATGGCCACAGTCAAGTGACTGAAACAAGTAAAAGAGTAAAGAATAAAGAGGTTATATTACAAAATAAGAAAAAAAATACAATACAGTACTGTTTCTACTTCACAGATTTTCACCACACGGTGGTGTTTTGGAATGTAACACCTGTGGTAGTCAAGAGATTATTGTATTACCGTTTGGAAAACAAAAAATGCTCTCGAACCACCTTAAGGAGCTTAGTCAAACAAATCGACACCAGTACTTATTTTTTTTAAAGTCTGGTATGTATTATATTGGTCTCCTTTGTATAACTGCTAAGTTAAGGGATATAAATAAACCAGCACTGATTGTCAAGTGGAGGATGAGACAAACACAAATACACACACACACACACATGCAGGTGGAGTTGTTGGGTAAGAAGTTTGCTTTACAACCATATGGTTCTGGTTCAATCCCCGTATATGGCACTGTGGGCTAGTGCTTTCTACAGTAACCCAGAGTTGATCAAACCCTTCTGAGTGGATTTGGTAAACAGAAATTTAAACAAGCCCACTATGTGTGTGTTTATATATGTGTGTGTTGTGTTGTGTTGTGTTTGTGTGGCCTTGTCTTGACATTGAGTGATAATTGTAAAATGATTGTTACTGTGATAGAGGTAGTGCCATTCGTTTCGAAATTTCTGCAAGAACATGTCTCGATAGAGAGAAATATTGCTGTGATTAGAAACAGGTGAGCATTGGCAACAAGAAGGGCATCCCTCCATAGAAAATCTGCCTCAATAAACTCCATGTGACCCAAGCAAGCATGGAAAACTGGATATTAAAGCAATGAATGATGATGATGATGATATATATATATGTATATATATGTGTGTGTGTGTGTGTGTGTGTGTGTGTGTGTGTGTGCATGCGCGTTTGTGTGTCTGTGTTTGTACCCCCAACATCACTTGACAGCCGATGCTGGTATGTTTACGTCCCCATAACTTAGCAGTTTGGCAAAAGAGACTGATAGAATAAGTACTAGGCTTACAAAGAATAAGTCCTAGGGTCGATTTACTCGACTAAAGCCGGTGCTTCAGTATGGTCCCAGTCAAATGACTGAAACAAGTCAAAGAGTAAAGAGTATATATATATATATATATATATATATATATTATTTAAGTAGACAAATGAATTATCTTATTACGGATCATTCGAAAGATAACCAATAACTGGGTAGCAAACTCACAACAGAAAAAGCACGGTTGAAGTTACGACCATAGGGCATAAAATCCGTGCCTTAGTGCGGAAATTTTATATATATATATATATATATATATATATATATATGTATGTATGTATGTATACACACACACACGCACACACACTAACTCACTGAGCTTCAACATAATTTCTGTCTACTATATTTATTTACAAGGCATTGGTCAGCTTGTGGCTATATAGTAGAAGACACCTGCCCAAGGTGCTGCACAGTGGGACTAAACCTGAAACCACGTGGTTGCAAAGTGAGTTTTTTGTATATACAACCCCATATGTATTTTAATTCTTTAGTATGATAGATAAGTATATTCAGACCCCTGTGACTAATAAAAAAATTATCATCACTATATATCACAGTAATGTTATGCCAAATTTATTCTTCCATAATTCCTGTCTAGCCTTTGTTTTGAGGTATCAGTGTATTAAATTTGGAAAATAGAATATAAATTTTATGTGAATTTCTCAGATCAATTTTCTCTTCTCTCCAGAAAGAAGATCAGCATTTATATAGAAGAGTATAGCACATTTTTATAGTATAACATATGTTCACAGTGGTGTTAGTATGAGAGGTACTTTCACTTTCACTTTCCATATAATTGTGTAATTTCTCCATCAATTTAATTGAATCATAAACTTTATTCTCCATTTCAATAGAGGAATAGCTAAATCTGTGCAAAATTTCTCTTTAAATTGGAAATTTGTTCAACAAATAGAAAATTGCTTCAGTATCAGACACATGACATGTTACAATATTAAGTTCTTTGTCAGCTATTTCCCCTTAAAGTGTCTGTAGAGGAATAAGCAGAACATTCTGACAATGAAACTGAAGACAAATGTTGATTTTCGAAATATAAAAAAATTTACCAAAATCACTGTAACATTCTTTTTTTTATTTGTCAGCCTTACCTAATGCTTGTCCAGTCATTTCTTTTGACAGGTATAAAATGTTAACCGTCAAATTTGACAGATTATTGAATATAGAATTACAAAAAAAAAAAAAATGACATGAACATTGAAATACTTGAAAGGAATCAAAATGGAAAGAAAAAACAAAATAAGTAAGGAATATAAGATTAGAATTAGGAAAACCTGCATTACATGTAAAAAAAAAAAACAGCAATCCATGTTAAGATTAAATATAAAAACTGAATTAAGACTGACTGTGTAAAATATTGATTGTAATGTTGATTTCCAGCATAGGCACAAGTCTACTTATTTATGGAATGAGCATAGTGAAATAAACCAACTTTAGCACTCAACTGGTATTTATTTTCTCAATACCGGGAAGATGAAAGGCAAAGTTAGGATTTTTATCTCAAAAATAGAAGGTATACGACTAAATGCTCTAAGTCATTTTGACTCACACCCTAAAAAATTTCATTCCAATAATTTTTATTTATAGGCGTAGGAGTGGCTGTGTGGTAAGTAGCTTGCTTATGAACCACATGGTTCCGGTTTCAGTCCCACTGCGTGGCACCTTGCGCAAGTGTCTTCCACTATAACCTCGGGCCAACCAAAGCCTTGTGAGTGGATTTGGTAGACAGAAACTGAAAGCACGTCGTATATATATATATATATATATATATATATATATATGTATGTGTGTGTGTATATGTTTGTGTGTCTGTGTTTGTCCCCTCAACATCGCTTGACAACCGATGCTGGTGTATTTACGTCCCCGTAACTTAGTGGTTCGACAAAAGAGAACTGATAGAATAAAAACTAGGCTTACAAAGAATGAGTCCTGGGGTCGATTTGCTTGACTAAAGGCAGTGCTCCAGCATGGCCAAGTCAAATGACTGAAACAAGTAAAAGGGTTATAAGGTTAAGAAAATGTGTATGCCATTGTTGGTTTTATTCTGATAATATTTGGCATTGCTTCATGGCCATGATCTTGTAAGAGAGAGTTAAAAATCAATTATATTGACTACAATATGTGGATAATCTTATTTAATTGATTGACTATACTTATAGTCAATTAAACCAACAATAGTACATGACTAATGTTCATTTAGTTGACTCTATTTATAATGAAATCAGCCAATCACAGTATATGACTTTCCTAACTGGCTAAAGCTTATTTAACTGAATCAATCACAATGACTGATGTTTATTTAATTGTGATCTGAGTGATGAGTGAAAACATACACTTCTTTGATATTTGAATTCAGAATGTTAAGAGGTAACATAAAAGCCCATGAAGCACACTTGCATTCCTCCAATTTTACAATTTATTTATCACGGGAGTGGCTGTGTGGTAAGTAGCTTGCTTATCAACCACATGGTTCCGGGTTCATTCCCACTGCATGGCACCTTGGGCAAGTGTCTTGTACTATAGCCTCGGGCCGACCAAAGCCTTGTGAGTGGATTTGGTAAACGGAAACTGAAAGAAGCCCATTGTATCAATGTATATATATATATATATGTGTGTGTGTATATGTTTGTGTGTCTGTGTTTGTCCCCCCAAAATTGCTTGACAACTGATGGTGGTGTGTTTACGTCCCCGTAACTTAGTGGTTTGACAAAAAGAGACCGATAGAATAAGTACTAGGCTTACAAAGAATAAGTCCTGGGGTCGATTTGCTTGACTAAAGGTGGTGCTCCAGCATGGCCGCAGTCAAATGACCGAAACAAGTAAAAGAGATAAAAGAGAACTGTTTTTGTTATCATATTACTAACAGCTAAAGAATATGTATGTTTACTACATAATAGATCTTCACAAACAAAATTTTTGGACATCATGTTCATTGAGACTTCTGTATAACAAAAGCAGAGGTGTTATGTAAGGTGGCCACTATATATTAAATATAAAGAAGATTTGGTAAATGTCGAGAAGATTATAGTTGAGTAAATATTTCATAAGAGTTACCTTTCTAATAAATACCCTTTTACTTGTTTCAGTCATTTGACTGTGGCCATGCTGGAGCACTGCCTTTAGTCGAGCAAATCGACTACATATACTTTCCATGCTATCTCTTTTGAAGTAGGTGGTCTCAGTTGTTGGGAGTTAAGTGTTTTTTTCATAGACATAGGGCAACACTATTGAAATGTTTTGAACTAAGGAGTGCCCTTTAGTTATCCAGTACTCTGTATGGTACTTAAACATCCATGCTATTTCTGTTAAATGATGGAGAAAATGTTTGTTCCTTCTCAAGCCACGCCTGGCTCTTAATTTCCCAATTGCCTTGGCATATAGGTTCCCCATCTGGACGGGACGCCGGCTCGTCGCAGGTGAGCTGCAAGATGCAGGAGGAAAGAGTGAGAGAAAGTTGTGGCGAAAGAGTCAGCAGAAGTTTGCCATTACCTTCTGCCGGAGCCGCATGGAGCTTAGGTGTTTCGCTCATAAACACACACATCACCAGGTCTGAGATTCAAACCCATAATCCCTCGACCATGAGTCCGCTGCTCAAACCACTAGGCCATGTGCCTCCACAAAAGATAGTAAGACGTTTACAGTACCTAGGTTTTCTAAGCAGTCACCCATCTAAGTACTAACTAGGCTCAACTTTGCTTAACTTTGGTGATCAGACGAGAACCGGTGTTTTCAAAGTGATATGGGCGTAAATGAGGAAGAAAATACAAATGAGCTAATCAAACATCTGTTGACTCTTAAGTAAATATAGAAATACAGGAAGTGATATTGATGATCCAGAATAATGAGAGCAACATCATTATGACTTTTGAGGAAAAAATTTTCTTTTTATTCTTTTCGCAAAATATGGAAGCAGCTACAAGAAATAAATATCAGAATACTTGCTTTTGTTGTTTAACCCCTGGTTAGTCTTGAGCAATTATAATTATGATGAAATACATTCCAGCTATGACATGCTGTTTTTCCTTTTTTGTACATCAAGGACTATAGCATTGTTCAATGTATCAACCATGGAAGATCAACATTGATAAACAGATCTACTATGAAAGATATTCCAGTCATGTTTATTCCAAATGTCTTTTTTTTATGAAGCATATCTTGGACAACATTTCCAAATGTGTCTTTTCTTATTTATGGCAGAAGTAGACGTGCTCATGTGTTTTTGTAATTAGAGGGATGTTTGTCAGATATTTCAATCAGATTGAATGTAGAAACTACCTTATGAGTGAATCCTAGATATAGAAGACTAACTAAAAATATCCATGGAGATTTTGAAGTAGAAGTCTTTAAGTATTTAAAATTACTAGCAGTATCGCCCGGCGTTGCTCAGGTTTGTTTTGACCCTTTAGAATTGGCATTTTTGAAAAGTAAAAATTTTGAATTATGTAGCTTGTTATTCTCATTAAGTGAACATTTTTCTGGTTGAAATACATCGAAAAATGGTCACACAGTAGTCAAAGAATCGTAAAAAATAGGGATTTTCAGAGAAAAAAAGCACCTTTTTGATGTAAATAATTTTTGGTTTTAACATGATCCGATTTGAATGTTTTCTTCTACGGAAGGGAGAGCAAGCCTTCTTCTATCATACTCTCAATTTTGGTCAACTTGTGCTGCAGGGTCTCGGAGGAGATAGTGTTAGTTGAAGGCTACCAAAGCTGCCATACACAGACAACTTTATATATAGAGAGATTTGCTTGAATCTTTGTTTAGTGAAATACGTAAATATTTGTTTATCTAGTTTGCAGTCTTTTAATACTTTTAGCTACATTTTAAGCTCCTGCATTATTATTCATTTAACTTTAAGAGAAAAAGAATTTACTTTTTCCTTCACTTGTCACTAACATTTTGCTAATCTGTCCAATTCTCTTTCTTTCTTTAATTTTAGATAGTCATCGATTTGCATTTCATGTTTTTGTCTCAGACTTCTTTTAGGAAATAGAAAATTATCTACAACAGTTTTTCATTATTTCTATTTTATTTTATTTTATTTTATTTTTGTTCATTGTTTCAAAACTCTCTCAAAAATGAAATTGGATTTAAGAATCTCTTTCTAAAGATAAATGTAATATAGTTGAGAATTTACTTATATGTATATATATATTGCGAGTGTATGTGTGTGTGTGTGAGCTAATTATTTTTATAATGACTTTGTCAGATGCATATATATTTCATTTCTTTTTTTTTTTAATTCATTTTATAGATATAATTAGTTTCCACTTTTTTATTTAGTGGGTTGGGGCACAGATAAAGAAATTCTTTTAACAGAATCATAGGGTTATTTTATTCAATCAAGCCATGGTAAATTCAGTTGTGAAAACTGAATTTAGAATTATATTGTTTTCTTACTCTTATTTCCAGTTGCTATGCTGAGTTTTGTTTTTACCAATCATCAGTTGCATTACATTACAACCAGTTCCGATAAAATTCTCCATTACAGCAGTTGTGATATTCTTGACCACAGATTCCAATAGCTTTCCTTTCTTCAGTTCAAAAGAAAATTATCTCTATTGCTGAATTATTGTTGTCATACGGATTGTTCATTTTGCAGCCTAGTAAGAAATAGTCCCATCTTCATTTTTTTCTTTTTATTTAACTTTAACTTGGCTGATTAATTTTATTAACCTGTACCACTTTCTCATCAATTCTCATCACACACTTATGTATATTGATCCACTTTGATTCTGGCTACTGTCAGCTGTGATTTGCTAAGAACACTGTTTCTGCTATTCTCAAAATGAATTCTCATCACATACCAATATCACTTCATCCATCTCTCTAATTTAACCAGCATAATATCAACTGTTTTGCTAGTTTCTTTTTGGTGCATATTTTTTTGTACCACTGGCTGTCTACTCAGTTTTCATTGACTTGTTTCTTCTTCATACATAAATACTAGCTGTTTATTATTTTGTTAAACAATAGCTCATGTCCTTAACTTTTAGTAATTCTGCCAGTTT
>NC_042999.1:49765204-49868308 GCF_006345805.1 Octopus sinensis | reverse complement strand
TAATTTGGCAGCACAAATATCTCTTTAATATTCTCTGTTTGTTATGATGCTCTCCGTTACACAATATATAAACTTCATAAGCAAATTTAATGTAATTATTTCAAAACCAATTATGGTGACATCACACAGTATCCAATATTGGGATGTTGTAGATTGAAGATATTGTGTGTATCGGGGGTTTGTCCTGTCTGTCAAGTCACAACAAAGGCATTAGACAGACAGTACTTTACACAGTATGCATGCAATTCCAAGTAAAGCTTAATTTTTGCAATACATCAAGATTATAGGGCATTTCTTAAGATATCCAGATATTTCTTCAGGTTGGGTGGTATTGAACCCAATGCGCCAATGACAACAGGAACAGCCTTTATGTTCCACCAAGGTTGACTTTACCTTTTCTTCTTTTCGGGGTCAATAATATAAGTACCAGTCAAGCACTGGGGTCAATGTAATCAACTTGTCTCCTCCCCAACATTTCAGGCTTTGTGCCTATAGTAGGAAGGATTATTATTTTTATTCATACTTCTTCACTTTTTCCAGTCACATAACAGTCCTTTTCTATCTCTATATAGTCAACTAAATCTATTGATCTTGTTTAACAAAAATGTAAATTTTTTTTTTTTACTTTGCTTCAAAATATCATTTTCTTTTATTGGAAGTGACATTAACAATTTAAAATTTTCTATTTTATTGTAGGACGGAGGCCACAAGTCTGAGCATATGATTGTTGTTGGACCAAGAACTGGTATCAGTCGAATTACTAATGTCAAAACTTACCATGTAAGTTGTATCAATCTCATCAAACTTATTTAATGAATAATTGATATTTGTTATGAATTACTCTTTTATTTGTTTCAGTCATTTTGACTGTAGCCATGCTGGAGCACCGCCTTTAGTCAAGCAAATCGCCCCCAGGACTTATTCTTTATAAGCCTAGTACTTATTCTATCGGTTTTTTTTGCCAAACCGCTAAGTTACAGGGATGTAAACACACCAACATCGGTTGTCAAGCAATGTTGGGGGGACAAACACATAAATACACACACATATATATATATATATATATATATACTCTTACTATTTCAGTCATTTGACTGTGGCCATGCTGGATCACCGCCTTTAGTTGAGCGAATCGACCCCAGGACTTATTCTTTGTAAGCCTACTACTTATTCTATCGGTCTCTTTTGCCGAATCGTTAAGTTACGGGGACATAAACACACCAGCATCGGTTGTTAAGTGATGTTGGGGGGGGGGGACAAACACAGGCAGACAGACATATACACACAGGCACACGTATATATATATATATATATATATATATATTATATATTATAAATACATATATATGACGCGCTTCTTTCAGTTTCCATCTAGCAAATCCACTCACAAGGCTTTGGTTGGCCTGAGGCTTTAGCAGAAGACACTTGCCCAAGGTGCCACACAGTGGGAATGAACCCGGAACCATGTGGTTAGTAAGCAAGCTACTTACCACACAGCCACTCCATAAAATAAATATGAATATATAAATATTCATATTTATTATATTTATACATATGATTTTATATGTGAACAATAACATTGGTAGTGATAGGTATCCATTAGGCTAACCAGTTATTTGCTGTTTTTATGATGGTGAGAACGACAAAGGAGATTTTGTAACTTTGTGCTGAACAAATGTTGGCATGGATTTTACCTATTTATTTTTTTAAATATACTTGGCTGATATATAGATATATCTTGGTAAAGGATACACGCACACACACATGAGTATGCATATTGGTGTCTGGACCCAATATTCCTCTCAACACAAGACTATGATAAAAGACCCTTGACCAAAATTCTGTGATTGAACCCAGAGCCGTGAGGTTACTAAGCAAATTTCCAAAATCCTATGCAAGTATGACATCAGCAGTCCAGAAATAAAAGAAGGAATTGAAAAAAAATAATTCTGTAATCGTAAAACAAGTCATTGAATTAAGTTAGGGTTAATAAAGTTTATGCAAGTGGGATTAATAAACAAACAAGAAATTATTGTAATGTGAAGAAAAACAATATTATTCAATGACTCATATTGCTTTCATTCAATCTACATGCCAAGTTTGTAAGACAACTCAGGATGTATTTCACTCTTATTCTCACCTCCTCAGTGAAGCATATTTGGCAATGTAGTAATGAAGGCATGGCTAAGTTAGTATAATAGAATTGTTTAGAAAATAACTTAATCAGAGATGTTATAGCAAACAAATACAGTTTGCTATAGGAAAAACATCAAATTGTAAAACAATGCCTCAATAATATATATTCATTTAACTCATGCTAGCATACGAAAGTAGGCACAAAACCAAATGGACATCTAATTTATGTTCAAGTGAACTTTTCAGTACAACGTTCTTTGTTAGCCTGTAAATTTTCAATACATGTTTTAGTTTGGATAATCTTAAGAAAAGAAGTTATATCCTTATAGCCCACCTACTGTGCACAACTTTTCATTAATCATTAGAAAAATTAATGAACATTTTATCATGTAGAAGCAATCTAGAGACCATCCATACCATCTGTTAAACAAAACAAAGATTGACACCTTCCATTGAGATGGAATTGGTTTCTTATTTATTTGTTTTGCATCAGAAACATCTAAAGACATAAAAGAAAATATAGAGTAAATAATAACAACACAAAAAAATATATAATTAAAGCTAGCTCCAATGATTTCCAATAATCAACAAAGGCACATGTTTAATGCATATAATTCTAAAAGAGAACAAGTGAATGATATTAACAATACAATCCATTCTGATAATGTGGCAGAAAAAATAAAACAAAACAAAGAAGAAAAAAAAAGAAAAGCAGACCCCAATATATTACCGAAACTAAGAAAAATCTCTTGATAATTAAAATAAGATTTTACTTGATATGTGGATGCGCAATGGCCCAGTGGTTAGGGCAGCAGACTCGCGGTCGGAGGATCGCAGTTTCGATTCCCAGACCGGCCTTGTGTGTGTTTATTGAGCGAAAACACCTATAAAAGCTCCATGAGGCTCTGGCAGGGAGTGATGTTAACCCCTATTCTACTCTTTTGCCACAACTTTCTCTCACTCTTTCTTCCTGTTTCTTGAGTAACGCTGCAATGGACTGGCGTCCCGTCCAGCTGGGGGGAACACATATGCCATAGAAACTGGGAAACCGGGCCCCTGAGCCTGACTAGGCTTGAAAAGGGCACATAAATAAAATTAAAATTTACTTGATAAAACAAAACCAGACTATTAATGTTGTTTTGTTTTGTGTGTGTGTGTGTGTGTGTGTGTGGTCCATATGTGTGTTTATATAGGAGTGTGTGTATAAGTGCAGGTGTAGCTGTGTGGTAAATAGCTTGCTTCCCAACCACATGATTCCAGGTTCAGTCCCACTTAGGGCAACTTCAGCAAGTGCCTAGTATAACCATAGGGGTCAACCAAAGCCTTGTAAGTGGATTTGATAGACAGAAATGGAAAGAAGCCTGTCATATATGTATGTATGTTTATTTCCCACCACTGCTTGTATGTCCCTGTAACTTAGTGGTTCGGCAAAAGAGACCGATAGAATAAGTATTGGGCTTAAAAAAGTCCTGGGGGTCGATTTGTTCAACTAAAACGTTTCAAGTTGGTGCCCCAGAATAGTCACAGTCAAATGGCTGAAACAAGTAAAAGGCAAAAGATAAGTGCAGGATAGGATGTGTAGATGTGGGGTTGGTTTGTTACCACTTAATCTCAAGTTGTATTGCACTGGTCTGCATCTAGGGCAAGTGTCTTCTAATGTAGCCTTGGGCTGACCAGTACCTTGAGAATATACTTGGTAAGCCTGTTGTGTACATATGTTTTTCCCCTTGGTCCCCACAATAACTTCCCAGAAAAATGTATTCCCCCACCGGTGGCTAGAAAAACAGTACAGGTGTAGTATGTTTGCTGTGAAGAAAGATTTTCAAAATTTGACATCCCACTAAAAATAAAAAAAGGATCCCATGCCCCACTGGTTATGTCCCACATTAGGAATACCCGATCTAGAGAGAGGAGTAATGTGTTTCAACTGAAGAACTTGGTTAACTCATTACAATTTGATGTTGTTAAGGTAAGGATATATAAACAGAAAAACTCCTATAGAGATGCAGTTATTGAGGTTAAAGGTTACCGATATATTTTCTATGTATTATCGAGAACTGCTTGTGTTTTCAGACATGCAAATATTTTACAAATATGCATGTTTGGGAGTATTATTTATTTACATATATTGCAAAATAGTTTACAAATATATTATTATATTTTTAATTATATAAATCAGAATATGTTTGAGGAAAATAATTAGCTTTTAATTACATGTACCACAAAAAGATTCAGAAGCAGAATTAACTCATTTATCACATTTAACAAGTTTTGAAGAACTAATGAGATTAATACCCAGTTTCATCTCTAAGCTTTATTTCCACCCTTTCACATATCTCAAAACAACAACAAATTGTTTGGCAGCTTTCCATTTGTAAATCTAAAAATGTAGTTCAATTAAAAAAAAATTTTTTTTCCTAACCTCTATCAATTTTTTAAAATATTTTTTTATAGAGAGAAAATTATTAGAAACTTGTTTTTAATCAGATAAATTTGAGTGATCAATTTTTATTTTATAATACATTGATATTAAAATTAAGGAAGAAACAAATTTTTTTGGAAACTGCCTAAGTAACCAGTGAGTTAGGAAGCAAAGAAATATCTACTACATAGCCATGGAAAATATTAGAAATAGTATCTAACTCTCTCACTCAAATCATACCTAACCAACTTAGAAAAAGGAACACATTCTGCCTGAATTAAAGATGAAGTAGACCTGGGTGAAATTATACCTCTGCACTTTACAGGGTCAACACTTTCAATACAATATTTCTATACAAATATAGGCGTAGGAGTGGCTGTGTGGTAAGTAGCTTGCTTACGAACCACATGGTTCTGGGTTCAGTCCCACTGCATGGCACCTTGGGCAGGTGTCTTCTACTATAGCCTCAGGCCGACCAAAGCCTTGTGAGAGGATTTGATAGACGGAAACTGAAAGAAGCCCATCGTATATATGTATATACATATGTGTATGTGTGTCTGTTTGTCCCCCCAACATCGCTTGACAACCGATGCTGGTGTGTTTACATCCCCGTCACTTAGTGGTTTGGCAAAAGAGAACCGATAGAATAAGTACTAGGCTTACAAAGAATAAGTCCTGGGGTCGATTTGCTTGACTAAAGGCGGTGCTCCAGCATGGCCACAGTCAAATGACTGAAACAAGTAAAAGAGTATTAAAATATATTGTCTTGCTTTAAGTAATTTTGAAAATAATGAAGAATTTATCAAGATAAATTTGCCATTATTAAGCTGACATGAAACTTAAAGGAAGATTAGGGAATTTGTTTCATAAAAGCAAGGGCGGTTTCAAGCAGTTTGGTATCAAAAGGATTAATTCTGTTCTAATACTAAGAGAATATCATCACAATTTCGGGAATAGTCAATCAGGTGAGATGTATAATCTAGGTTCTTATTGAGGTAGAAAATCATCATCATCATCATCATCGTTTAGCATCCGCTTTCCATGCTAGCATGGGTTGGATGGTTCAACTGGGATCTGGGAAGCCAGAAGGCTGCACCAGGCCCAGTCAGATCTGGCAATGTTTCTACGGCTGCATACCCTTCCTAACGCCAGCCACTCCGTGAGTGTAGTGGGTGCTTTTACATGCCACCGGCATGGAAGCCAGGCGAGGCTGGCAACGGCCACGATCGGATGGTGCTTTTTACGTGCCACCGGCACAAGGCCAGTCGGGGATGCGCTGGCAACGGCCATGCCCAGAATGGCTCTGAGTGGGTGATAAGAGGTTACTAATATATTTCCTGTGATCAACCTCTTAATGAAGTTGGGATTATGAAAGTAATAACAAATCCCATTTGAAATATATGTTGTTGAAATGGATATACATATGTGGTGAATAGCATTTCCAAAGTCATCTGTAGCCTATTCTGAACACTTCTATGAACTCAATATATCAGGTTCCCACTGGCTCACATTCAAATTATGAAAGGGTTACAAAGACAAAATCTTTTACTATGGAAGTAGTTAATAAACTGTGTAATGAGAAATATATTATACAATATGTGATCAACATAAGGAATAAGACACAATGTCTACTGCAAACAAAATTCTGATTTTATGAAACTTTTGAAAATTCTTTTATCTAAATATATGGAGTGGCTTTGTGGTAACCAGCTTGCTTACTAACCACATGGTTAGTGTCTTCTACTATAGCCTCGGGCCGACCAATGCCTTGTGAGTGGATTTGGTAGATGGAAACTGAAAGAAGGCCATCATATATATATGTGTGTGTGTGTATATATACATAAAAGACAAAAGGTACATGCACGGCTATTTATATATATATATGTAAAAAAATACAAATTGGGACAAGAACGCAAAACATTTAGAAGACGACACAAAAAACACGGACGGGACATTTGAAGCTGTCAATCTTCAGTCAAGAACCGGATCATCCTCACGATTTTGGCTGATTAATCTTGAGATTGCTCTGATCTGGCCAGCTCAACAATAAGAATTTTCACACCTCAGAAAATAAATTGAGTCATGTTAATAAGTTTGGTATGTTTTTAACTCACCACAATGTATTTGATCTTGTTCATTAGAAAATAGTGTTAGATTCACAGAATCAAATGTTTTCTAAAAAAATGAAAGCATATCTGTGATTTAATATAGAAGAAGCCTCCACATAGTTGCTTAATGTGCCAAACATTGCAACCTAATCTTTAACAAATTACATCCTATCATCTTATCATCTTATATAAAGAAGACTATTAAACAATCTAAACTGATATACAAAAAGATGGGATGGTCACAAATGGAATGCTTTTGATCATAGGTCTTAAAGCAACAACAATAACATAGCACTTGCTTAAGGTTATTCCAATTATGATTTAAGATACTCTCAGGAGCATGTGGTATGCTACAGATAAAACAGAATTTTACCTCAGTAGTGTGGAGGCACATGGCCTAGTGGTTAGAGCAGCAGACTCGCTGTCAAGGGATCGCAGGTTCGAATCTCAGACCGGACAATGTGTGTGTTTATGATCGAAACAACTAAGCTCCAGGTGGCTCTGGCAGGAGGTAATGGCTAACATCTACTGACTCTTTCGCCACAACTTTCTCACACTCTTTCCTCCTGCATCTTGCAGATCACCTGCGACGGACTGGTGTCCCGTCCAGGTGGGGAACCTATACGCCAAGGAAACCAGGAAACCAGCCCTAATGAGCCAGGCATGGCTTGAGAAGGAACAAACAACCTCAGTAGTGTAAGCTAGGTGATGAATTGAGGTGGTTACATCTGCTTATTTTGAAGTGTTTTCATTATATTCCAGAATTCCAGAGCAGAATTAATTTCTCTTATTTGATTAAACATATTTCTAAAGAAAGACTTGAAAGATATTATTGTCAGGAGTGTGAATTAAATGAATTCAAAAGATCAGTCTAAGAGACTGTGACAGAGAAGGAGAATTATTAGAGTAGTGTACAAAATGTCTTGTGATATCCATTCCAACACTTTACATTCTAAGTTCAAATCCTACTGAAGTAACTTTTCCTTTTATCCTTTATCTGTTAAATAGTGGAGTCAATTTTATTTAAAAAAAAAAAAGAAGAAAAAGGCTACTTCATCCTAAATTTGTGACCTTGTGATCTTTCAACCTCTCCAATGTCTGTCCTATGAGAAAGTGCACCCAGTAAATTCTGAAAAGCGACAGGGGACAGGAAGAGCACCTAACCATAGAAATTAAATCAAATTATACAGACAAGTACCAGTCTACGGGGCCAACAATCATCAATAAAAAATAACTGAGTATAATGACCTATCCAACCCATGTCAGTATAGGAAGCAAGCATAAAATGAAGATGATGTTTATGTGAGAAATAAACAAACATAAAATAAACGTAAATAGGCAAACAGTCAACATTTACCTTCTTTGATATGAAACTCAGTGAACGGAGACTGGAAGTTTTCAGTATCTTGTCCAAAGTCACTATATCACCAGTGATGAGAAAGAAACTCATAACTTATTAATTTAGAGTCTAGTATTCTTCAACTTCATCACAGAAAATTCTTTACTGTGATGGAATATTAACTTCATTTATATTTATTTCCAAGAACATTAGCACAATAAAAAAAAAACAACCTTTTAACCAAATTAATTCTAGAGTGTATACACTATGAAAAACATGATGAAAGAAGTAAGTTATTAAAGTTGTTTTTAATCTCCATCCTTCTAAATAATCTCTAACTCTCATAAATATCTAAAATAAATGCTTGTGCTTTCCAAGACATTAAAAAGCTTCTGGGTTTAGAGATAATCAAGAAGATAATACTGATTAGCTGGAAGTGATGTTGTCACAGTGTGACATGATATTGACTAACTGAAAGTGTCTGATTAACTGGAGAGGATAATGATAAACTGGAGTAATAACTCTTCTGATAATAAACTAATGATATTTTTTATGACTAACAAGAGCATAATTTTCTTTCTTTCTTTATCTCTCCTATACACACACACACACATGTATATGGGTGTGTGTGCATGTCTGTATATATGTATTTACAGGTATGTCAGTGAGTCTCAGAAAATTAGAATATTATGAAAAATTGGATATTTATTGCCAGTTTAGTTTGAATATCAAATTTTCAATATCAGGTCCACTAAATCTAAGCTAATCTATTCTCAGGATTTTTTTGTTGTTATAAGCTAACATTTATGGTTGCATAAGAAATATCTGAAGAAAGGTATTGGATACCTGCCTGGTGTATAAAAAAGATCACTGAAAATCCAATACTTCAAAATATTAGAATGTATATCTGAATATCTGTAACATCACATTACATAAGAGAATCATCATCATCATCGTCATTTAACGTCCGTTTTCCGTGCTAGTATGGGCTTGACTGTTTGACCGGGGTTTGGGAAGCCAGGAGGCTGCACCAGGCTCCACTCTGATCTGGCAGTGTTTCTACATCTGGATGCCCTTCCTAATGCCAATCACTCTGTGAGTGTAGTGGGTGCTTTTTACGTGCCACCGGCACAGGTGCCAGGGGGAGGCTGGCAGTGGCCATGGTTGGTTGGTGCTTTTTACGTGCCACTGGCACAGAAGCCAGTCAAGGCGGCGCTGGCATTGGCCATGTTCGGATGGTGCTTTTTAATGCCACCGGCACAGGTATCACAACTACAATTTCCATTTGATATTGATTTTGATGTTGATGTACTTGACTCAGTAGGCAGAAATTCAAAGGTGGAGAAAAAGTGTCACTTAGTTCTTGGTTGGAGATCCTATGAGTTTAGTGATTTACTTAAAATATTGTGGTATTGAGGAACTCAACCTGTGGTTCAGCTCATGTGTGTTGCAGCCCCCCCCCCCCCCAGCAATCTTGGCTGCAGCCTTCAGCTTAGCCTGATTGCTGGGATGTATATTGGCCTTCGTTTTAACTATACTTGGATTCTCCAAGATGTTCAGGTCAGGTGAGTTACCTGGCCAAGAAAGCATTTTGATATGGTGATCGGCTAACCAGATAGTTATTTTCCATACTGAATTACTGAGTACAGGTGTGTGTGTGTGTCCATCCTAGTTTGCATGATTGTGTACAGGAGAATATATTAATGAAATTCCAGCTAAGTCTGATTTTCATATTTTATTATATTCAATTTTTACAATATTGAAACAAACTAGTACTTTCATGCATTTTGCAATCGTCAGGTTTATGTAGTGAAAGTCGTGTTCCATGATTGACAGCTCAGTTATCACTACATAAACCTGATGATTGCATAACACATGAAAGTACTAGTTCATTTCATTATCGTAAAATTGTAAAAATTGCAAATAATAAAACAATGAAAATGAGACTTAGTTGGTATTTCATTGATTCATATATATATATTGTGCAGGCATGGCTGTGAATAGGCAGAAGTATGACTGTTTGTTAAGAAGCTTACCTCCCAACCACATGATTCCAGGTTCAGTCAAAGTACAAGGTATCTTGGGAAGGTGTGTCTTCTGCAATAGCTTCTGGCCAACCAAAGCCTTAGTGAGTGGATTTGGCAGATGCAAAAAAAGAAGCAAAAAGACCAATGATTATAGATGTTTGTGTGTGTGTGTGTGTTTCTCCACCACTACTGCTTGAGAACTGGTGTTGATTTG
Source organism: Octopus sinensis (assembly GCF_006345805.1). Classification (NCBI taxonomy): domain Eukaryota; kingdom Metazoa; phylum Mollusca; class Cephalopoda; order Octopoda; family Octopodidae; genus Octopus; species Octopus sinensis. The sequence continues at coordinate 49,858,062 of NC_042999.1, read as the reverse complement.
GTTATGTCCTTGTAACCTAGAAGTTTGTCAAAACATAACAGAGTTAGTATTAGGCTTGAAAAATATATTGGGATTGATTTTAGTATAACTCTTTATGGTGGTTCCTCAGTGTGGCCACAGTCTAATGGCAAACTAGTAAAGAATAAAGAATTTATTTATATATAGGCACAGGAGTGGCTGTGTGGTAAGTAGCTTGCTTACCAACCACATGGTTCTGGGTTCAGTCCCACCACATGGCACCTTATAACCTCAGTCTGACCAAAGCCTTGTGAATGGATTTGGTAGATGGAAACTGAAAGAAGCCCATCGTATATATATATGTATGTATGTGTGTGTTTGTGTGTCTGTGCTTGTCCCCCACCAACATTGCTTGACAACCGATGCTGGTATGTTTACTTCCCCATAACTTAGTGATTTGGCAAAAAGAGACCGATAGAATAAGTACCAGGCTTACAAAGAATAAGTCCTGGGATCGATGTGCTCGACTAAAGGCGGTGCTCCAGCATGGCCACAGTCAGATGACTGAAACAAATAAAAGAAAATATATATGATACAAATAAGGTGATATTCTCTCGAATGCAGTGTTGCCATTAGAACTGCAGAAGTACTGGGTGAATTACCCTTACAAGGTGGAAAAATTTGTCAACAACCAGCCATGGGACTCGAACCTATATCCCTCAAAGACTCCAGTTGAGTGCTTTACTGTTAAGCTAAACTGCCTACTGACAAATTCACCATCAAATTTAGACACTAAATACTTTAGTTTTATGGAACAACCATGTGTCATAAAGGGAACCCTCGTCTGTTGAGTCATTTTTAAAATTATCTTCTGATTAAAAATAAAAAATGTATATATATATATATACTCATGTATTGAGTTTAATTTCTCCTGTTCTACTAAACATAAAATATATATTTATAGGGCTAGTAAACACGAATATTCCATAATTGACATGTGTGTATGTGTGCAAACTTGTATTTATGTATACTATTTATGAACTATTGCAAATACATCTTTGTATATGCACATGATATGCATATATAGCTTGCTTTGTAAACACTACTTTGCAATAATACACAACACATACTTTGGTAGTACATGAACTGTATCTATAATCCCCCTTCTCTCTCTCTCTCTCTCTATATATATTATATATATATATATAATGTGTGTGTATGTATGTTTGATTGTGTGTGTGTGTATATATATATATATATATATATTAGAAGAAATATATATATATATACCTGTGTGTGTGTGTATAAAATAAGCATATGAATATAGTTGTGTATTCATTCACACTCTTATATCTCAGAATAAAAATATATTCTTTTCTACTCTAGACACAAGGCCCAAAATTTTGGGGGAGGGGGCAGTCAATTAGATCAACCCCAGTACCCAACTGGTACTTAATTTATCGTCCCCGAAAGGATGAAAGCCAAATCTGATCTTGGCAGAATTTGAACTCAGAATGTAAAGACGAAATAACGCTAAGCATTTCGCCCAGCATGCTAATGTTTCTGCGAGCTCGCCACCTTAGAATAAAAACATATTGTCCAACTCAATAAGCATTCCTTGCAAAAATTGAGATTTTTTTCTCCTCCTTTTACTGATATTTAACATTTTAAAATCTTTTGGCATTATGTTAGTTGAAGCTGAAGGAAATTTAGATAATTCAGATAATTGACCAAAATCCAATAGAAAAAAAAATTGAGGAAGTGAGGAAATAATGATTTTCTTCTCTTTTCAAGTATAATTTTAGCTTCAAAGAATAGATTTAAAAGAATAACAGAACAATAAAAAAAATAATAAAATGAAACTTTGTCATGAAAGTTGTTAACTTATTTGAATATGTACTTTAATTAGGAATGAAACATGTAGATGTTTTTATGTATTGCTAACAGAATATTTGTGAGAAAAAAAGTAAAGAAACACTATTGATTGTTTTTCAAATCAGATTTTGTTTGATTTTTTATGTTTTAACTTTAATACCTATTGTTTTTATTTTTCATAATAATCTTTTATTCTGTGTTCTATGTAGAAATGTTCACATCTCTATAATTATCATGGACATTGACAAAGAATAAAAGAAAGTCACTACTAATTCAGTTTTGCAGTGTTATTGTTGCTATTATTGTTGTGTAGCTCTTAAGTCAATTTTGATTGACATTACCTATGATCAAAGTTATTTCAGCCGTGACTACCAACCTTTCTTTTAAACATGATATATATATATATAGCACATGAAACAGTATTGGATTAAAATGATAATGCCTTTATAATGTATATAAAAACATAAAATGATACTAGTTGTGAAATTATAAGTCAGAGAAAACTTGAAAACTTTTCAATAAGAATTGTGTGTTTAAAAATACAGAGTTCACCCAGGATGTCATCATCAGACATGATTTTGTCTCCTCACTGGCTAGTGTGAGCGTGCATATTATATATATAATATATATATATATATATATATATATATAAAAATAAGCAACCTGTTGTGCTTGTGTGTGTGCATATATATATATATGTGTGTGTGCATATATATATATGTGTGTGTGTGTGTATATAAGGAGATGAATACCAACGCCCTATGTGGCAACTTCAATAATTTTTGAGAGATATCTTTCTGAACATGAAACCAATGTCAGTCTGGTTTCTCCACAAATAAAGAATACTTATCTACCTATGTCATGTTAAACATTCTCATGCTAGGTATTAGCCTATATATATATAATTAAAATCAAAATGAGGGTGAAAAAATTGATATTAATTTAATAACATCAATTTAACACCAGTGGTCTAGTGCATAAAAGACTGAGATTCAGTAAATATTATTAATATACAAATATGAGAGAGAATCCACTATGTGGATGCTCTTACGCTAAAGAGAGATCCGCATGAGTCTCAACCACTAAGTGTATACACACACACACACACATATATATATATATATATACAGTTGAAATTTATAGAAAAGCAAAAGATGAAAACAGGTGTATGAACAACAAGCAAATGTATTAGTTTGACACTTGGGAAAAATGAAGAAGTCTTTCACGTTTTGAGCTTATGCTCTTCAACAGAAAGAAATAAGAGAAAATAAAAAATAAACAGAGACAGAATTAAAAAAAACTTGTCCAAAGTGTAGGAAGTTCAGTCAGGATCAAACTGGGGTAACCACGTGAGCATATAATATAGAGTTCAAATTTATATATATATATATGAATGTATGTATGTATGTACACACACACACACACATGTGCATGCACATACTCATATAAGTTTATCTTTCTACTTCAGTTGCAACTGATTGCTGAATTTGAACAGATTGAAGAGCTGAGGACAAGTCGGGATGGGGACAACATCCAATGGGTTACAGTCTGTATAAAAGGAGAAATGCCACAAGTAAGTAGATAACCATTTAAAATTTATATTGTATTGTGTCTATGCTAATGTGTGTGTGCGTATGACTTAAGGATGTAACTTCATCAGGAGATAGAGATTTTGCTTGTGCTCTCTTGGTAGCCCCTACAAAACTTGTGTGATTATGATTTGTGTTAGGTTTGAACACCTGTAAGTTGATGTCTGCAAAAAAAGGTGCAAGTAGGTGGGGTGAGTAGTCCAGAAGGACAACGTTCATCCTCATACTCATTTTAGCATTCACTTTGCCATGCTTACATAGGTAGGATGGAGTTTGTTGGAGCAGATTTTCTATGGCTGGGTCCTCTTCCTGTCATCAACCCTCACCTGCTTCCATCCAATCAAGTTAATACTTTCCCATGGCCAGCCATGTATTTTCAAAATACTGGAAATGAATAAAGCTGCTGATATGATGGTGGCACTCATTGGGTTGTCCAGAAAGTCCGTGCCAATTTTTAAAGGAAAGAAAAAGGTCAATAAATACTTGCCATTACATTTTTAATCAACCAAATATGAACCATTTTGTTGCACAATGCGTCTCCATCTTTCCTTTAACTTGAAAATACCCTCTTCCCAGAATTGAGGTGGTTTCATGGCAAAAAATTCATCAAGGTATCTTTTTATGTCATCCAAGGAATTGAAATTTTTACCATTAAGACTATTCTGCAGAGACCTGAATAAGTGGAAATCCGAAGGAGCAATATCTGGTGAATATGGAGGGTGGGGTAACACATCCCAGCCAAGCTGCAGCAATTTTTGTCTGGTTCCCAAAGCATCAAGAGCCGAAAATGAACTTTCTTATCTTACATTTTAAAGGGTTACAGAATTAACACAGGTTATAGGAACATAAACCTTCCTCCATGAAAAGATAGCTTAAACTGTGCTCTAAATGGAGGTGTAGTCAAATCCTATTTTATGGACTCAACCATGTTCTAAAATAAGTCGAAAGGTAAACTACTATAAATTGGCACGAACTTTCCAGACGACCCCATACAATTATCATGATGTTAAGACAAGGAAATGCAAACACACACATACGTGTGTGTGAGCACATGTGTGTGTCTGTGTGTGTACACTAAAAAAAACTATTTTTGATTCTTTCATTAATTTTGTCTCAAGGAAGAAACTGTGCATGTGACCTGCACAACTCCTATAAACTAGTGAGACTGATACTGTTAACATTGCATTCAGATTAATGCAAATAAACAGTTGTTGAAAAAACACTTTATAGGTGTAGGAGTGGCTGTGTGGTAAGTAGCTTGCTTACAAACCACATGGTTTCGGGTTCAGTCCCACTGCATGACACCTTGTGCAAGTGTCTTCTACTAAAGCCTCGGGCCGACTAAAGACTTGTGGCTGGATTTGGTAGACAGAAACTGAAAGAAGTCCGTCGTATATATGTATAAATGTATATATATATATATATATATATATATACACACACACATATATATGTGTGTGTGTGTGTATGTTTGTGTGTCTGTGTTTGTCCCCCAACATTGATTGACAACCGATGTTGGTGTGTTTACGTCCCCGTAACTTAGCAGTTCAGCAAAAGAGACTGATAGAATAAGTGTTAGGCTTACAAAGAATAAGTCCTGGGGGTTGATATGCTCGACTAAAGGCGGTGCTCCAGCATGGCCTCAGTCAAATGACTGAAACAAGTAAAAGAGTAAAATAGAGAGAATTCCAGAAGGCCCACATTCTAGGAAGAAAGGGCTTTGCATAGTAGCTAGTGCATGACCTACAATATGTGTGAGAGGAACCAGAAGGACAAGTTAGTGGGACTGTTTGAATAGCTGTGGCATGAGCTGCAAATATTCATGCCTTGGTATGGCTTGTGGAGGACTCCCTTCTTTCATTACCACTTTCTCAGAGACCTCATAAATGGTTCTGAACAATGCCTTTCTACCTCTGACTAAGTCATGTGAAGCAGGAGAATGGGTTCATATTAAACTGGAGTGCTGTACTCTTTATACTTTTTACTTATACTCTTTATATATTTCATTTAAATACATATAAGTATTAGCTCTTTAATCCTGGGATACATGATTAAATTTTAATTAAATGGTATCAGTATCTATCCAGATTTAAACTTCCAATATAAAATTATCATTAAATATCTTTAAATAATTATTAAATATGCAAAATAATTTATTTCCAACTCATTAAAAAATTCTATTTTATTGCATGAAATTCAATATATAATTCAGAAAATAGCTATTTTGATTTTGGACCTCAGTCTCTCTCTCTTTCTCTGTGTGTGTATATATATATATATATATATATATATATAGGAGTGGCTGTGTGGTAAGTAGCTTGCTTACCAACCATATGGTTCCGGGTTGAATCACACTATGTGGCACTTTGGGAAAGTATCTTCTACTATAGCCTTGGGTTGACCAAAGCCATGTGACTGGATTTGGTAGATGGAAACTGAAAGAAGCCCATCGTATATATGTATGTGTGTGTATATATATATATATATAATATATATATATGTATGTATATATATATGTATATATATATATGTGTGTGTGTGTATATGTTTGTGAGTCTGTGTTTGTCCCCCCAACATTGCTTGACAACCGACGCTGGTGTGTTTACGTCCCCATAACTTAGCGGTTCATACTAGAATAAATACTAGGCTTACAAAGAATAAGTCCTGGGTTCGATTTGCTCAACTAAAGGCAGTGCTCCAGCATGGCCAGAGTCAAATGACTGAAACAAGTAAAAGAGTATTTATATATATGGTTTGTCATCAACTTAATATGGCTGTCCCAGGAAAGGGAAGAATGATACTGCTAATTAGCCCCAGTAAACACCGTTTCCAGTTGGCTATGTGACAGAAGTGTACTGCGTCCTTCTGTTTTCAAACAAAGGAGATAAGCACCTCCATTCAGCAAAGCCAGCATTCAGAGACTAGTTTCAGAGTCATTGCTCTTCATCAGTCTGGAGTAGCTTGGCTTGCTAGCTTTCAATGCCTATTCACCTTTGAATATTATATATACACACACACTACTGTGTGTTGAGGTTGAATGACATACAACGGGTTCCACCTCTAAAATACAATAAAATATATTTTCATAAATGTAGAAATCTCTCTGTCTTTCACTAAGCATCATAACAATCATTGTAGAGGAAGACGCACGTGTGTTATATTTTTGCCACTGGTGATTGAGTTAAATTTTAGAATTCCACATAAATATATAAAATATTAATAAAGAATGTGTATGTACATGTCATATGTGCATGCAAGTATATGTGAATATTATGAATGTATAAAGAATATACAAATGTGTGTATTTACCTTGTGGTATATACATTGTGCTTATGTTTGTTTACATGAATATATAAGTAAAACTCACTATTTTAATATCTATACATATGTATTATATATATGTGTACACACATTCTCACACTCTTGAATCATTAATTATTCACAATAAACTTATAATTTTTTTTTCCTACTGGTTGGAAAATTAGTTGTGCACACACCACTAGACATGTTCTTCTAGACCCTACATTACAGGCTTGAACTTGAAATATCAATAAAGTTGTCATTGTAATTACATTAAACATTTCTACATCACGTTTTCTTACTTTACTTTTGTTCTGAAGAAGAGCAGTGTAAGCTGAAGTTAGATCAGAGCATGAAATTCTGTGAAGTTTTTCAGTACACTATAGAAATAGCATTTTACTGTTTCAGACTGTCTACAAATAGATTGAAACATTCAAAAATAGACACACTAATGTCGTGCATCAAAAAGAAGCTAGGTACTTGACTGTCTAATGCTGAGGACAAAAGTGAAAGAGGTCAGGACAAGATTCTTTTGAACAGACTGGTGATTTATTAGTGAAATTAAGAAATATCCTGGAAATCAATTAAATGTAAATGTTTCTATCTATGAAATCATCCACCCTGTCATAATAATGGCTTCGTTTAAGTTTCAAATTCAAACTGTCACTGTAGTAGCAAACGAGAAACTGCACTCATCTGTCTATCTAGTTCATACACACACACACACACACACACACATATATATATACACACACATATATATATACACACGCATATATATAATAATATAAATAATATATATAATAATAATAATATGATTTATATATAATATAAATAACAAGTATATATATATATATATATATATATATATATATATACACACACATACACATATATATATAATATAAATAACGTATATATATATATATGTATGCATACGAGTGCACAGGACGTCATGAAAGTGTACAGCAAAAAGGTACGAAGCACGAGTACATGGAACACGAACTATTCTTTCAAACAATGAAAGACACAAATGGAAAACAAAACAAATATAAAGAATGACACTTCATCAGTTGTTGGTTGTTGCTCTAGTCTCATATTTCGAGCATTTAACAACAACATACGCTTTCGATAAAACAGTTGCACCTGCAAAGTAAATTTGGGATTTTGTGTAGGGTCACAATAGGTAATACAAACGGTACAGTGAAAAGGGCTGCTAAGCCCAAACGATGTTGTGGTGGTGAATGCATAAATCAAGCTAGGACTGGAGACGAAAAAGAACACGTCTTTCTTGTCCCAGCTACAATGGAGAGAAAGAAAGAAACATGGCCGATGGTCACGTGGAAGCCACGTGAGCAAAGGGGGAGGAGTGAGGGAGAGAGAGTGACAGAGTAGTAGGGTAGAACAGTGGGAGAAGAGGAGGTAAAAGAATAAGAGAGAGAAAGAGAGAAAAACGAAAGAGTAAAAGGATCGTGAGATAAAACTTACTTGGAAGAGGATATGTGTGCCCACATATGCATATATATATATATATATATATATATATATATATACACATATACATGTATGTACATATACGTATGCATATATATTATATATATGTTATTGATATTATTATATGATTGAATGCCACGCATCCTCTTCCAAGTAAGTTTTATATATACACTAGCAGTATCGCCCGGCGTTGCTCGGGTTTGTAAGGGAAATAACTATAAAGCATTTTTAGAGAGTTATAGCAAAAAAATAGCAAAAAAATGGGGAAAAAAATGATGGTAATTTTTTTTTGATAGTTAAAAAGGTCGAGTTGCGTCCCCATGACCATCTGTGGTTTGTGTTTCTGATTGTCGACCCCATGTCGAATTTATCGATCTTTTTCAGAACTGGGGGAACTTTTCAAAATTTTCGCTGCGTTAGTTTTGAATTATGACATTGGGCTATGTGTGTGTCAAGTTTCATCAGAATCGGTTGAAAGCCGTGGTCAGAGTGAGGGTACAACCAAACAGACACACAGAAACACACACAGACAAACTGCCGTTTATATAAAGAGAGATATATACATGCATACATATATATATGCATATATATATACATATATGCATACATATATGCATATATATACATATATGCATACATATATGCATATATATACATATATGCATATATATATACATATATGCATAAGACGAAGACAGGTGGTGTAGAAAACAAACAGATGTATTAGTATAACGCTCGGGAATTGAAAAAATCTTTAACGTTTCAAGCCTACGCTCATCCACAGAAAGGAACATAGAAAGAAACAAAGAGAAAAAAAATGTGTGTACTGGCTACTGATCTATCATGGTGAATGCCGGACAGAAGGGTCACACAGGAAAGCAAAGAAGTAGGGGAGATAACGTTGTAGTGATCCTAAAACAAAGGTGCGCATGTGTGTAAGAGAGTATGTATGTGCGTGTGAAAGAGAGCTGGTGATCTTGGCATGTACGTGTGTGTACGTGTAGGTGTGAAAATGTGGGGATGGGAATTGGTCAGTGCTGGTGTGTGGGTGGTACATATACATATATGTATATATATGTTTGTATGTATGTATTTATATGTATGTATATATGTATGTATGTATGTATGTTTCTATGTATGTATGCATATATGTATATATATTTTTATGCATGTATATATATATGTATGTGTATGTATGTATGTATATGTATTCATGTATAACATCGGTGGCATGGAGAGGGGAGGCTGGTATGCATGGGAGATTGCTGGTCTTCCATAAACAACCTTTCCTGGACTTGTGCCTGGGAGGGTAACTTTCTAGGTGCAATCCCATGGTAAGTCATGACCGAAGGGGGTCTCAGCATCTCAGCTCAGAATTAGTAGCAGCCTGAGGTATATAGACAAAATCAAACACATACACAAGATGTGTGTGTTGTTAGTTTGTGGGTCAGGTGCATTTTAGGCATAAGAGAATACTTTCTCAATGTGCCTGGTGTTAAAAACACCTGAAAGTAAATTATAGGGAAGCAGGTACATTGAGAAAGTATACTGTTATGCCTAAAGTGCAGTCGACCCATGAACTAACAACACACACACCTCGTGTATGTGTGTTTGATTTTGCTTTTATCAGAATGTAAGGTCTGTAGAATGTATATATTATGTATAGATCAAACATTATCTGATATAGAGCTCACTACAGTGGATAGAGTGGACAGATATGTTTATAAAAAATATGACAGTTTACTTGGATTTTATCCTTGGTTGAATACAGCTGCCATGATCATCCACTGGTGAAACTTGAGTAGTCTGTCATTCTTTGACACCTGCACATACATGTTATGTGCAAATGCTATATATTAGAAAATCTAAGATAGATATAAATGTAATTAACCTATAGTTTCGTGGCTTAGTGGTTAGGGTGTCAGCACCAAACACTTCATTTCACATTGCTCCTGTCCACTCAGCTGGCAGAAATGAGTAACACTGTGATGGACTGGTGTTCCATCCAGCTGGGGAACACATACGCCATAGAAACCAGGAAACTGGGCCCATGAGCCTGGCTAGGCTTTAAAAGGGTGCATTTATTTTTATTTAACCTATATTTTACTGCGGAAAGTAAGCACATATATTGTATATATTATTCTCTTTGGCGGCGAGCTGGCAGAAACGTTAGCACACCGGGCGAAATGCTTAGCGGTATTTCGTCTGCCGTTACGTTCTGGGTTCAAATTCTGCCAAGGTCGACTTTGCCTTTCATCCTTTCGGGGTCGATAAATTAAGTACCAGTTACGCACTGGGGTCGATGTAATCGACTTAATCCCTTTGTCTGTCCTTGTTTGTACCCTCTGTGTTTAGCCCCTTGTGGGTAGTAAAGAAATATATACTATTCTCTTTGCATGCAGAAAAAGAAGATAAAGAGAGAGAGAGAGTGTGTGTCCTGATGTTTCATGGTAGGTTAGCCACTCTGCAGCTGATAAGTTCTCCTCACCCTTTTGCCTTATGAAGAGATCTAGACAGAAATTTTTGTTTGAATCAACAACAAACATGAAGCTATCTGAAATGACTAAACTAATCTGCATTTCTTGCATTAGTTAACAACATGATTAAATACTTAATGAATATTCTATGTACAAACAGCATGTATTAGCGATATCTGCAATAGATTTAATGAGTTACAGAACAGAAGAGTAACGACCTTGATTAAAATCCCAATGTCTTACGTAAATTATTCTTCTTTTATAACATTTTCTATACAGTGCTAAAACTTTGGAACGACACACAGAAACGAGGATGTTTTTTTTCATTGTCGTTATTGTCACAATCAGTTGCTTTGCAGCTTTATGTCTTGTACTTGGTCCAGTGAGCTGTCCTGTGACCAAAGTGATTCCAGCTGTTACCATCAAACTGTTTTCTTTGAGGGATACTTAGTTTTGGTTACTCAACTAGCTTATTCTAGCAAACTGAATAACCACAGAGAAGCTCCCCTGCTGGCCCATGCTTGTTAGTTATAATAACATTAGCAATTATTTTTAGAATGCCAGCCAAATTGCTGATGTAAAACTGATTAGTGTTGCTGTTTCATTGATTCCATCTATTAAGAGACAGTGTGAATTAAATTCATTACAAGATTTTCAGCCAACTTCTAATTGAAAGTCTAAGCCATCAGCCATTAATTTATTATACTAATTTTGCAATGTTTTATTACCAGTAAATGGAAACAGGCTGAAAATAAAACCTTGATTATAAAAACAAAATCGAACCTACTTCACCAGTTCCAATCACCAGTACTTTAACCAAAGTTATTTAGCCATCTCATTTGTAAAATTAATCGTACCTAAACATGATAGCTTATTGATTATTTCTGCACTGTAGATCTTGCAATATAGTCTGTCTATTAGCAAATTGTTCCAAACAAAATATAATTCCCTTTAGCCACAATTTGAAAGTGAACCAGAGATTAAAGAGAATGCAGCATTATTATGGAGTGTTATGTTTTTGATACAGTTTGGGAGTCAACAAGAATTTTTTTTTTCTCACAATATAATATGGATTCTAGACAGATTATCCTCAATAGAGAAATTGCCAAGAATTAGACAAATTAATGCAGTCTGAAAAATCAACTAACTAAAACAGCGGTTGAGGAATATTATTTCTTTATTGCCCACAAGGGGCTAAACAAAGAGGGAACAAACAAGGACAGACAAAGGGATTAAATCAATTACATCGACCCCAGTGTGTAACTGGTACTTTATTTATCGACCCCGAAAGGATGAAAGACAAAGTCAACCTTGGCGGAATATGAACTCAGAACGTAACGGCAGACGAAATACCACTAAGCATTTCGCCCGGTGCGCTAATGTTTCTGCCAGCACGCCGCCTTAAAGCAGTTGAAGAAAATGTTAACAAAAGTAACTAAAAGTAACAAAAGTCTAAAAGCAATTTCAAAAATAATTTTTGAAATTGGTTTTAGACTTTACCTTGTTAAAGATGTTCAGTAAAAATAAAGTAAAAGATCATTTTAACAATTTGTTTTCAATTCGTAATGAGCAGTTGCTTATATTATTTTTACATTTTCTTTCCAGGCACTTTGTGTAGGACTTCTCAATGATGATGTCCCAGATTTCATTGCTCTTTTAGAAGGTTACTACCGAGCATTTGTTGACAGCACCAAGATTCTTTTAGACCAGTCTCAGATCCAAAAAGATGAAGAGGATATTGCTGGTTAGTCTCATAAACAATTTATACAGTTTATTTTATGCATTATGAGTGTATATTGGTGTAAATCCTTCTCCTGTTCTAATTATAACTGATTTTTATTATCCCTGTCATCATCAACATTATTATTTTAATGTCTATTTTACAATGTTGCTATAAGCTAATTGTATCTGCCACAAATTATGTCTAGCCCTGAACCATACATAAATTTTAAGATTAAGTTAACAAATATACCAATTCTTGAAATTTATCTTGAGATTTACAACCAATGTCAGCCTTAAAAATGATAATCAAATAAGCAACATTTACTGCCACTTAAACATGGCTGTTGCATAATAACTGATGCTACTGCTATTTTTAACCTCAAGAGAACACTTTCACCAGTTGGTTACTTGATGCAATATGTACCTGATATATATATATATATATATATATATATATATATATATATAGATAAGAGAAAAAAATCTATTAGAAAGGAACTCTATCTCTTAAAAAAATATCTTTTGATAAGCATAACAAATGCGCAACCGGTAAAAAGAACTTTCACCTAATTAAATACACTCTCCCTTACTTAAATTATTTTGTCAGCATTTTCTTCATTTCCTTTTTTATATATCACAACTCGTGTTCTACATCTCCTTTTTTAAAGATATATACATATATATATATATATTCAGATGAATATGGTACTTACGTTAAAGGCACCAGAATTTGGTATGGTATTATCCATATAAATCAAATGGGGTGATTATAATCATAATAAGCAACAAGCATATCTAAGGTAGTGTAGTACAATCGTTTCATGCTACTTCATTTTATTAAACATTGTAAGTATTACATCAGTTTTAAAATGTCGAGCAATCTTCTGCCACATATAGAATTTTTTAAATGGACAATGTACATTTTTATACTTATTTCATTGAAATAATGAAATAAGTATAAAAATGTACATTGTCCATTTAATTAAAAAATTCTATATGTGGCTGAAGATTGCTCGACATTTTAAAACTGATGTAATACTTACAATAAAATGAAGTAGCATGAAAAAATTGTACTACACTACCTTCGATATATATAGTGGTAACATCGGTTCCTGTGGAACAGCTATGTTTAAGTGGCAATAAATGTTAATTCTCAGTATAGTTATTGCTTTTATCTCTTATAGAGATTTTCTTAACTAGTCAATTTGCTTCATAATCAACTACTTTTATTTCTTTAAAAACTTAAGTTTTTTACATTGTTTTCCTATGAATCTCACTGATTCATATTTTCTATCAAATCTTGCCACTTTTTTAACACTTACTGTATATTCTTAGTATTATTTCTCAAGGGGAATCCATTAACGGGGAAAGAAAAAACTCAAGTGACTAATGGTTTGGACTGGTTTATTTTTTCCAAACAGGGATCTTAATTTCTATTTGTTATCTCTGGTTGTTATTGTTCAGCCCCACTTCAACTCTGAACAGACCTATACCTAAAGGCATTCCAGTCATCACCGTTGTTTTTTCCCTTTGTGCAGAGAACCCAGGATCACATTATTTAATGATATATAGTGTGATTTGAGAGAAATTTGGCTGCTTTTTCTATCAGGTTAGCAACCATATAAACGTTCACTTGTTAACTCATGGTATCAATAGAGATATAGTGATGTTAAATGCAACAGTGATAGTAAAAAAATCTTACACGGAGATGTTCTTTTAAATTCTCTCAAAAGAAAAAAGCATTTCAGAGATTCTCTTTATGATACAGTGTCTGAGTTGTTCAAATTCTGAACTTTGTAATGCAAAATTCAGGAGTTCATTCATCAGCAAAGGCAGCATATTGTTAATTTAAACCAGGGGTCCCCAACCATTTTCTATCTATGGACCTTATTGATTATTACTTTATTCTAGAGGACCCCCATAGCCATTTGATATTTAAAAACTAGTTTTACAGAATCTTCTTCCAAAATTGCTAGTCTGTATTTTACACATTAGCTTGTGTAGGTTGAACTATGTAAAATGCTAGAGAAAGAAACTTAGCTGTTTCTTGCAATAAATACCAATACATGCATCAAAAGCAAAGTTTGTTGAGTAATCCTTAAACTATTATCGTGGATCCTCAATTTACTGTTTAGTCGTGTGGACCCACAAAATTTTGTACGGACCATTGATTTAAACATTAGTTTTACTCAGTCAGTCATGTGCATTGAAACTCCAGAAGTTCATCATCATATATGCATGTATACACTTCCACACAGATGCATACACATACATACTCTCCCTTTCTTTCTCTCTCTCTCTCTCTCTATATATATATATATATGTGTGTGTGTGTGTGTGTATGTTGATTACTTGGACTTTAATGATGATAGCATTTTAATGGGCATTCTCCATATTTTCAATTGTTCAGTTGATCGATTGAGTAAACTGAAACATGAACGCACCAATAATGGATATCAGAAATGGCTGTAAGTCTGTAATGCACAAACAAATGTATAAAGCTTATGGCTGCAGTCAAATGACAAACAAGTAAAAGAAGAATAAAAGAATGTATAGTTGAAATTTATAGGAAAACAAAAGATGATGACAGGTGTGTGAACAACAAGCAAGTGTATTAGTTTGACTCTCGGGAAAAATGAAAAAGTATTTTATGTTTCAAGCCTATGCTCTCCAACAGAAAGGAATAAGAGAAAATAAGCAGGGAAAAAATAAATAAAACTCATAGATTTCAACAGTCCATTATGTGTGTGTGCTTGGGGTTACTCTAACTCCTCCCAAACCGTCCAACTGATTTCAATGATTTTTGGCATATAGGTTGATCACATGCCCTGAAGTTCAAATAAGGCAGGAATTTCTTGAAAACTCGATAATGCTCAGTTGGCATCGATTTTTATGAGTTCAATCGGGCGTTTAAATGGAAATTCCCATAACGATGTTATTTTTCCTGCAGCTTTTGCACTGTTTGTCCAATTTTGATGAAAATTGATGAGTAAGCAATGCCGGGTACAACAGCTAGTGTATGTATATATATATATATATATATATTTGAAAAAGGAAAAGAGTGACTTCACTGGTAGTTCTAATTAATTTTCTTTCTAATAATATATAATCTCATTTTACAGCTTAATTTGTAGATCTGGTAAGTTCTTTGTTAACTTTGGAGGGGAGATTTTTTAAAAGATTCCTTGTTAACTTTTCTGGAGAACTTTCTCACATTCATAGGTGGCAGTTCCCAAACTGATCTTCAGGTTGTGTTGTAATAAGTGTGTGAGTGAATAAGTGTGTGATGAATCAGAGCTGAAAGAAATTATTGAATGGTAAAAAGAAGATAATTGATTGAGGGTGGAATTAGGAGGTGGTGGGATGTTTAAGGAGTGTTTTATGAAGGGTTTGTGAAAGTTTCCTTCTGTTGGTTTCATTTGGTGGAAAATATAATGGTCAAGTGTTTTTCAGATTCTCTTATGGCTGAATCAACTACATTAATTTTATAAAGAGTAACTTCAGTAATTTTCTATAATAAAGATGAGTTTAGGTGTGTGTCTGGGGGTAGTGAATGTTAAGGAGGTATAAGATACATGTCTTTTGATAAAAATGGGATGATAGAGAGAGAGAGAGGAGAGAGAGAGAGAGAGAGAGAGAGAGAGAGAGAGAGAGAGAGAGAGAGAAAGGGACGAAAAAACAAAAACCTAAGGGTAGACTTGGAATGCTTGTTGATAGAAATGTATTTTTTATATTCATATCTTGGTTTGGGAGGGGAGGTGGTGAAGAGATCATGCTAGCTCACATATTTACTTCCCTACATATAAACAAGCAAAAAGTATACATACATATGTGTATATATATATATATATATATATATACATACATAGCTATATACATATATACACTTACATACATACATACGACTTGAAAATTGTTAGAAGTTATGGTTCAAAATTATTTTTACCGCTATTCGCTGGTGCCCCAGGGGAAAATAATTTGACGAAAATACACCTAGGGTCGTGACGAATGTCCTCCTAAAATTTGAGCACCATGCATGCTAATTTATGCATGTGCATAAATTACATTCACGTACACACACACACACACACACACACATCCTGTTTTTTATATATACAGATTAGAAAATTAAATTAATTAGAATTACCAGTGATGTCATTGTTTTCCTTATTCCAATATACCTAACTGTACTAAGGATTTTACACATTTTCCAATATATAAGGCACAGGAGTGACTGTATGATAAGAAGCTTGCATCCCAACAACATAGTCCTGAGTTCAGTCCCACTGTGTGGCACCTTGGGCAAGTGTCTTCTGCTGTAGCCTCAGGCTGACCAAAGCCTTGTGAGTGATTTGGTAGATGGAACCTGAAAGAAGCCTGTCATATATATATATATTTATATATATATGTGCGTGTGTGTGTGTGTGTGTGTCTGTATTTGTCGCTTGACAAGTGATGATGTATCTACATTCCCATAACTTAGCGGTTCAGCAAAAGAGACCTATAGAATAAGTACTAGGCTTACAAAGAATAATCCTGGGGTTGATTTGTTTGACTAAAAGCAGTGCTCCAGTATGGCCGCAGTCAAATGACTGAAACAAGTAAAAGAATATATATATATAGACAGACATAATATCTATATGTGCTTGTATTTGTCATTCACCACTGCTTGCCAATCTGTGTTGGTGTGTTTATGTCCCTGTAACTTAGTGGTTTAGCAAAAGAGACCAATAGAATAAGTAACAGGCTTTAAAAAGAAACAAATAGAAAAGCCCTCCGGTCAGTTTGTTCCACTAAACTACTAAAAGCAGTGCCCCAGCATGGCCACAGTCCAATGACTGAAATAAGTAACAAATAAAATTCATATTTACATTTCAAGTTGTTGAAACTTTGGACATTAGACATATATAATTAGTTCAAACAGAGAAAAATAATCTGCATAGGAATTTTCTCAAAATAAAAATTATTAAAGAGAAGTTATTGTCAGTAAAGATTATGTCTGATGAATCCTAAATTGTAAATTTTGTCCAGTTAATAACTACTAGTAGATATGTGATTTTATAACAAAATTTTATTTTTTACATTAACACGAGAATTCAGATATTCAAGAAAGAAGAAATAAGCTTGTGTTCCCTGGTCTCTTCGGTGTAGCGTCAACAAGTGTCAGCCGGCAACTGACTGACTTGTCATATTTAAAGGGATAAATTTGACAAGTCAGTCAGTCGCCAGCTGACACTAGTTGACCCTACACTGAAGAGGCCAGAGAACAGAAGAAAGAAGAAGAAAGAAGACCTGCACCCAACACCAGAGCTGAAGACACTTCTGAAAGGAGGGGCCCCAGCACGTGAAAACAGTAGAGGAGTAGGGGCCGAAACCAGACGTGGTTCCTCCTGATGATGTCTTGAGCTAACTGGACCCTATAAAAAAGCTGTTGTGGTAGCCGACCACGAAACACAGTTGTAATTCCTACTAATAGATGTTACAAAATCACATAACAAAATTTACTTTTTACTTTAACATAAGGATTCAGATATTCAAGAAAGAAGAAATAAGCTTGTGTGACGTCTGGAACTTTCTCAAGGATACTGATGACACATGAAATGAATTGGCTTCTAATGGGAAATTGAATATGATTTACACTCAGTTGACTGGTAGTTTATCTGTAAGCTATATCACTTAGAACACCCTATGTAATTTTCTTTTGCACTAGAATTTACTAAGAAAGAAAGAAAGGAAAAGAAAAAAAAAACAGTGTATATCTAGTGTGTGTGTGTGGTTTTCTCTAAAAATAAATAGAATTTACCATCAAACAGAAATGCAATGCTTTCATGTGAATTATTAATGTGTCAGTGAGTGTGGCTGTTTAGTTAAAAAGCTTTCTTTCCAACCATGTGCCTTGCATTTGGTCCCACTTTGCAGTACCCTGGGTAAATGTCATCTTGTATAGCAGTCAAAGCCATATGAGTGGATTTGGTAGATAGAAACTGAAAGCTGTGTATATGTAAATTTAGTTGTGTATGTCTTAGTGTGAATGCTCATTGAGACATTATATGATGGTTATAAATGAGCATCATCTTCATAGAACCAATAATGTTTCCATTTACTCTTTTACTGATCTCATTGCCAACTCTCACCTTACTAACAGCATCTCCGTACAAGGCTCGTACATCTCTCACAAGCCATTCCTCTATACTCCTTTTACTCTTTTACTTGTTTCAGTCATTTGACTGTGGCCATGCTGGAGCACCACCTTTAGTCAAGTAAATCAATCCCAGGGCTTATTCTTTGTAAGCCTAGTACTTATTCTATCGGTTCTCTTTTGCCGAACCACTAAGTTACTGAGACGTAAACACACCAGCATCGGTGGTCAAGCTATGTTGAGGGGACAAACACAGACACACAAATATATACACACACACAAACATACACACACACACATATATATATATATATATATATATATATATATATACACACACATATATACGATGAGCTTCTTTCAGTTTCCGTCTACCAAATCCACTCACAAGGCTTTGGTTGGCCTGAAGCTATAGTAGAAGACAGTTGTCCAAGGTGCCATGCTGTGGGGCTGAACCCGAAACCATGTGGTTAGGAAGCAAGCTACTTACCACACAGCAACTTCTACGCCTGTTTCTCCAAAAAAAGAAAAGAAAATGTGTCTGGTTATGAGGAAATATTACCATGCTTGGAAACAAGCAGGATATCCAACTGTAGAAATTCTGCTTTAACAAATTCTATCTGACCCATGAAAAGCATGGAAAAGTTGACATTAAATAGTGTGTGTGTGTGTGTGTGTGTGTGTGTGTATGTATGTGTGTGTACAGTGGATGGTTAGGAAACATGTACATGGAAGAGAGAATATATAGGGATACAACAGTTCTGGAGAGGAAGGTTTGGGCATTATGCCTGTTACCAAAGTCAGGTGATGAGACACATTGGGAATGATGGAAAGGAAGTGAGCTGATTTACACTGAGATCAATTGCCATAAAGAGTTTGAAAAGAGCAGATACTAAATCAATATTGTCATTGGGTCAAGTTTACTAAAATTCACATAACTCTTCTCTCATTTCTGTCTTACACGACATTTGCCAGATTATTTCGATATCATCTTGTGTCAATGTGTGTTTTTGCAGGGAAGCCAATAAAATTTTGACCATGGCGCAGGAGTGGCTGTGTGGTAAGTAGCTTGCTAACCAACCACATGGTTCCGGGTTCAGTCCCACTGCGTGGCATCTTGGGCAAGTGTCTTCTGCTATAGCCCCGGGCCGACCAATGCCTTGTGAGTGGATTTGGTAGACGGAAACTGAAAGAAGCCTGTCGTATATATATATATATATATATGTATATGTGTGTGTGTGTGTTTGTGTTTGTCCCCCTAGCATTACTTGACAACCGATGCTGGTGTGTTTACGTCCCCGTCACTTAGCGGTTCGGCAAAAGAGACCGATAGAATAAGCACTGGGCTTACAAAGAATAAGTCCCGGGGTCGATTTGCTCGACTAAAGGCGGTGCTCCAGCATGGCCGCAGTCAAAATGACTGAAACAAGTAAAAGAGTAAAGAGTAAGAGTAATGTTGAACTATCAAGTGTTGGAGGTAACAAACCAGCTGCTCCTTACTTCTCTAGCATTGTCCTACAAAACAAATTCTTCTTTTTCTAATGATGTCTGACACTGTAGGTAGCTTAATGTATACGGTATAGTTGAAATGACTATCTAGACAGAGAGAGATAGGGTACATCTCAGTAATGGACAACTTATTGTTGAGTATTAGAGAGTGATGGTTGGCATTAGAAAGAGCATCTGGCTGTAGATACCTTGCCAAATCAGATCAGAACCTAGTGCAGCTCCCTGGTTTACCAGTTTTCATTTAAACCGAACAACCTATGCCAGCATGGAAAACGGATGTTATATGATGATGATGTATTCATTTAAAAACTAGGCTTAGGAGTGGCTGTGTGGTAAGTAGCTTGTTTACCAACTACATGGTTCCAGGTTCAGTCCCACTGCGTAGCATCTTGGGCAAGTGTCTTCTACTATAGCCTCAGGTCAACCAAAGCCTTGTGAGTGGATTTAGTAGACGGAAACTGAAAGAAGCCCGTCGTATATATATGTATATATGTGTGTGTATATGTTTGTGTGTCTGTGTTTGTCCCCCCCCAACATCGCTTGACAACCGATGCTGGTGTGTTTACGTCACTGTAACTTAGCGGTTTGGCAAAAGAGACCAATAGAATAAGTACTAGGCTTACAAAGAATAAGTCCTGGGGCGATTTGCTCGGCTAAAGGCAGTGCTCCAGCATGGCCACAGTCAAATAACTGAAACAAGTAAAAGAGTAACTTGCAGTGCTGTCTCTAAATTCTATCAAAACTCAATAGAGGTAAACTTATAAGTGGAAACACTGTTCTAGTTGTGTTTTGGGCTGAAGTATATTTTTGCTTTGGAAAAATAAAACCTTTGAAATTTTAACTATTTAGTATATTCATGCTCACCATAAGAGGTTGTCAGAAGCAGTAAGACCCAGCACAATGCTTCCCAACCTGGGATCAAAAACCCCTGGTGGTTCACAAAGGTAGTACTGGGAATCTGTGAACTAGATTCAAAATTTCATATATAAATATATACACAAGTCAAGCATATCAAAAGGGGTCCATTGGAAAACTCATTTAAATAAAAGGATTGGGAACTACTGTTGAGAACCACTGTGAAAAGGGTAGGAACCACTGACCTAGCATTTGTAGAGAATATCTGAACAAGGGGAATTTAACAATGGGAAAGTACCAGCGAGTGATTCCTAGTTGGGACTATTCCTGTTATAGAAAGGGAAATCCACATTACATCTTCACTTCTCTTGTCCTAGTTGTTTTGGTTTAGCCCAGCTTAAACCCGATTTAGAAGACCACAGACCAAAGGCATTATAGTGGCGTCCATCCTGTCTTTTCTCCATGTACTGGGAGCCAGGGTTAGATTTTTTATTGATAGAATATTATTTGGTGGAGATTTGGAAGCTATTTCTCACAAAGTAAGCAGCTGTGGAAGGCCATCAAATGCAATAAATTTTAGTACTTGTGGCGATTTTAAAGTAGTGGTCATAACAACAAATTGGAAGAGTCATTAGTGAGTCAGACTCAATGTTTCACAGTTTTGTTCTGAGTCTTCGTAATCTCAGTTTTCAAAACCCATCATGATCAATGCCATTTTTCTTCTTTTTGGGAACAGATAAAAAATTACCAGCCAAGAATGGTGAACTGGTAGAAACAGAGTGTTAAATGAGATACTTGTTCCAACTCATCATGTTCTTAGTTCAGATCTTGTTGTGGCCTATTTGGGTGATAGACTTAATCCATCACCCAGCCCAACTTCCATATGACTCTTGGGCCATGACTCCAGTTGAGTGTATTTTCTTCCCCCCATTCCACCAGTCTTAGAGTCCTTGAGTAAAGTGACATGGGTACTGCCCTCCCATCCTGACTAAAACATAAGAGAAAATTATAACTATGTTTTTAAAATGTTTAATATCTTCGCTTTTGACATTGTTAGAAACAATGACAGCTAGACAACATCGAATCTAATGACCAAAACAACAGCTGACTTCTCTTTCAAATCCAAATAACTGGTGTCATTTTTATTGTTTGACATTTGAACTCATCTGTTTCCATTTTTCCTTTCGCTAATTCCGTTATATGAATATTATATTATGCCATTTTAATCACAAATCATTTGTGACACAAAGATTTGGGCAATTATAATTTTCTTTCTATCCCATTAGCATTACGAAGACATATACATATATATATATACATATATATATATATATATATATATATAATGTTGTCAATTTGTATTGTATATGTATGGTAGCCAGTGTGTACAATTATTCAGTTGCTGTTTTTATTTTGTATGGCATCTAAGAACTATCCTTAATCCCTTTCTCTCAGTCTCTATCTGTATTGCTATGGAACAAGATTAGGATGAAACACTTAACAGTGATCAATAAATGATGATCATCATGATAAGCAGCAGCAGCGTGGAGGCGCAATGGCCCAGTGGTTAGGGCAGCGGACTGGTGGTCGGTGGATCGCGGTTTCGATTCCCAGACCGGGCATTGTGTGTGTTTATTGAGCGAAAACACCTAAAGCTCCATGAGGCTCCAGCAAGGGGTGGTGGCGACCCCTGTTGTACTCTTTCGCCACAACTTTCTCTCACTCTTTCTTCCTGTTTCTTGTCCCCGACTTCTTACGCAACCGCTGAGCCTGGATGCGCATTCATCCATCCGTCGATGCTCTCAGTGTCGGGGGTCGACCTGCTTTCTCTTCTGCGGGTCTTACGAATAGCAATGGACCACATTTCGGACTTCTCTCACTACTGGGATGAACACCTCTTTGCTCAACAAACAAACATGCAACAGCAGCAGCATGTGCTGCAGAAAATCCCCTTTAACCCGTGCTTGCATAGGTTAAAGAATCTTCTACATGCTGTCTTACCACACATTGCAGTCCCTTGTCATTTACTTCATGAAATCAGCCTTTGCCTCATCTTCCTCAGTCTTCATCTTTTGTAGGTTTTCTTCCACATACATTTCGTTTTTGGATTTGGTTTGCAAGATTCTTCATATGAGTTTGTTTGTTGAAACATTCTTTGGTGTCTGGGGAGAGTCATTTTCTTTTTGTGCCTTATAATGTAACACACTCACCGGTAAAATTTCCACTTATTCCTTATTTTAATTTTCTTAAAATTTTCATTGCATTTTGCAACATTTTTCAATAGTCTTCAAGAGACAAGACTATTGAAAAGGTTGCAAGATGCAACGAAAGTTTTAGGAAATTAAAATAAGGAATAAGTGGAAATTTTACCGGTGAGTGTGTTATATTATAAGACACAAAAAGAAAATGACTCTCCCCAGCCACAATAGAATTCCACACATTGTTTAACATTTATTTACCTACTACAATCCTCTTCTATTGACATCACATGCCTGAACTAACAGAGTCTTCCTTTCTGGTTCCCCTTATTCCCAGTATTTTTTTTTTCAGCATATTTGTACTTTGTCATTCATACACACGCAGATTACAAATCCAGCAGAACATACTTTCTTCTTTTCCTTCCAATCTCCATACTGCAGACACATTTTCAATGCCCATATTTCATGACCCCGCACTTCATAAAAGAGCATAATATGATCTGCCCTTTACTTGTAGAAATAATCATTTTGTTGCCAGCAAATGTAACAAATCCTTGAACTCTCTTTACTCTGTTCTTATTCTAGCTACTGTTCTTTTAGAACAAACCATTCCACAGCTAAATAGGTCACCTAGGTAACAAAAGCTATCAACTACTTCTTGGGAACCCTTGTGAATAAATTTCATGACTGATTTTATTGCCAATAGCTCTTGCATATCTACTGTATGAAATCCTTGTAAATTGCTTGTTATCCTACAGTACTTATGTGTACTTATAATTTACACTGAATATACTGTAGGGAATTCCTACGGATTCCTTTTCTGCATACTGAGCAGAACTACTTTTTAACCCTTTCGTTACTGTATTTATTTTGAGATGCTCTGTGTTACTTTCAATTATTTTAAATATAACAAAGAATTTAGTAAAAGAACTTAGTTATCATTCAGTTAGTGTTAGGAACATAAATTGTGACTAAGGTTTGGTGGAAGATTTTAATTAAGAACTTGAAAACAAGACATTTGTACTCAGAGCCAGAGCCGGTTTCAGCCTGGTTGGTAACGAAAGGGTTAAATGGATACTGTTGTATTTGCTAGTTTTAGTGTAAAGCCTTTCTGTTAAAGATTTGCTTTTATGATTATAATTTTTTCTCTAATTTTTTAATGCATTTAACAATGAGAACTAGATCATTGGCATACAAAAGCTTATATGAACAGCTTATATTGAATCCCTGTGTTATGGCCTAAAAGGGGGCTTGATGGACACTTAGCTGTTTGCTAAAATTTTTTCACTGATCTCATTGCCAACTCTCACCTTACTAACAGCATCTCTGTACAAGGCTCGCACATCACTCACAAACCATTCCTCTATACTCCTTTTACTCTTTTACTTGTTTCAGTCATTTGACTGTGGCCATGCTGGAGCACTGCCTTTAGTCGAGCAAATCAACCCCAGGACTTATTCTTTGTAAGCCTAGTACTTATTCTATCGGTTCTCTTTTGCCGAACTGCTTAGCTACAGGGATGTAAGCACACCAGCATCAGTTGTCAATCGATGTTGCGAGGACAAACACAGACACACAAACACACACATATATGTATATACATATATGCAACGGGCTTCTTTCAGTTTCCGTCTGCCAAATCCACTCACAAGGCTTTGGTCAGTCCGAGGCTATAGTAGAAGACACTTGCCCAAGGTGCCATGCAGTGGGAAACTGAACCTGGAACCATGTGGTTCGTAAGCAAGGTACTTACCACACAGCCACTCCTGCACCTATATCTAGATTTCTTAGGGAACCTCAAACCACAGAACATGGAATACAAACATGTTTGGTACAGATTCCACATAATGATTATTATTAGGGGAGTGAGTTGGCAGAGTTGTTTACATGCCAAGCAAAATGCTTAGCAGCATTTCATTCAGCTTTATGTTCTGAGTTAAAATTCTGCCTAGGTTGACTTTGCCATTCATCCTTTTGGGATCCATTAAATAAGTACCAGTTGAATTCTGGGGGTCAATGTAATCCACTTACCCATTCCCCTGAACTTGCTAACTTGGTGCCAAAATTTGAAACCTTTTTGGCAGTAAGCTGGTGGAATGGTTAGAGCATCAGAAAAAGTGCTTTGCAGTATTTCTTTTGGTTCTTTCATTCTGTGTTCAAATGTAGCCAAGGTCAACTTTGCCTTTTATCTTTCCAGGATCAATAAAATAAATCACCAGTCAAGTATCAAGATTGGTGGTATTAATCACCTCTCCTTGAGACTGTTGGCATTGTACCAAAATTGAAAAAAGAATTATTGTTATTGTTATTATTATTATTATTATTATTATTATCATTATTTTAAAGGCGACTAGCTGATAAGATTGTTAGCATGCTGGGCAAAATGCTTAGTGTCATTTCGTCTCTTTACGTTCTGAGTTCAAATTCTGCCAAGGTCAACTTTGCTTTTTATCCTTTCAGGATCAATGAAATAAGTACCAGTTGAGCACTAGGGTCCATGTAATTGATTCTCCCCCTCCTCTGATCTTGCTGGATTTGTACCAAAATTTGAAATCATTATTATTATTGAGTGAGAGAGCAGTGTGTGCCATCAAAGTGACACTGGGGTACAAATATACGAAGCCCAATATACCCATCATTGCTACCTATCTGATAAGGGTACACCTGGCACATGCATCACAACTATATGTGCACGACATGGTGACTTCATATCAAGATAAACAGTGCATGACCTTGCAGGTGGGGCCCAGTTAGAATTTTCTTCTGGTCGAGTAGCCCATCCTGCTCAAAAGGTCCCTGAATAAGGATTGTTTAAGGATGTTCAATGAAACACCCATGTTTCCAGAGGTGAATTATTTAAACCCCAAAGAATCCCTCTCAACACATGGCTATGATGCTCCCCTACTACTTCTGTTCATGATCAGAGATGCCCATATCGTTGGCCACTAAGGGACATGCTCAACTGGTTAAGGTCAAACAAGTGACAAGCAAATCTGTGGTATTGAGCAAAATATTTGCTGTAGCCCGTCTTTTATACCAAGACAAAACAATGTACATGATAACACTTCCAATCAGTTAAGATCAGAAGCCACGTGAGCCACTGCCTGGTACTGCATCAGGGCAAATATTATTATTATTATTATTAAGGCAGTGAGCTGGCAGAATTGTTAGCATGCTGGGTAAACTGCTTGATGGTATTACATCTGCTGCTACACTCTGAGTTCAAATTTTGCTGAGGTTGACTTTGCCTTTCATCCTTTTGGGGTTATTAAATTAAGTACCAGTGAAGCACAGGGGATGATGCAAATAACTATTCCCTTCCCACAAAATTCCAGGCCTTGTCCCTATAATAAAAAGGACTATTACTATTATACAAACATGTCAGATGAAATTTGTAGAGAAGACAAAATAAGCACTTCATTTTGTATTCCAGTCACCCTGTTTTCTTAGCAGAAGTTGCAAACAAGAATTAAAACTAAGTTAAGGCTTTGTTTATTCATCACATACAGCTAACAATAGTATCCATAATCACAATAGTTATTTTACATTCTTTAGGAAGACTTCATCAACAAGGAAAAAATTTAAGTGGAAAATAAGGGACAAATAGAAGCAATTTATATGTATATAATTAATAGAGAACACATATATATATATATATATATATATATATATAGGGAGAATATTGTTCCTTTTCCCATTCTGATACTCACGCACATATATTAATGATATATGGAAGATAACTCACAAAGTAATAAGTTGAACAAAGGAATATCAGTAATGTAGCTATTATATAAGATTTCTAATAACAATAGGTGGCAGATTAATAACAACACAAACTAAAAAAAAAACACACTACTATCACTGAAAATACCCCCACCACTACTACTACTAAATAAACATACTATTGCCCATATGAATAACTCCATGATCTCTATTTAAACAAGAGCTAAGCCTAACATCCTGTTTTTGCTTTACAGCCAAATCCCACATTAGTGGGAAATAAGATTATAAAATAACATAAAACCATAAAGATACTCAAAAACATTCACTGGAAACCTTATCTTTAGAGAGTCTTTCATTTGTTTCAGTCATTGGACTGCAGCCAGATTTGGGCACTGCCTTGAAATATTTAGTCAACCAGATTGATTTTAGTACCTATTTTCAACTTTGATACATATTTATCATTCTCTTTATTCTAAACCACTAAGTTTTAGGAGTGGCTGTGTGGTAAGTAGCTTATTTAGCAACCTCATGGTTTTGGGTTCAGTCCCACTGAGTGGCACCTTGGGTAAGTGTCTTCTACTATAGCCTTGGCCCGACCAAAGCCTTTTGAGTGGATTTGGTAGACGGAAACTGAAAGAAGCCCGTCGTATATATATATATATGTGTGTGTGTGTGTGTATATGTTTGCCCTCCCAACATCGCTTGACAACAGATGCTAGTGTGTTTACATCCCTGTATCTTAGCAGTTCGGCAAAAGAGACTGATAGAATAAGTACTAGGCTTACGAAGGAATAAGTCCTGCGGTCGATTTGCTCAACTAAAGGCGGTGCTCCAACATGGCCACAGTCAAATGACTGAAACAAGTAAAAGAGAGTAAGAGTAAACCAACAAGTTATAAGGATGAGAGACAAGCATAAAAATGTACATACATGTGCGTTCACATGCTTAACATTTGCAACGGACTTCTGCACAGTTTCCAACTAAATTCACATTGGTCAGCCCAGGGCTATAGTAGAAGACACTTGCTTAAGATGCTGTACATTTGGGACTGATGTAAATGTTTAAAATTTACACATAGACAAAGGCAGCAAACTATCAGAATTGTAAGCACACTGGGCAAAAAAGCTTAGCAGCATTTTGTCTGTCTTTACAGTCTATATTCAAATTCCACCAAAATCGACTTTACCTTTCATCCTTTCAGGGTCAAAAAATAAATACCAGTTGGGCACTGGGGTTGATGTAATCAACATCCACCCCTCCACACACACAAAAAAATACTGGTCATCAGTATTTACATGTAGATTACTCCTTGGCTCATTTGATCTCCAGTATTCATCATCAGGTCTCCTATACCTAGAGATTCACATAGTTTAACAAAGGATTCAATCTAGGAACCTTTTATTTTTAGTAGAGTCCTTGGCATACAGGATAAGCATATAATCATCCTTACTTTAATCCTTTAGCATTTAATCCTTTAACTCTTTAGCATTTAAACCTGCCATATCCAGCCAAAATATTCTACTTGCTTTATGTTCAAACTGGCCAGATCCAGCCTTTAACATCTACCCAACAATTTCATTCTAAAAATAAACAATCACATCATTGAAATATCAAAGCTATATGATAATGCATGATTAATTTGAAGCAATATGAATGAATAAGCATTATATTTGACAGAGTAACCTGAATGCTAAAAGGTTAAAGTATGTGTTCTCAGTTCAAATACAGTCAGGTTCTATATTTACATCTAGGAATAAGACACTTGATGATGATTTCAAATCAAACCAGTTAAAATGCAGTGAAGATGTAAATGTTAAAAACTATATTTCTGTTTTCAAAGATGAGGTAAATAGTCAGAAAACGGATTAAATATTAACAACCGTTTTCATCTCCAAAGATAAGTTTACTAGTCTGAAAAAAAGCAAAAGAAAGATAATCTTGTTAGAACTTTCCTTAGATATTTAGATTATTTAAATTCAGTAAAGTTTTCTGTGTAACTTTCTGCTTTTTTTTTTGTTTTTATTACAGCCCCAGCCTATGATGGTAAACATCGAGTAATACCAAATCATTGGAGTTATCCTGACAACATGCTGTCCCAGCCAGTAGAAATGGATACTGGACAAACGATGGGAAAGGTACAGGATACTGATTGTATCGTAGACCTTTCTCAGTGTACGCCTGCATACGATGACGAAGAGTTGATGAGTAACTTTTCTGATGAGACAAGGGTGAGATACTTACGGATTCCTCATGTGGATGCTATTGCCTTTATTCCACTTGTGGCTCTGTTGTGCTCATCACATTTACCAAAATATAATGATCCTTGTCTTCTATACCTGCAAAGCTACAGATTCACTATTCTCAGCACAAATCTAAATGGATTATCTATCACACATGCACTATGTTATATTTGTTCTGATATTCTGGTGCACAGTTTTAATTTATCTCTTTCTATATAGTCTCTCTGATGTTTTTATATGACCTCAATTAGCATGAATATTTTTTTATATCTAATCAATGCTAACATAGGAGAGCTAGTATAAAAGTTGTACTTAGTTTTGTTGTTAATTTTATTCTGGGATAGCCCCTTTCTCCCACAGCCTTTTCCCTGACAAGTAGTACTAATTTACTAATATATGTGATATGGAAGCAGTATTTTAAACACAAAGAATTACATGTGTATTATTTCTTTTAATACTATGTGTCTTACAGTCATTTTTGATGTTCCTATTTGAATAATAGCAGTTAAGTAACTAACTGCAAAATTCTAAACCGTAAAAAATTCAAATTTTGGTCCATCATCAATTAGTTGTGATTAAGATTACCATTAGCAAGACTGATTTTTCACTCCCCATTCTCTTCCTGTTTTTATATTACTCTATGCCATTTTCACAAGTCTCTCCTTTCTCACTCTTTATCTATTTCCTGACTGTTCTATTTTATATGCCATTAGTTTGTATGTTTGCCTACTTATATTTCTTGTCTTATTTAACTTCAGTTCTCTTCTATTCCTTTGCTTTCACACTCCTACCTTATTATTATTCAACTCACATGTTATCAAATTAAAATTCTTTCACACGTATGAAGCCCTTTTTTAAACTCCCCACAACCTTGCAGGACAAACAAAAAAAATTATCACTTTCACTTTACATTTAATTGATTGGCATTCAGAAGCACATATTTGCATTAAACACTAACTTTAATCATTTAAGGCCCAAAGTAGTGGTTCTCAAAACAGTCGGAGTATGTGCATATAAAAAGATAACCCCCCTTAAGTGGACAGCAGGACGTTTTTCTAGCATTTTACTTATTCATTGTTGAAGTATAGCTCCCGGTCATTTCTGATCACGCAGACCTATAGCATGCAGCTAGCCTGCTGAGCAATTAAATGCAACTCACAAATCTATTATTCTAGATGTTTCTGCGAGCTGAAGTTAAATTGTTCAACTAACATTCAAACAGTCGCAGTAACATCTTTCCTTTGTATAATATTTTGGATTACATCTATAATGTTCATATATCTTAGAAACAAGACAGTAAAATTTGAAAGGAAATTTGCTATTAATTATAGCAGGTATGATGAATGTTTAGAGTGTTGTCCATTGGCTTGAGTCTATTCGAGCAGACCTCTATTCAAAGTCATTCCAGCCATGACCATCTCATTGCTTTAGAGAAATATAGGACTACATTATCTAATGTAACTTGCCCTGAGATAAAAGGTGTGATTTGAGTGAGATTTTGCTGGTATTTCTGCAGATCAAGATACAATGAAGAAACTGCATCATTGGTTGAATGTCGTTGTCGTCATTATTATTATTATTATTTGCCTTTAGTAGAAAGGATTATTATTATTATTTTTGTTCTTTAGCTCCTTCTCAATCTTGATCAAGCAAAGGCATTTTATCTATGATTAACCTTTATTTCCAATGGTATATAGGAACACATTAACTCTTTCGTTACTGTATTTCTGTTGAGATGCTCTGTGTTTCTCTCAATTATTTTAGATATAACAAAGAACTTAGTAAAATAACTTAGTTATCATTAAGCTGATGTTAGGAACATTAATTGTGACTAAGGTTTGGTGGAAAATTTTAATTCAAAACTTAGGTAAACAAGACATTTGTACTACAGAGCCAGAGCTGGTTTCAGCTGGGTTGGTAACGAAAGAGTTAAGTAATACATCTTGTCTCTGTAAAAACAAGAGAGTATGATTTGCAGATTTAACTGCTATTTTTAGATTGGTGCGTATCCATTGTTAGGTCTTCCTTGCTTACCTATCTATTGCCTCATGCACAAAATGTTAAAAGAATATTGTCAATAAAAAGCAATTTAGATACTGTTTCATTCATATATGAGAGAATCACTGATCTGTAGACCTCTGTGTACACTGTTTTTTGTATGGATATCTGTTACATCACTATTAGGCATTTTTTGCCCTTTTCAAGCCTAGCCAGGCTCTTGGGCCCGGTTTCCCAGTTTCTGTGGCGTATGTGTTCCCCACTAGCTGGACGAGATGCCAGTCCATTGCAGCATTACTCAAGAAACAGGAAAAGAGAGTGAGAGAAAGTTGGGGTGGAAGAATATAACAGGGGTCGCCACCACTCCCTGCCAGAGCCTCGTGGAGCTTTTTAGGTGTTTTTGACCAATAAGCCCACACAACGTCTGGTCTGGGAATCGAAACCACGATACTCCGACCGCGAGTCCGCTGCCCTAACATCTGGGCCATTGCGCCTCCACGTTGTTTGTTACTTACAAATTATAAATCAATTAACTAAATTAAGAACTTTACTCCTATACGTCAGTTTTTATATGCAAGTATTGGTTTGCAGTTCTCTTGTGACAACACATGACGTAATGGCTAGAATGTTCAGCTCATGATTGTAAGGCTGCATGTTCAATTCTCGAACCAGATGACTCATGTCCTTGTTCTTGAATGAAGTTCTCTATTTTCTTTTTCTTTTGGTACTCCAGACTGCTTAGCTGTAGATGAGCACTAGCTTGGCGCTGACGTGGATTTCTGTCTCCTACTGTCAAATACTAGAGTTGAAAGGGTTTCAATGTCAGCTTGGAATTACATGAGCACACTTTTTTCACTCTTTTACTCTTTGACTTGTTTCAGTCATTTGACTGTGGCCATGCTGGAGCACCACCTTTATTTGAGCAAATCGACCTCAGGACTTATTCTTTGGAAGCGTAGTACTTATTCTATTGTTCCTTTTGCCGAACCGCTAAGTTACGGGGATGTAAACACACCAGCATTAGTTGTCAAGTGATGTTGGGGAGACAAACACACACACACACACACATATAATAATAATATGAGGGACTATTATTCCAAACTTACAAGGAAAATTTAATTTTAGAAATATTAAATCAAATTTCACAAAATATAATATATATATATATATATAAATTAGAAAAACCCCCACCTTTTATCAATTCAATATATCAATAATATATATACGACAGGCTTCTTTCAGTTTCCGTCTAGCAAATCCACTCACAAGGCTTTGGCTCACCCGAGGCCATAGTAGAAGACACTTGCCCAAGGTGCCACGCAGTGGGACTGAATCTGGAGCCATGTGGTTGGTAGGTGAGCTACTTACCACACAGCCACTCCTATGCCTATGAGGTGTAAAACAATAAGTAGAAGCAACATAGTACATGTTATCATATGGCACATGCTTGCTGTACTTATTACCCTCCAACTTAATGATTCTCAAACAGAACATACTTGGCTCCTAGGTAAGAAATTTTAGATTTGATTCTTTAGTATGTGAACCAGCCATATCCAGCCCAAATATTTTACCTGCATTAGGTTCAGATCAATCAGAACTGGCCTCTCACACCTCCCCTACAATGTCATCCTAAACATAATCACATCATCAAAATCAAGGTAATGCATGATTAATTCAAAACATTATGAATAAATAAGTATTACATTTAACCAAATAATCTGAATACTAAAGGGTTAAGAGGAGAAGGGTTTTAGCTCTATTAGCTGAGGAATTGGGTATGAATTTCTGCTAAGAAAAGAACTCCAAACTAGAAAATAATGTAATCTGTATTCACTCTACATACGAAATACAAATTCAAACAGTGAGTAAAAAGAAAGCCACTCTACTTACAAATCATGTGATTATTTACAATCTGTCACTTAAACATGTCCGGTCATTGAGCTGTCCAATGTTTAAGGGACTTGGGGTAATATTAACATACATTAAAACAGGCCTGGTTTGATGCAAGGCTATAAGAAATCTGCTCCAATGAGTTTCATCTGACCCATACAAGCATAGAAAAGACTATTGAAAAGGTAGCAAGACGCAACGAAAATTTTTAGGAAAAATAAAAATAAGAAAAAGAGTGGAAATTTTACTGGTGAGTGTGTTAAATCATAAGGCACCAAAGAAAATGATTCTCCCCAGACACAACAGAATATGCTTCAACACACAAACTCATATAAAGAATCTGGCAAACCAAATCCAAAAACGAAATTTATAGAGATTATTTATCTAAAATGGAGTCTGATTAGACAGATAGGCCAATGGACATGGAAAATGCTAACAATGTGAAATGGTTCATGCTTCAAAGGAAACTCTTTATGAAGCTGGATCGAAACATTGTCAAACATGACAAGATAGCTAATAAAGGCTCAAATTATTTTGCTTTTCCCAGCAACATATTTGGATGACTGATGTACTTTTAGTTTTATTACAGGTGTCCTGAATATAAAGAAAGAAAGACAGATCACCATTTGTGAGCAGGGCAGCTTTAGAATGAAACTGAGTTTGTTCCTTGATTTTATTGTTCAGTTTCTCTGCTCAGGGGTCAAAGTGGACATTACATCAAATAAAAGTTTTGTATTGCTAAGATTTCAGTATTACTCTCTCCTCACTTTTTTTATGACACTCAAAGTGTTGATCTTCCTAACAACATATTTGGTTATTATAACAAGGAATTTATGACCCGTTGAAATAAGTTCTTTTCTTGTTTGACTGCAATTAGTAAAATAATTTAGTTCTATAAATAGTTTTTTTGACAGTTATTACAGTAAAAGTATAATGCTTAAAAACTGATTTGATGGGAAATTCAGAATAGAGAAGAATTGAGGAAACTTGGGATTGCATGGGAAGGAATATAACCTGGGATTTTGAACCTTTGCTCTGGCATCATGTCATAGAACTTTACTGAAATGCTATTAATGGTACAAGAGGTTTTAGTGTAACTCAGTTTTTACAACAAATGAAAATGTTGGAGTAAAGATTGTTTGCCAACATAACATGGCAGTCCTGGTTTAGGATGAATATTGCTGCAATTTAGCCCCATCGTCTATAGCTGGCTATACAACACAATCTGTGTCCTTATATTTTCAGACAAGGGAATCTAGCACCCCAACTCAGCTCAAAACAATATCTGTGTATTGCGATTTCCAGGTTACACAGATATTGTTTTGAGCTGAGTTGGGGTGCTGGATACTCTTGTTTGAAAATATAAGGACACAGATTGTGTTGTATAGCCAGCTGGAGACAATGTCTCCTGGGGCTAAATTACAGCAACATTCGTCCTAAACCAGGACTACCATGTTATGTTGGCAAACAATCTTTACTCCAAAGTACTGTTGCTGAATATCTCTCATTGTGAGATTTAAAAATAGTAATTTCCAAATGAAAATATTCTTCTTAAATGTTTGTCAATATCCACCTCTTTATTTCCCTTCTAACATGCCTTCTTACGTATATATGCTGCTTCAACTTCCTACTGCTAACTATATTACGAAGCACATTGCTATATATGTCCGCTTAAAATGCCACAACTAATTCAAAGCTTTCACTGCTTCTACTTTTACTTCTAGCAATATAATCTTTAGTTAATACCTTCTTGTGTACCAATGTCACCAATTATAGCAATCACCGAAAAAAGAAAAAAGGCAATAACATTTGAAAGTTTTATCTACCACTCCTTACTCTCGCTGCTACATCATATCTATATATTTTTTTGATCTGCTAGAAATAGCAGCCAAATCACATGCTACTTTTTTCATAAATGGACACATTGGATATTAATGTCAGGATGTGCAATTTCAGCAAAAAAGACACAATAGTCATGACTGAAATTGTCTCTGATGATACATTTGTTCTATCAAGTTGATCTGGTTGGGGAGGCCAAACACCATTAAAATCCCGTATCTGTCTCTAATCTCTAATTGTGACATAATGTACCCCCCACCCCCCTGGCAAACATATCTGTTTGCCTGTAGCATACGATTCTCACTGCCAGTAGCTTTCACAGCTGTTCACAACCTCTGACCACATATTGCATCACATATAATTCCAATTCTAAAATACCAGTTCAAGCACATATTTCTAACCACTAACACCCCCCACCACACTTATCTTCACCAGCATCTCCACTAATTCGTATGGCTAACCACTTTTAATATCACTTCAAACATCTGTCTCCTGCCCACATCACTTCTAACACTTCCCTCTGACTATTTCAACTAATCCTATAAAAAGATATATATCTTGCTGACTTTGATGTTTTTAAATGAATCTTCCTATTTTCCATTGCAGTATGTAAGCTCTCACCATATCCAGGAAACAGATCGACCAGTGAATGGCAGTAAGTTAATTTATATTACTTCTCTTTTTACTTTATTGCATTTCAACACTTTCTGCTCTCACGTAAAGCAAGCTTGAACTCTTGATACGTTTGGTAGATTTATCAAAACTTATTCCCATCTTCCAGTTTGCCTATATTAAGGGAGAAATAATTTCCACCTATCACCTACACATAGCATTCAACAATCAAATGTCATTATCTTTACTTCCTTTCTTTTTCTCTTCTATATTTTTCTACTTCATTTTCTTGTCTATGAGTTTTCCCTTTATTATCTAATATACTTCCTTCTCTCTCACACAAACACACAAATACACACACATGGGAAAGCATGCTGTTTTAAAGATGTGTTTAGCAGTGACATTGGTCTTGATTATGGTAAGTGATTACTGCATGTTTTTGAAAGAGTGTATTTATTATCTCCTCTTTCTTTCCATTTCTCATCACAGTATATTCCAACCTTAATTTTCATTACTAAACCTGGTGTTCTCTCTTTACTTCAAATCTTATGTCCCTCCTTCTATGAAATAGACAATTTTCTTCAATAGCATTTCTTAATAAATACATAGTGTTTCTCAAGCAGTGTGCTTTTCTCCCACAAACTCTCATACTTCTTATATGTTTCCCCTCTCCTAATTATCTCTCTCTCTCTCAGTTTTAAGTCAATTTATAGCTTCAGTATCTTACACTTTTGTTCTGTTTACAGCAGAAGTTTGAGGAAGTGGAAGTAAAGTCAGAAGGAAGTCCAGATAGACAGCAAACTGTTTTAAATTGTGTACAATATATTTTAGTCGTTTATCACAAGTTAGTCCTGGTTGCACAGCCATATGATAAAAGATGTTCCTGCTCTAACCACCCAGTCTTTCTATATATTAGGGATTAATGTACCTACCAGTTAAACAAGGTAGAGTAGTTATGTGTGGCATACTTTTATCAGAGCTAACCTGGACCGAAACAGCAACTGTAAAAAGAGCCTGTATGTGGTAGGTTCATGTACAAGAATTTTGGCTTCTTTTTCTAACAATTGAAAGAATCACTGAGGGACTTGCATTTATGCCTGCCAGAATGAATTCAAGCAAACTGCTGTGTGTGTGTGCATTGATTTGTGTATTTTTATCTCACTCTATGTTTATGTATACACACACACATACGTGTGCATGCACGCACATACACATATTGATGTTTCTGCATGGGATTTGAGGAATTTTTGACTACTGTTTCTAGCAGGTCAGCCTACCATATTGAAGTTGGTTTTGTTGCAAAAGTAACTCTGATAATGAAAACTTTTGAAATATATATTTCAAACATAACTATACCATTTTTTTATGTGCCTGGGACTACAGCATCCAATGTCATCTTTATTTTAAAGCTGTAGGTAGTATAATTTGAGTGAGTTTGCTTACTATTTCTAACAGTTCAAGCAACAATTCAGAAGTTTTGTCATTGGTTACCACATAAGGGCTCACTTATTTGCTATTTAGCCTCAGGTTAGGTTTGATTCGGTGAATCTATGTTAAAAAATGTTCCACCTGTAATCATATTGTCTCACTTGATAAATATATCCTGATAAATATATGCATATACAATTAGGGAGCAGTAGTGTTTGATATGTAGAACAGTTGGCTGTTATTTTTCATCAGATGTAAAGGACATATTACTTGAGCAAATACAGGCAATACGTGTTATTTTTAGCAATGCCCCATCCCCTTTCAAAGGATCTTGTCTTGCAAGTTACTTGGTGACCCTGCCAGTGCTGGTGTCATGTGAAAAGCATCCAGTCCATACTGTAAAGTGGTTGACATTTGGAAGGGCATCCAGCTGTTAAGACTATGCTAAAGCTGATCTTACCTGTGCTGGTTCCACATTTAAAGTATTCAGCCCACTCAGCTGGGTGGCTGGTGTTAGGAAGTGTATCCAGCTGTAAAAACCATGCCAAAACAGACACAGATATCTGGCTAGCTCCTGTCAAACCGTCCAACCCATGTCTGCAGTGAAAGCAGATGTTAAACGATGATGAGGATGATATTGATTGGGAAAATACTTAGCAGCATTTCTTCTGGCACTTTACGAAGCCAAGTTTGCCTTTAACCATTTTAGGCTTGATAGAACTAAGTACTAGTTGTGCATTGGGGCTGACGTTATCAACTTATGCCCTCTCTTAAAAATTGCTGCTCTTGTGCAAAAAAAATTTGAAACATTATATGAAGTTTTAATATGAATCCATGTTCATGAAGACAAAAGCTTAAAAATGATGATACATGCATACATACATGTACACGTATATCTTTGCAAAGATATCTAAGACTCAGGGTTATACTGCAGGTTTACTCTGTTCTGATGGGTGCAGTGAATGGTTGATGGGGTAACTGTAGCTTTGCTTTTCTTAGTAGCAGCAATTTCTTTTGATTTCAAGTTTGAACACCAGTGTGAATATACTGGTTTTGTGTGTGTGTGTGTGGATTGGATTGGATTGGATTTCCTATATTCACTCTGCTGAAGGATGAATGTCTCGGCATGTCCTCTCTACCAACCATTCTCTGGTGTGGAGGCTGTGAATTTGAGCCTGACATCACACTGGTTTGATGGGTCTACTTTGCCACACTGGTATAACATGGCTTGGCAGAGGGCTGCAGCTTCCATACACTTATCCAGGAGTAGTTAAATCGATTACATGTGTACATTTAATGTGTTTGTGTGTGTTGTGTGTGTGTGTGCCATTTTGACTCATTTTTTTCCTTTTTGCACTCTGTAGCTATTACAATGTATTGTCGGTGTTGTTTAGCTCCAGATTATTTATTCTTGAACAAATTTATGATCAAAAGCATTCTAACTATGGCTTTATCGTGTGAGTTGAGTGACCTTGAAGAGTCTCAATCATGCTGTAATAGTAGGCATATGGAGTAGTGTACTTATTTCTATATTTAAAAAGAAAATTGCCCAGTAATAAGTTCTTCTGATTTCTTCTAAACAAATCCGGCTAAGTTTGACTTCACTTACCATTCCTTTGCAATGATGTTATTGTTGTTAATATTGCTTAATCCCAGATCAACAGTGATCAAGTACATCTACAAGCAGAAGTATTTCAACCATGGTGACCATGCCATGATTTCTTTTATATCAAGGACTAAATTATTTGATACATACTTCTTCATTTACAACTGTAGGATACAATTTGTGGGTAATTTCATTGCTATTTCTAGTCAAGAAAGCAACTACATAGGGGATTCCTTCACTGACTCCTGGAGCATCATTATAATAAGCACCAGGCATGTTCAAGTGGTGAAGGTGGTGGTGGTGGTGGCAGTGAGACATGGGTCAATCAATTGACTTAGTTCTACACCACAAGTTTTTTTTTCATCTTGATCTTGTGACAATGTAAAAATCAATACTTGGGAAAGTGAGAGTACAACATATTACTGCTGTCATGTAATAACACTAAAGTAGGCATCTCACAAGTAGAAATCTTCAAAAACCACTAATGTAATCAGTATGTGAAATAGCTACTGAATCACTTATTTAGGTTTTGATAGTATCTTCTTGAAAAAATTATGCCCACAGGCTTTCATAATGTCAATAACAACAACAGTAAGAAGAAGGAGGGATAAGGGTGAAGCTTTCATAAAGTTGCTCCCTTACCATGCTAGAAATAACAGCCTTGATGCTATCATCTTGCAAAATTATATCCACAGGATATTATAATATCAACAATAAAAGTAGTAACAAGGACAAGGAAAGATTAAAAGAAACATCTGTACTGCCTCTTACACATCCTGCTAGAAACAACAGCTTTTATGTTATTGTTTTATTAATTATAGTCAATCTTTCATAATAACAGTAATAACAGCAATCAGAGCAACAATAAGTGATTGGAGTAGAGCAGGAAATCTCTATATAGAGGGTCGGCCTGGTAGAAAGAGCAGCTAAATTCTTTTAGATATACTCTATTATCTTGAAAAAATGAAAGATATTGTGGACCATGCAGCCTCTGATATACAATTAAGACAGGCTTCTCACAATTAAGATGTCATCACTCATTGACCGACTTAATCAACAAAGATCTGGAGCAAATCAACAAGGAGTGGCTGTGTGGTAAGTAGCTTGCTAACCAACAACATGGTTGCAGGTTCAGTCCCACTGCGTGGCATCTTGGGCAAGTGTCTTCTGCTATAGCCCCGGGCCGACCAATGCCTTGTGAGTGGATTTGGTAGACGGAAACTGAAAGAAGCCTGTCGTATATATGTATATATATATATATTTGTGTGTCTGTGTTTGTCCCCCTAGCATTGCTTGACAACCGATGCTGGTGTGTTTACGTCCCCGTCACTTAGCGGTTCGGCAAAAGAGACCGATAGAATAAGTACTGGGCTTACAAAGAATAAGTCCCGGGGTCGATTTGATTGACTAAAGGCGGTGCTCCAGCATGGCTGCAGTCAAATGACTGAAACAAGTAAAAGAGTAACTGACCACTACAACTTTTATATGGTTGTTCATCCTGTTAAAAATAATAACTAAATCTCCCTCAAATTATACTCTATCATCTTAAGAAAAGGACTTGTGTTTCTTGTTATCTCTTAGGAGGGAAAGCAGTATTTGTGATAAATTACAGGACCTCTCAGACTGGTGGAAAGGTGAAAGGAAGGTCATGAACTGGAAATCTGGCCTGAATGTTTCCAAAGGAAAAGATTCTGCTAAAGGCACCTAAGATTCTAAGTAGTGATGTTAAACCCAGTGACTTGTTAAAGACTGCCACCCAAGTAGGTCATAACGGCACTTATTCCAAATACCTTGTGGTATCTGGTCTGACCTACTTACAGTTCTACTAATCTCTCGTCTTGGATTGGGTTCGTAATGTTGTATGAACCCTGAAAGGATGAAAGGGGAAATTGACTTTAGTGGAACTTGAACTTGGGGTTCAGAGAGTGAGAACAAATACTGCAAAACTTTTTGTCTGACACTCTAATGTCTCTGCTAATTCACCAGATACACAATGCTTCCAAAAGAAGAGATGGTCATTGCTAGAATGCTTTTGGTTATATACTTGTTTAATTAAGTTTGATTCAGGGCTAAACAACAACATCAACAACATCAAATCTAAAAATGGACATGGTGAAGTAGCAGGAGCTCACCCTCTCACCAATCAAGGAAGCTTCAATAGGATTACACAAGCTGCTAGAAATAGCAACCAAATCTCCCTCATATTGCACCTTACCATTTAAAATAAAATAATCATAGGACACATGAGATAATGTAATCTTAGATATCACCGTAATCACCGTGAGCGACCAGGCTATCAGATGTTGCTACACATCATTAGTCACAATGCGCTTCACATTGTTTTAGCCTTCAAATGATGCCACCCTGCTGCTAAGTGAGCATGCCAACAGAAGAAAGAGTGAGAGAAAGTTGTGGCGAAAGAGTACGGCAGGGATAACCACTACCCCCTGCTGGAGCCTTGTGGATCTTTAAGTGTTTTTGCTCAATAAACACTCACAACACCAGTCTGGAAATCAAAACCGTGTTCCTACAACTGCAAGTCCACTGCCCTAACCACTGGGCCATTGCACCTCCATAATCTTAGCTATAGTGTATCTTAAATAAAAGATGAGATGGTCATGAATGGACTGCTTTAGTAAAAAATACGGGCCCTATGAAACATATATAAACGTCAAATTTGTAAATGGAATGAAAATGGAAGATGAATGCACCATCACTGACTATAATGATGAAATAACAAGCCAACCAGAGAGCTTCTACATAGTTATTTGATCTGCTAGATAAAACAAACAAAAAATTGAATAGTCATAGCAGAAATGCTTTTGATTCTAGATCTATTCAACCAGAGATGATCAGGAATGAAGCAACAGCGATGACATTGGCAACTTAAATTGTGAGGCTGTTAAATTACCAGTGCAACCATAAGTTATATAACTGCTCTGTTTTCTAAGAAGCATTTTTCTAACAGCTAAATTATAATACTGTATTTGTGGCTGGATGGTTCAGAATTTCACTTTGCAATCACAATGTCTCGGGTTTTCTTCAACTGTGCAAAATCTTGAGAAAATGTCTTTTATCATAATCTGAGTAACTCAAGCCTTATCCAAAAAATCATATGGAAACTTTGGGTAGGAAACTGCATGAAAATGTTTTGATAGGCGCAGGAGTGGCTGTGTGGTAAGTAGTTTGCTTACCAACCACATGGTTCCGGGTTCAGTCCCACTGTGTAGCACCTTGCGCAAATGTCTTCTGCTATAGCTTCGGGCCGACCAAAGCCTTGTGGGTGGATTTGGTAGACGGAAAATGAAAGAAGCCCGTCGTATATATGTTTTGTATATATGTGTGTCTGTGTATGTGTGTGTTTGTCCCCCCAACATTGCTTGACAACCGATGCTGGTGTGTTTATGTCCCCATAACTTGGCAGTTCGGCAAAAGAGACGATAGAATAAGGCTTACAAAGAATAAGTCCTTGGGTCGATTTGCTCGACTAAAGGCGGTGCTCCAGCATGGCTGTAGTCAAATGACTGAAACAAGTAAAAGAGTAAAGAGTATAAATTTTTAGCTGTAACTCAAATGTCTAGCTTTGACACACTGATTTTCTTCCCCCCTTGTACATTTTAAAATTTGATGTATAACCCTTAAACCTAATCAGATAAACACATGATCAAAGGTGTTCCAGTCATGGCCATCTCTTTTATCTAAGGCATTTTGAGCTACGTTTGCATTGACTGATAGGTTTTTTTTT
The DNA here is from genome assembly GCF_006345805.1 of Octopus sinensis. Lineage (NCBI taxonomy): Eukaryota > Metazoa > Mollusca > Cephalopoda > Octopoda > Octopodidae > Octopus > Octopus sinensis. The sequence goes on along the minus strand of NC_042999.1, from coordinate 49,815,865 downwards.
CTTTTCTTGCCTCAGGATGATAAGAATAATTTGAGGATGAGTTGGTTACGTTAGGGTGCAAATATCATAATTTAGCATCCGTTTTCCACACTGGCATGGTATTGAATGGCTTGACAGACCTGGTGAGGCTGGAGGCCACACCAGATTCCATAGTCTGCTTTGGCATGGTTTCTACAGCTATATATACATATATATATATATATATATATAGTTGATCCAAACATGAAAGCACAAAAAAACACAACAACGCGAGAACGTGGAACAAATATAGTATTATTGGACGCTCAGGAAAGAAGAAAAGAAAGCGGGTTTAACGTTTCAAGCAGAGCTCTTCGTCGGAAATATAGGAGAAGGAAAGATCCAGAGAAGGGAAGACGGAGGAAAATATATATATATATATATATATATATATTGCTGTATTTAGGAATGGTCATTTTGCCAGTTTAGCCAATAAAAACACACACACTATATATTCGGTGTTAATTTGCTTCAGCTTTATTTGTTTTTTACATTATTCTTAATCTTATTTCAGCCAGTGTTCTTTCGTCACACTTCTGTGACCTCATTAGTGAAAAATGACCATTCCTAAATACAACAACATCTGTTTCAACACATGATTTCACATCAAGAATCTTGCAAAACAAATATATATATATATATATATATATATATATATACGGTTGAGTTTCTGTGATAAATGACTAGTCAGGGAACTGCAATTTGTTGCTGAACAACTACAGAAATAAATTGTTTATAGTGCTCAGATGTTTGTACTGTACATTAGTTCTCTCTCTCCACCAAATTGGCATTACCTGTACAGGTGCATAGGGTACCACATGTTAGCTGTGGAAATGACTGTGGAGCAACGTGAAAGGAATTGTTTTACTCAAAAACACAACACGCTGCTCAGTTTGTGAATCTAAACCATAATCTTGCAAAACACACACACACACACACACACAAATATATATAGTTTCTATAACTTAAACATTGTGATAGTATAAATTATCAAGTTAGAAATAACTCTGTTACATAGAAACATTATAGTACCACTGTCAATATAACTGTGATGAGTAACATCATTATAATAAGTCTTTGTAAAAAGTCCATAGCAACAGCATTATAATGATATTGAAATACTATCAATGAAAGCAGAATTAAGCTCATTCAGAAAAATACAAAAAAAGTGTCATTCACCAAACAGGAAACATTACAGTTTTGACCAATGAGAAAATTGAGAGCGGATCTATGCATTTCCTCTAAACCTGCTAAATATAGCGCCAAAATATCCTCATCTCTTATGCTGTCATCTTAAATATAGAATCACACATTGAACAAGGTATTCATCTATATATATATATATATATATAAAGCTGAAGTTGTGTGTGTGTGTATGTGTGTGTGTGTGTGGGGGGCAGGTTTGGTAGCCTTCAACCAACACTATCTCCTCCGAGACCCTGCGGCGCAAGTTGACCAAAATTAAGATTATAATAGAAGAAGGCTTGCTCTTCATTCCATAGAGGAAAAAATTCAAATTGGACCATGTTAAGACATCAAAAGGGTGCTTTTTTTCTATGAAAATCCCTATTGTTTACGATTTTTTGACTGTTGTGTCACCATTTTTCAGTGTATTTCAACCAGAAAAATGTTCACTTAAAGAGAATAACAAGCTACATAATGCAAAATTTTTACTTTTGAAAAATTCCAATTCTAAAGGGTCAAAAAGAAAACAAACCCGAGCAACGCTGGGCTATACTGCTAGTAAATATATATAAAAAAAAGTCAGGATGATCAATAGCTTAAATGTGCTTGATCACTGGCTTGCTCAATTAGAGCTGATTTGTTCTAAACCACAACACTGCCACTAACAAGTAAGTTACAGCCAATGATGATGCTGGTAGCCTCTCAGAGAAAAAGGTAGCTGCCAGTTCTTGCTGAACAAGCTGCATAAAATATATGTTTATAATGATCAAGTGTATGCATTGCACATTACCTCACTCCCTCCATCAAATCAATGTTGCATGCATCAAATATAGAAGGGATTGCAGGAGTCTAGGACATTTATCCATCATCATCATCATCATCATCGTTTAATGTCCGCTTTCCATGCTAGCATGGGTTGGACGATTTGACTGAAGGCTGGTGAACCAGATGGCTGCACCAGACTCCAATCTTGATCTGGCAGAGTTTCCACAGCTGGATGCTCTTCCTAATGCCAACCACTCCAAGAGTGTAGTGGGTGCTTTTACGTACCACCAGCATGGGGCCAGTCAGGCAGTACTGGCACCAACCTCGCTCGAATACTTTACACATGCCACCAGCACAGGTGCCAGTAAGGCGATGCTGGTAACGATCATGCTCAAATGGTGTCTTCTATGTGCCACCGGTATGGAGGTCAGATAGTCGCTCTGGCAACGATCACGCTCGCATGGTGCTCTTAATACCCTACTAGCACGGGGCTCGAGTACCATCCCCAAGGACAACAGATGATGATTTAAAACTTCTTAATATATTAGAGAGAGACTAATTAACCAAAGAAGATAATTGTCCTAGGGGGTAGTTGTTGTCAGGGGGAATTGTCCTATAAGGGGGTAATTGTCCTACTGGGGTAATTGTCCTGATATGGATTGCAGAGTAACATGAGATGAAGTGTTTTGCTTGAGAATACAACACACTACCCAGACCAGTAATTGAAACCATGAACTCACGATTGTGAGGGCAACACCCTAGCCACTAGGCTATGCAACCTCACACTTGCAACCAATAGTAAAAGAGGAAGTGAATTCAACTTATAATTTAGATAGAGTCGCCATAGAAGGAAAATAAAGGCTATGCAATTCTATGTAAAATGTTGCCAGATCTGTTTGGCTTTAGTTCAAAATAGAACTTGCATTGTTAAAATAATTGCTTCATCATACTGACCAAAAGTGAATTAGTGACAAATGATTCACTGCTTATTCCATCTGCCTTCACTTTTGTTTCCATATTTCCACAGAATTATACTGCCTACCATTATCATCATGATCATCATCATCTTTTAATATCTGTTTTCCTTGCTGTCATGGTTGGAGGAATTGCCAGTCTGAGTTAATTTTTTATTGGCAGTCTCTGCCCTCATAAAATTGGAGTTCATGAACGTCACTTAAATAGGATTCTACCCCTGGATGCCCTTTCTGTCACTGACTATTTTACAGTGTGGTATGTATGTGTGTGTGTGTATCTCCCTGTCTTGGCATTGCATAATAGTTATTGTCATACAAGCATTATCACTTGTTTCCAATCTTCCATGAAAACATGTCTAGTCATGTGAAGATAATAATTTGCTTGGAAAGGGAGTGTGAGCAGCAGAGAAAGCATCCAATTGTAGAATGTATTAATATAGGCACAGGAGTGGCTGTGTGGTAAGTAGCTTGCTTACAAACCACATGGTTCCAGGTTCATTCCCACTGCGTGACAACTTGAGCAAGTGTCTTCTGCTATAGCCTCAGGCTGACCGAAGCCTTGTGAGTGGATTTGGTAGACAGAAACTGAAAGAAGCCCGTTGTATATATGTATATATATATATATATATGTGTGTGTGTCCCCAACATCGCTTGACAACCGATGCTGATGTGTTTATGTCCCCGTCACTTAGCAGTTCAGCAAAAAGAGACCGAGAGAGTAAGTACTTGGCTTACAAAGAATAAGTCCTGGGGTCAATTTGCTCGACTAAAAGGCTTCAGCATGGCCGCAGTCAAATGACTAAAACAAATAAAAGAGTATATGTGTTGCCCATTGTAATATATTTGAAAAAACTGGGTCATGGAAGATTATGAGTTGCAATGGTAAGAGGTTAGGCATCAAAAATAGATATCACCAAGACAGATCATTTCTCATTTCTGCGTTTACTTTGCTTGACATTCAAAGCATTTAAATTGTAGACAAGCCATGGAAATTCAGCACTTATTCAAGTCGACTTGCAATGATTGAACCAACAGATCTGTTATCAAAGTTGTTCCCTCCATGATCATCCAGTAATTTTCTATACTTTTTTACTCTCTCTCTTTTACTTGTTTCAGTCATTTGACTGTGGCCATGCTGGAGCACCACCTTTAGTCGAGGAAATTGACCCCAGGACTTATTCTTTGTAAGCCTAGTATTTATTCTATCAGCTCTCTTTTGCCGAATGGCTATGTTACGGGGACGTAAACACACCAGCGTCGGTTGTCAAGTGATGTTGGGAGGACAAACACAAACACACAAACATACACACACACATACATATATATATATATACGACGGGCTTCTTTCAGTTTCCGTCTACTAAATCCACTCACAAGGCTTTGGTCGGTCTGAAGCTATAGTAGAAGACACTTGCCCAAGGTGCCACGCAGTAGGACTGAACCCAGAACCATGTGGTTGGTAAGCAAGCTACTTACCACACAGCCACTCCTACGCCTATATCTAGAATAATCAGAAATATCCACAGTCTTCCATTGGACAATCTCCAATGTGTTCTTCAAAATGTTAGAATGAAATTTGAGAAAGATTTCGCTGCTATTTCTTGTAAGTTGAGTGACCACATGTTACTCCTCTCTTGTTGGTTTATATTGTACTGATTCTTTCAAATGGAATAACAATTCTCTTCTGGTAATAAAAACTCTTGAAATTCTCATTATATGATCCATATGAATACCATGGCAAGAACATTGTTATTTTAACATCCATGTCATATTCATATATTATTTATTTACTGCCCAGAGGGGGCTAAACATATATGAGTAAGCATACATAGGATTGTGTGTGTATATGGATATGTCTGTGTATGCTTGTAATGTTATGTATTATATGCATTCATGTACATAAGCCGGTAAGCAGGAAGGCATATATATAGACATGTAGGAGATCTATAAAATTTAGATCTACACGTATGTGCAGATATGGCTGTGTGGTAAGAGGTTTGCTTCCTGACCACATGGTTCAGGGTTCAGTCCCACTGTATGGCACCTTGGGCAAATGTCTTCTACTATAGCCTCAGGCTGGGCAAAGCCTTATGAGTGGATTTGGTAGACGGAAACTAAAAGAAGCCCATCGCATGTAATACATATGTATGTGTCTGTGTGTCTGCATTTGTCTCCCCATCACCATTTGGCAACCAGTGCTGATGTGTTAACATACCTGTAACTTAGTGGTTCAGCGAAAGAGACCGATAGGATATATACTAGGCTTAAGAAATATTGTTCCAATATGGCCAAGCCAGATGACTGAAGCAAATATAAGAATTAAAGAATATATTCACACACACACTCACATATATATACATACATCGGTGGCACGTAAAAGCACCATCCGTCCGTGTCCGTTGCCAGCCTCGGCTGGCCCCCGTGCCGGTGACACGTAAAAGCACCGTCCGCTCGTAACTGTTTGCCAGCTCTGTCTGGCAACCGTGTCGGTGGCACGTAAAAGCACCATCCGTTCGCGTCCGTTGCCAGCATCGCCTGGCCCCGTGCCGGTGACACGTAAAAGCACCATCCGTTCGTGGCCGTTCGCCAGCTCTGTCTGGCACCTGTGCAGGTGGCACGTAAAAAACACCCACTACACTCGCGGAGTGGTTGGCGTTAGGAAGGGCATCCAGCCGTAGAAACACTGCCAGATCTGACTGGGCCTGACAAAGCCTTCCAGCTTCACAGACCCCAGTTGACCCGTCCAACCCATGCCAGCATGGAAAACGGACGCTAAACGATGATGATGATGATGATGATGATGACATCACATATATATGACTATATAGCCAGTATGAAACTGACATTAAATTATGGCTTCATATTTTGGCACAAGGCCAGCAATTTTGGGAGAGGGAGTAAGTTGATTACATTGGCCCCAGTGCTCGACTGGAACCCCAAAAGGATGAAAGATAAAACTGACCCTGGCAGAGTTTGAACCCATAACAAAGATGGATGAAATGTTGCTTATGATTCTGCCAATCTGCTGCCTTACATGGACATTACACAAGAATGATAATTTAGAAATATGTTGCCACACACACAAGTGGCATATGTTTGTGTGGTGGTACAATTAATTGAAAGACGGGATGAGTTCATTTAACATGCCAAGTTCTCAGCTTAACAGCATGGCAACTCATTTTAACAGAATATCAATAATCTTCTATTTACCTTCATTCAGTCCAAATGGACAACGAAATGTACAGCTGTAGTAGAACTGATAATCTATCACATCATTGAAACCTAATCCTAAAAGAACTGCCTGATGCTGTTCCTAATCAACTGGTCTTGATTTTACAGAAACTTTGATTTTCAATATCCACTCTACAAAGAAATAAAGCTTCTCTCTGCTTCTCAATTATTCATAGATGTTTCCTATTGTTTGCTACATGATTATTAGTGAGAGAGGGAGAGTGCAGAAAGAGATAGTGACATGTAGACAGAGAAAGAACAGAGATGTATGAAGAGAGGAAGATAGTGACATATAAAGAAAGGAAGATATTCAGGGAGGAAGAATGAGACATATAAAAGGAAGAAGATAAAGGCCTTTCTTTGGATATATGATGACAATGTAAATGAAGAGGAGAGAGAGGGAGAGAATATATGTATGTATGGCTGTTTCTTGCACCAGCTTTACATTGAAGCCCCAGCCCATCCAAAGTGCCTTGGATCGCAAGACGGCCTGCTGTGCTTACCTTGGATCATAGGGCAACCTGCTTTGCTTGAGGAGACCTATTGAGTCAAGTGCATCAATATCAAAAAATCAAATGGAAATTGTAGTTGTGATACCATTGCTGGTGGCACATAAAAAGCACCATCCGAACGTGACTGATGCCAGCACCGCCTTGACAGGCTTCTGTGCCGGTGGCACGTAAAAAGCACCAACCAATCGTGGCTGCCGCCAGCCTCCCCTGGCACCTGTGTCGGTGGCACATAAAAAGCACCCACTACAGTCACAGAGTGGTTGGCATTAGGAAGGGCATCCAGCTGTAGAAACACTGCCAGATCAGACTGGAGCCTGGTGCAGCCTCCTGGCTTCCCAGACCCCAGTCAAACCGTCCAACCCATGCTAGCATGGAAAACGGACGTTAAATGATGATGATGATGATGAAGTATGATATAAGCTTATTTATTTGGATATGTAATAAGAATAAATTCTGTTGTTGAGGATAGTACAGTTAATGGTAGGTAGTGGTGAAAGTTGGCGTGCGACGAGGAATTTTAAGTTGTTTAGTTTAATATTGATTCGGAACAAATAACGAGAAGTTATTTTCTTTGTTGAATATAGAGGATCGCTAAGGAACCCAATTGATATTGGTAACCATGAAGAGTGTGGTGACATGAATTTTATTTGGAAAACTATTGTGATGTTATTGACACAAATAATAGCAATAGTAAATAGCAATGATGATCATTAGGATTAGGATAATCATAGTGGTGGCGAAAGTGTTGGTTGTGTTGCAGGAATTGAGTGCTGTTGACAGCTAAGTAACAAAGGTGTTGCAAATAACCCTCTAGTGCAACGAGGAGGATAATTAGGATGATGACAATGTCAAGAGATGAATAATTCATGTCGGTTGTAAAACATTTCAATATAGTAGTAAAACATTTCAATATAGTAGTAAAACATTTTGATATTATACAGCACTCCAAGAAATGTTGTTGGCAGTTACTTAGGGCTCTGATGAAACCCAAGTTGTCAAACTGCATTCAGATAATAATAATAATAATAATACTAATATCCGTTTCTGACATCATCATTTAATGTCCTCTTTTCCATGCTTGCATGGGTCAGACAGAATTTGCTGGGGGAAGATTTTCTATTTTCCTGTTGCCGACCTTCATCTATTTCTAAGCAAGGCAATATTTCTTATGCCCAAGGTGGCAAGCCGACAGAATTGTTAGCACACTGGGCAAAATGCTTAGCAGCATTTCCCCTGTTTTTACATTCTGAGTCCAAATTCTGCTGAGGTTGACATTTGTTCCATCCTTTTGGGGTTGATAAAATAAGTAGGAGCTGAGTAATGGGAATTGATGTAATTGACTTACTTCCTCCCCTGAAATTGCTGGCCTTGTGCCAAAATTAAAAACCAACATTTCTTATGCCCAGCCTTTTTCCCATAGAAGATTGGAAACAAATAAAATAACATGTATGATGAGGTTCATTTACAACCATCACATGATATCAAGGCACATGGACATACAAACACACATGCACACACACACAGTGGAAAATTTAAATAAAAACCTGTATAAATATTTAGTTCCAACTAGCACTATGACCCAGCAATGCTGGGTCTAGTGCTAGTGCTTGTTGTTTGCTACCGGGTCGCATTAAAAATTTCTCACTAAATCAAGAGCTAAGTTTCTTATCACATTTCAGCCCGGTCCAGTTTTGTTGTTTATGAACTAGTTGGAGCTTTTTATGTGAGTAATTAATATTCATTGGACTTCGGTTTTTACACCTGGAACAGTATAATCACTGCAGGACTGTGCACATGCCATTGGTCGGACAAAAAAGGAGGCAGAAGAAAGTGAAAAACTTGAATTTGGCTGCAAAATAACTTATGGGTATAAGTTATCGATTTTTAAATGGCTTTCTGGGGTGACTGGGGAAATGAAAAGTTCTTCCCGACCACCCTCAGACAGTTTTAAAAGCCCATAGAAAATGCGAGCCTTTTACACGAAAAACTGAATTTGTATAAAGGACACACAGATACACAGACATTTTGCTGTTTATAGATATAGAGATGTACATTAAAACATTGCAGTTATTTAGAACTCAGCATTGTATGTTCCAAGAGCATTTGGATGCCCAGCAGCAATGGATCATCAAGGGAATACTTTAGTGTATTCTGTTACAGAGATCTTATATATATATATTCTTTTATTTGTTTCAGTCATTTGACTGCAGCCATGCCGGAGCACCTCTTTTAGTCAAGCAAATCAACCCCAGGACTTAATCTTTATAAGCCTAGTACTTATTCTATCGGTCTCTTAGGCTGAACTGCTAAGTTACGGGGACATAAACACACCAGCATCGGTTGTCAAGCAATGTTGGTGGGACAAGCATACACACACACACACACACACATATACACGATGGGATTCTTTCAGTTTCCATCTACCAAATCCACTCACAAGGCTTTGGTTGGCCCGAGGCTATAGTAGAAAACACTTGCCCAAGGTGCCATGCAGTAGGACTGAACCCGGAACTATGTGGTTGGGAAGCAATATCCTCTGATCCTGATGAGGAAACTGGCCAGCCATTAGAATGCGGTCTTTGTTGAGTTAAGGTAAATATTTGATTGGGACTGAACCCAGAATATAAAAGACCATAGCTGAATATTACATGGCATGGTATCCAGTGCTCTAACAATTTTAGCTATCTCCTGCCTTTAGTTTTGACACTGAGAACATACTTTCCGTTATATTATAGTATTATAGCATGTAATCATCCGATAATATTTTTCATAGGTAGAAAGACCAGTTCTTGTTACAACCTCTGGTTTCATGTGGGTAATAACAGTCCATTGGCTCCAAGAAAGCACTGAGAATTTGATGATAGGTCTAGATAAATTCCCAAGTCTCTCTTCACTTTTCCCACTTTGCTTTGTCTCTGACAACACAACTGTATTCACAACCAAATGGAGTCTTATCTTGATAACCATTACTTTGCACAATTTTATAGCCAAATGTCTGGAAGACGTTTCAACAAATGTGCGTGTGTATGTGCGTTTATTTTCAGTTGTTGTTTTTAGCCATTTCTGGAATAACATTATGTTTAAAGAAGAGAATGAAAAAAAATCAATGGCATTAGGAGAACCAGTTATATTGGATAAGATAACAGCACAAACAGCCATGAATTCAATACTACAGACTATTCATACGGCTCACTGGAAGTAATGGATACATTCTGTTACTAGACAAAATATTTTATGATAAATGTGGATCTAATGAGAGTATGATTTCTATATAAAAATAAGGAGTGGAAGAAGTTTCAAAAAAACTAATACATCTGTAAGAAACGAGTATCTCTGGAGAAAGGGAGACATTATTATATGAGGTGTGTGTATGAAGTGTGTTATGTATGGGTGTGAATCATGAACAATGATTGATTGTAATGTTAACAAGCCTATGAGCAAATATATGTTTTTTCTCCTGCAAATTATTGTTAAAGTTGGACTACTACATTCACTTACTTAAGTGTGCTATCATATTCCAGCAAACTTCATATCTAGTTGCTTCAATTAGCTACCACATTCTGCACAGGTGGGCTTGTAGAGACGACCATATGTGAAGGAGTTGGTGACTGAAATGTCCTGAGTTGCTGTATGTTGGTGTCGTCGCGGGAACATGGCTGAGTAGCTCTGTGGTCAGAGGTTAGTTCTGAGAAGGACTAGAACCAAAGATGAGTAATGGTTTATCTTGAGTAGCTTTTAAAGAGATTAGTGGGCTCCAGAAGAGAACCTAGAAGACTGTGTCACAGGACCTTATCAGAAGGCTGCGATTGGTAGGTTTACATATTGGTGTGAAATAAAACAAGAGACAAACTGCACCAAAAATCAACCAATCACAGTAGCGGACACAACTGAGCTTAAGCAGCCGAAAGATGGTTGCTATCAAAGACGACATCATTTCTAATATATCTCTCAAACAGTGAAGATATCACTGAGCTACGCTACAGGCTTCTTGATTAGTTGATTTTGGTGCAGTTTGACCACAGAGCTACTCAGCCATGTTAACCTCTGACCACAGAGCTACTCAGTCATGTTCCCGTGATGACACCAACGTACAGCAACTCAGGACATTTCAGTCACCAACTCCTTTATATATTCAGCTTTTCAGATGGGTTACCATATTAAGCTGTTCTAGTTTTAACTAGTAGACACTGTATGACCAAATGGTTAAGAAGTTTACTTCGCAAGCACAAGATCCAGAGTTCAATTCCAGTATGTAGCACCTTGGCCATGTATCTTCCAGTATGGCCTTTGGTCAACCCAAGCCTAATGAGTGAAATTTCACTGACAGAACCTATGTGGAAACCCAGAAATTTTACTTATGATTCAAAAGGTACAGCCTTATCACACTGCCATACTGAGTTCACCCAAGAATTACATTAAGAATGCTTGTGCCTGTGGAATACTCAGCCATTTATTTATATTTAGACTATCAAATTTCAAACATTTACATTTAATAGCTTGAAATATTCACCACTTCGATAAGTTAACATTTATTTTTCAATTTTTCACAATGGTTCAAGTTTGGTTTCAGCCCAAATTATGATACTTAATGAAATTATTTTGGCAATTAACACAAAGTTGAAATGTACTTTTAAGATTGGGTCGTTTGCTTTTTGTGTGTTGGGTTTTTAATTGACAGTGATTTTGGAAATATGGTTTTTAATATTCAATTATTGATATAGAAATTTATCATTTAGCAATTTAAATTGTTCATTCAGTACTAGTTTAATGATTTTTTTTTTCATGTCAACAATTCAGTATTGAAATGTGACTGGTAATTAATATATTTACACATATATTTCATGCAGAATTGAATATTTTAATTTAGTAGATAGTATAGTTGCTTTAGTGTTGTGGAATATGATAACTTTCATATCAAATAAAAAATCCTACAGCAGGATCAGTAATATTAATATGCTAACTTTTTGTTTTTGTATGTACCTGTTGTGTGTGTCACACTTACTTGAAAGAAGTGGCAAAGCTAGAGAGAAGAGGACAGAGAGGAAGTAAGAGAGAAAGAGAGAGAGAGAGAAAAAGAGAGAAAGAGAGAAGGTGAGAGAGGGAGGGAGAGAGAGAGAGAGAGAGAGAGAGAGAGAGAGAAAGAGACAGCGAGTGGTGACAGCGTTCATTTTGTGTTTTTAAATGTTTATCACATCGCAAGAGAAATAGGTACATAGATACATATACACATTGTTAAATCAAAATTGGCAGAGAAGAGGGACATACAGGAAGAGAGAAAGTGAGAGAGACAGCAGATACATAAATCCAAAGGAAAGTTCATAGATACATTGACACAGCAAATATCGGCTGTCAGTTTCACTTTTCATTACCACACGAGGATAAAATTAACTCACAAATGGCTGAGTACTCCGCAGACATACATAACATTAATATAGTTTTCTGGGAGATTCAGCCTCACACACAATATGACAAGACTGGCCCCTTTGAATTACAGCTACAACTTGAGACATATATATATATATGAATGTATTTGTGTGTGTGTATAGTTTAGGTTAGATGAAACATGTTTGCAATAATAAGTGTCGTGTGGTAGAAATAAATGCAGTTACCAAACTTTGATTCATAAATCCATTTATTATTTCGTTCTTTTGAATTTCAATTTGTACTAAGAAATTTTCAACAACTGCACGCCAAAAGAAATGGGAAAATGAGTAATTTTATCTCTTAAAAATTCTGACTGTCTTGCAATAAACGAAAATGTTCTTAATATTATACCACGGGCACTTAAAATGCACTTAAGCACAGATTCAGCGTCCTACAATAAAGAAGAGGAGGTTCAGGACTATCCATTTGAATTCGTAAACTCACTCACTCCATTCGGTATGCCTCATCAACCCAACTTAAAAGTAGGAGCTATTGTAATGCTGCTAAGAAATCTTTCAATCAGTCGAGGATTATGTAACGGAACTTGCATGAAAGTGCAAAGACTTCATGAACATTGGGTAGAGGCAACAGGCTCCAACAGAAGTTGTGCAGTTCTAATTCTCAGAATTAAACTTAGCCCAAGTGATGTAAATATTCCATTCACACTAAACAGACTTCAGTTTCCACTTTGACTTGCATATTCAATGACGGCTGTGTGCTAAGTAGCTTGCTTACCAACCACATGGTTCCAGGTTCAGTCTCACTGCGTGGCACCTTGGGCAAGTGTCTTCTACTATAGCCTTGGGCTGACCAAATCCTTGTGAGTGGATTTGGTTGACGGAAACTAACAGAAGCCCATCGTATATATGTTTATGTATATATATATATATATATATATATTATATATATATATATATATATATGTGTGTGTGTGTGGTGTGTGTATGTGTGTGTGTCTGTGTTTGTCCCCACCAACATCACTTGACAACCGATGCTGGTGTGTTTACGTCCCCATAACTTTGCGGGTCGGCAAAAAGAGAGTGATAGAATAAGTACCAGGCTTACAAAGAATAAGTCCTGGGGTTGATTTCCTTGACTAAAGGCAGTGTTCCAGCATGGCCACAGTCAAATGACTGAAACAAGTAAAAGAGAGTATATATATATATACATATATATCAGAATTGCCATGTTGAATCGCTAGCTTCTGCACGCATTTTTTTTCTCTCCTTGTTTCTGTTCTGTGTATCTTTCTGTTGAAGAGCGTAGGCTCGAAACGTAAAAGACTTGTTTTATTTATATTCCTGAGCGCCATACTAATACAATTGTTTGTTTGTACTCCACCTGCCTTCGTCTTTTGTTTATTTTCATAAAGCTTCCCGTTATATATATATATGACAGGCATCCCCATAGTTATCATGTACCTAATCCATTCATTCACAGGGTATTTTTTGGTCAGGAACTATAAAAGATAAATGCCCAAAATAGCATTTAGCACATTGAACCTAAAACTATGTGGTTGGGAAACAAGCTTCTACATAAATATAATAAATAGATGTTCATCTGCTAACAGAATAATTTACTCGTAATGGATATCCTCAAATATGAAAAGCAAATCTCAAATGTTTTCTTGCTCTATTTTCTTTGAATGAATTTTCTTAAAAACTAGAAAAATAAACAGTGTTTTCTAAACCTATAATGAACAAATGATGAGAAAATATTAGAACATATTGAATTTCTAGAAAACAAAAACCTTAGTTCTTAGGTCTCTTTTTTTTTCTGTTTCATTTTATACTAAATGAAAATCCTTCTGGATTATAGAATTTAATTAAAATTTTACTCCAGGCTTGCTGTTTGAATTTTCTCTTACATAATATTTTGTGATTAATTTAAACTTATCTCCCTTCATTATTTGAATTTTCCTTTGTTGTCTAGCAGTCTTATCAAAATTCTCATCACTATATGTCTTTTGGCAATATTTTTGCATTTACCCTATCACGCTTTGTTATAATTATGCCTCTTAACAATTTTTGTTGTTTCATATCTACAAGTCTTCTCTTATCCTATCAACATTTAGTTCAGAATAATTCATTACAATAATAATAATAATAATAATGGTTCTCGTGGCTTCTGATCTTGACTGATTGGAAGTGTTATCATGTACATTGTTTTGTCTTAGTATAAAAGATGGGCTACAGCAAATATTCAATACCACAGATTTTTTTGTCAGTTGTTTGACCTTAACCATTTAAGCATGTCCCTTGGTGGCTGATGACATGTGCATCTCTGTTCATGAGCAGAAGTAGTGGGGGAGCATCATAGCCATGTGCTGAAAGGAAATCTTTGAGGTTTGGATAATTCACCTCAGGAAACATGGGTGTTTCATTCAACATCCTTAAACAACCCTTATTCAGGGACCTTTTGAGTGGGATGGGTTATTCAACCAGAATAAAATTCAAACTGGGCCCCACCTGCAAGGTCATGTGCTGTTTATCTTGATATGAGATCACTATGTCGCGCACATACAGTTGTGATGCATGTACCTAGAGTACCCTTATCAGACGGGTAGTCATGATGGGTATACTGTGCTTTGTATATTTTACCCCAGTGTCACTTTGATGACATGCACTGCTCTCTCACTCAATAATAATGATAATAATAATGATAATATACCAATTTTCTCTTTACATCAGCATTTGGTTCTTGACAACAACAGCAACAATAATAATAATAGTGGTCTCTCATTTAGGCACAAGGCCAACAAGTTTGAGAGAAGGAATTTGGTTGATTATATTGATTCCAGTAGTTGACAACATTTTAGTGGATCTAAGAGGATGAAAGTCAAAGCTGACTTTGGCAGGATTTGAACACAGAACATGAACCATAACAAATACTGCAAGACATTTCATTTAATACTCTAATGATTCTGTTAATTCACAGCCATAATGATGATGATGATGATAGTGGCATTGAAATTGAAAATGCAAAGAGCCAGAACAATTACTGCAAAATATTCCAGCGCTTTGTGTTCTGAGTTCAAATAATCCCTCCTAGATCAATTTTGCTTTTATTCTTTTAGGATTGAATTAATAACGTACCATGGTGCAAAAACAGAAATTTGGGGATGGGGGTAAAGTTGATTCAATTGATGTAAATACTTGACCATATCAAACCTAAAAGGATAGAAAGTAAACTTGACTGCGGAAAATAAAAGAATGTAACTAAAATACGGCAAAGCATCATCTCCATAGCCCTACTGATTCTACCACGCACCAACTTGATTTCCATACAGCCAAACACCTTAATAATTGCAATAATTATTTCGTTATTTCACAATGAAAATAACATGAATACAATTCATTAGTATAATATATGTTTAGAGGGCCACTGTCAGCTAAAAATTTACCATAGAGCTATATATATATATGGACAGGTCTGAGCAAGATCGTTTTGGGGACTGGCAGTTTCCTATACATGCAAGTCTTCCAGCTTCATGGCATTGAGGTTTATCCAAGAGAAAGGCAGCTGATATGTGCTGATACAGTTTGGCACCAGTGTTGATGCAGGTTTTGTTGTAAAGGTGGTGCCCCAGTCTGACCACAGTTCAATGAATGATACAAGTATAAAGATCTCTAAGCAGGAAATATAAAACTTATTTAGTTCTATTTCAATAGGACAACCTCTCCAACCATCATAGGTCTTTTAATATCTTTCTTTCAACCTTGTTTTCTTGTTATAAGATATACTCTTCTTTTCACTCTAATTTCTCTGTTTTCTGCTATATTGAAATAAAGTGTGACTTTATTTTGAATTAGTTATAGCACTATTTGATAAATATTAATATTCAAATTGCGGAATTAATTTTAGAGTTGTTGCTTGTATTTTGTTCAAGTAGAGAATTTTTTACAATCTAACTATCTAGAAACATTGCCATATGCAGTTATAGAAAAATTAAAAATAATGAATCAGAAAATTGGTGAATGACTATGTTCAATTAATTATTAAAACACTTGTTGGATATTAGTGAACAGATATGAATTTAAGGCTCATCAATCTTTTCCAATAATTGAATATTAATCTGTAAATTTTGCATCTTTTTTGCATAAATTAATGGAACTTTCAAAATTACATTTCTTGTTTTTTTTTCTTTTGTTTATTTTTCAGACATTGAGGGTTCGTTGCATTGCACTGATTTATCTGCATCAAACACTTTTGCAAATAAGTGTAATGGAAAAACCGAGGTGTCAGATGACATGCTATCAGATATGCAAAAGGATGTTAGTGATGACACTATTAGTTCTGAAAAGAAGCAAGATAATACTGAAGATGATGAAGAGGAGGACCTGAATGATTCATTCACTTCAAATGACTTTGTCTATAGCAAGTTACTTTCTGCATCTGATGACCACAGCTTAGAGATGTCAACGGATATGTTATCAGTTGAAAATCATACGCACCAGATGTCTACTTCACCTGTGGGCTCAGAGCACCAGTTGTTCAGGCGATATGTCCCAAGCCCGCTAAGCAGCCATGCAAGACGTTTAAGACAGCGTAAATTGGGAACTAGCACGGTCTTGCCCCATGCCAGCGAAGATGAGGTTTTACAAGTTGTGAAAAGTAAACGCAGCAATGAGAAGTCAGCGAAAGGTACCGAAGAGGATGAAGAATGTGCTTTATCAGATACTGATAGCACTGGGTCTGGGGGAGGAGGAGGTGGTGGAGGAGGCGGAGGAGGAGGAGAAAGCGAAAAGAAACCATTGCTATCTGTGAGAGACTCTATAATTATTGCCCAGTCACGACATGATAACCATAAAGATAGTGATTCTGACAGTTGGGACACATCACTGAGCAGTCAGCAAGGCCCAAAACCACAGTCATTTATATTCCGTAAGAATCAAGTTTCTTTTTTGCTATTCATTATTTTCAATTATCACCCTTTATTATACACTTTATGTTTCCTTCTCTTTCATTTTTGTTTTTTTTTTTTGTATTTTTCATTCCATTCACTTTGAAGTGAAATTAATTATCGTATTGAATTTGAATAAAAGAACAATTCTGGCATACTAACGCACATGCATGCAAATTATTACAAGACATATTTACACTCTTTCATGGTTATTTGAAGAAGCAGTTTTTCATTTTATATAAATATAAACATTCATTTGTTCATCCATTCATTTTTATGTCCGTCTTTCCATATTTGCATGAATTAAGCAAATATTATTGACGCATTGTTTTACAGCTGGACACACTTTCTGTCACTAACCCTTACCTGTTTTTTTTTTAGTAAAGAAGTTTCCATTCTATTTGTTTTTTGAAAGCTGGGCAACAGAAGGATTTATTGACAACAAAATGTTAAACATTGACCAGAGCTCAGAGATTTTCTTGCTAATAACAGCTTGTAAACATACTCAAAAAAAAAAAAGACTGCCCCCTTCCACATTCACTATTGCACATGCATGTATACAGCCGAAATTGCAAGGATGATCCAGTTCTCGACTGAAGATTAAAGGCTTCGAATGACCCATCCGTGTTTTTTGTATCGTCTATTTGGATGTTTTGCGTTCTTGTCCCATTTTGTATTTTGTATTTCATGCATGCATGCATGCATGCATCCATCCATCCATCCATCCATCCATCATCCATCCATCCATCCATACATACATACATACATACATACATACATTACATTACATTACATTACATATAAGCAATAAATTTTGTATAGTTTTAATCTATCAAACTCACTCACGAGACATTAGTTGGCCCAAAGTTGTAGAAGATGATGTCTTGGGTGCTGCACTGTGGGACTGAACCTGAAATCATACGGTTGCAAAGTAAACTTAAGTACACAACCATGTGCTCACACACATCAACCATACAACAAAGGTACTTGTTACTTAGTACTTTCTAATTACTGTACCATATCACATTCTTCTGTGTGATTATTTGTTGAGTCTTTATAATATTTATTGACTAATAACAATATTTGGGTGCCTCACAAAAAGAGAAATTATTTATGCAACTACAACAGATTGTCTGTAGACTTCAGGTAACAAATTCTCATTTAGCTACAAATATATTCTGCTTGCTATCTCATCATTATATCATTATACCTATACCTTATAAAAGATTTTTAAACTATGAATTTCTATCAATTCACTAAATTTAATCCTTGGACAATACTAACATAAAGCTTTCAGTAAATTCCTGTATAAACTTCACATTATAGATTTTTTTTGTTTTTACTTCAGATAGCATATTTTATGAAGAGACTGTATGTAAACACACAAAAATAAAGGAAAACTTTGATGCTTAGATATGAATCAAACTGCTGTTCTATGGCAAGTATCTAAATGCATTACAATAATGCTACCAGTCAGTTAGTTACATTCTCTTTAATATCATTTATAACATTAAAAGTTTATATACACTTTGCAAGGAAACCTATAAAAAACTACTTATTGCCAATTTTTGCTTCATAAACTGTTCAAATTTTTATGAGCAATTTTAAAAGCATTTCTTGCAAAATTTATATAAATTTTTGATGAGAATTAAAAAAGAACAGCTTGCTTGTTTAGCAAATTAAACAGGTTTCTCTGCATAATGATCATAGCAGTGGACAGGTTTTTATTTTATCTTTTAGTTAGGAGAGCAAACAGTGTTCAAGCAATGTTCATGACCCTTTACAGGGCCTCTAAAGCTTGTTATGCATCCTCAAAATGAGACTTTTTAGGTATCCTTCAAACTGGAGACTTGTCCTGAATGCCTGCAACAGAGTGAACTCTTCTAAAAGGACCCAAGGTACTGAAATAACCAAATTAGGAAATGTCATGATGGGTTGGCTTGTTTGCAAAGGGGCTATGATCACAATGCAGGAATTGAAGAGAGAGAGAGAGAGGATTCTGGGATTGTGTAATGCAAATTAACAAATCCCTTGCAATATCACTTACAAAGAAAAATACTTATCCTGCACATTGGTAATTCACCACTCAAGTGAGCACTGAAATCAGATTAGTTTTGTCCTGAATAGGAAAGAGAGTGATTGAAAGCACCACATCTCTATGGGCTGAAAATTAATAGATTCAGCTTAAAAAATTTGAAAGAAGGAAAAAAGATTATGTGTAGAAACAAGAGAGTCTGAGAAGGTTGGAATATTCTTTTGTAAGATTTAACTTTCACTTGGTGCTATTTGAGAATAATTTACACAGAAAAGAGGATATAGAATGCTGTAACATGTAGGGCCTCTGGATGTTCGTTAAAGACGACATGCTACCAGCCACTGACCTGCTCTGTGGTTGGTAGAGGGCCACTGCTTAGTAATTAGCTGCATGGTGGAGAAAAGTGTAGTAAATAAAAGATAAGCTTGAAAGAAGCGCAATAAAAGGGACAAGTAGGCAAAATAAAAGGGACAAGTAGACAAAATAAAAGACAAGCATATTTCATCAAAACAGCCCAAGGTGGCTATAGTTGACTGGAGACTGTAGGTAGACCCTTTTACAGTCCTCACTGGACTACTCATTTGAAGCATACAGGTTAAGGGGTAAAATGCATACAACTTTGAGATACCGGCTGATGATACTGAAGGGTTTCTGATAGTGCAAGAGATTTTAAAGAACTACTGGTGAGTAGTTCTTGCAGTTTTTTTCATGGGGTAAAACATTAATTTTATTTCATTTTTATTTTATTTAATATGTTTCTTAATGTTCTGTAATATGGAGATGGTAAATATTCAAATATTATAAACGGTATATGTGCAGGAGTGGCTGTGTGGTAAGTAGCTTGCTTACCAATCACATGGTTCTGGGTTCAGTCCCACTGCATGGCACCTTGGGCAAATGTCTTCTACTATAGCTTTGGGCCGACCAAAGCCTTGTGAATGGATTTGGTAGACGGAAACTGAAAGACGCCCGTCGTATATATGTATATATATATATATATGTGTGTGTTTGTATGTCTGTGTCTGACCCCCCAACATCACTTGACAACCGATGCTGGTGTGTTTGCATCCCTGTAACTTAGCAGTTCGACAAAAGAGACCGATAGAATAAGTACGAGGCTTACAAAGAATAAGTCCTGGGGTCAATTTACTCGACTAAAGACGGTGCTCCAGCATGGCAGCAGCTAAATGACTGAAACAAGTAAAAGATGTAAAAAAAAAGATATAAAAAAGTAAGACAGACAAAAACCTAAAGGTCATAATCAAAGGTCTAAAGGTCAATCACGAGGCAATCAAAAAAGCACGAAAGCCAACACGATAAAGTCAAAAGTTGTAATAGCAGAAAACTTAAAAGTCCAGTGCTATGAAAGAAGTAGCACAATTAAATGTATAGCAAAGGTGTTAGTACATACTCAATACTACATATACAGTGCCAACAATGGATTGCTATGTTAGAGGTGTACTAGGGTCACTGCAATAAATAAGGAACTTAAATTGCAAAAATTAGTAAAGTCCATAGATTTATTTATTTATGTTGGTAGCAATGAGAAGGTGTCACACAACCTGCTAGAAATAATGGCAAATTTTCTTCAAATAACACCTGCAGTTGTATTTTTTTTTTTTTTGAAAAATGGAGTTATATATTGAAATTATATAATTTTTTGATAAGAATTATATAAGTCCTAGATGTACAATAAAAAATTGTAAAGTGAGATGGTCATGTCTGAAATAAATGCGTTTGATCATTGATCTATTCAATCAGGAATGATCTGAGGCTAAATAGCAATAAAAGTCTCCTCCTGTGATACTAAATGGTTGTAAGATGTAGATGCTAAATATGAAAAAAGGATGAGTTAAATGACATGCTAGATGTGTTACAGTAAATTACACAAAAAGGTGGACTGTAATTGAGCTGATAAAGTAACCAGATCTTTGTCATTCTTGGTGAATGTTGATTCTACAGTTGCACATGTATTTGCAGTGCAGAGCAAGATACTTTTTGAGAAAGATTAGCCGTTACCTGTGCATGTAAGTCTTTTTTTTTTTTTTGTATGCCATTGATGTTAATCCTTGGAAAAATTCCCCAACTTGAGCTGATATAGTTTGACACCAGTGTCAATTAAAACACAAAGCACTAGAACAGATACTGCAGGGCATCTCAGTTAGCCAAACAGTTTTTCCCCATTCACTGCCTTGAATTGGTGCTCTTTTATCAGCACTAACAGGATGAATGGTAAAGTTGATTTTAGTGAGATTTGAACTTTGCATTCAATGAGTCAGAACAATGTGTGGCCCAATTCTAACAACTCTACCAGTTTGATGCTTCACTCATTTGTTACCATCACCATTGCTTTACTAATGTCTACATTTTCCTCATTAGTTGAGATGGAATTTTCAAGGCTGGATGCCTTTCCTGTTGCCAAACCTCATTTGTTTCCAAGTAAGGTATTTCCTCATAACTGGACCCAGGAAGACATGGGATGAGGTGGTCAAGCATGACCTTTGAACATTGGGCCTCATAGAGGCAATGAGGAAAGACCGAGACCTCTGGAGATATGCTGTGACTGCGAAAACCTGACAAATAAAGTAAGTTCATAGCTGTGTCCTACAATAGTATCACATAATCAGGCCCAGCCCATTCAAAAGTACCTTGGATCGTAGGGCAACCTGCTGTGCTTGAGGAGACCTATTGAGTCATGTACATCAACATCAAAATGAAAATCAAATGGAAATTGTAGTTGTGATACCCGTGCTGTTGGCACATAAAAAGCACCATCTGAACTTGGCCAATGCCAGCGCTGCCTTGACTGGCTTCTGTGCTGGTGGCACGTAAAAAGCACCAACCGATCATGGCTGTTGCCAGCCTCCTCTGATCCCTGTGCTGGTGGCATGTATAAAGCACCCACTACACTCACGGAGTGGTTGGCATTAGGAAAGGCATCTAGCTGTAGAAACACTGCCAGGTCAGACTGGAGCCTGGTGCAGCCTCCTGGCTTCCCAGACTCTGGTCAAACAGTCCAACCTATGCTAGCATGGAAAATGGACGTTAAACGATGATGATGATGATGTTTCACAGAAGATTGGAAACAAATGACACTGCTTGCACAATGGTGGCACCCATTTACAACTACTACATAATGTTAAGACAAGGAGACCATAGCACATACACGAAGACATATTTAATACTTGTGGAAAGAACCTGAATAAAGGAGCATCATAGAATATTGCAGGTTGCATATGCAACTGCACGTTCTCTGTGCAGCAGAAACACGTTGGTCGTTTTGGCCAGTTAATCAGTACAATTAACCCTTTTTCACTCGTTTCAGTCATTTGACTGCGGCCATGCTGGAGCACCGCCTTTAGTCGAATCAAATCGACCCCAGAATTTATTCTTTGTAAGCCTAGTACTTATTCTATTGGTCTCTTATGCCGAACTGCTAAGTTACGGAGACATAAACACACCAGCATCGGTTGTCAAGTAATGTTGAGGGGACAAACAGATACACAACATATACACACACACACACATATATATATATATACATATATGCAACAGGATTCTTTCAGTTTCTGCCTACCAAATCCATTCACAAGGCTTTGGTTGGCCCGAGGCTATAGTAGAAGACACTTGCCCAAGATGCCACACAGTTGGACTGAACCCAGAACCATGTGGTTGGTAAGCAAGCTACTTATCACACAGCTACTCCTGTGCCTATAACTGTTAAAATTAAAAGAAAAAAATGAAGACGTACCAGTCTCCATATTCTTTGTAATTGTTTTTAATTTAAATTCCTAAAATATTCATGATCCTAGATTTACCCATCAAAATAATTACAATGGGTTTGCTCACCCTAAGCGATCCTTGGTGCCTCTTACTTCTTGATGCAGTCAGCCTACACACACATACCCACACAGACAGACACACACATACACACAATGGACTTCTTACAGTTTCCTTATTTCTTTACTGCCCAGAAGGGGCTACACATAGAGGGGACAAACAAGAACAGACAAATGGATTAAGCCGATTATATTGACCCCAGCGCATCACTGGTACTTAATTTATCGACCCCAAATGGATGAAAGGCAAAGTTGACCTCAGCGGAATTTGAACTCAGAATGTAAAGACAGACGAAATACCGCTAAGCATTTTGCCTGGCATGCTAACGTTTCTGCCAGCTCGCCGCCATACAGTTCTTACGGTTTCCATCTACTAAATCACTCACAGAACACTTTGGTTGGCTTGGAGCTATAGCAGAAGACACTTGCCCAGGATTCCACACAGAAGGGCTGAAGCTGAAACCATGTGGATTTCTGACTACTTAACTGAGCTTGCACTGCTAGTTAGTACATGCAAAATATGGTGGTTGCACTGATATAAGAATATAGCATGACTGGTTGACTCCAACTAACAGTGGAAGGTTATCATGGTATGGGAAGCTATGGGTGAGTCAGATCTTGGAATATAACATGGATGGTTGATATTAGCTGATAATGGAAGATAATCTTAGCATGGAAGAAGTGAGACAAACTCATAGAATGTAATGTAAATAGTTGACATCAGCTGGTAGTAAAACGCTCATGGCATGGGAAAAGTATGGATGTCAGAAATTAGAATGCAGTATTGATAAATATGATATAATTCCATACTGAAATTCTATACAATCCATTCCAGAATAGAACAGAAATGGCTGTTGGATCTCTCTTTTATTTCTGCCTATTTGCATCCATTCTCATTTAATCCATGCAAGCATGAACAAAATTGCAAATCATTAGAAAATTGATTCAAATGCAACCACACATGTACATGTCTATAAATTTATACATTTCAAGAGAAGGTTTATAATATAATATATATATATATATATATGTGCTTATATATATGCTTATATATAAGTATGTTTATGTATATACATATTAATCCCTCTGTATTTTCTTTTTGTAAAAGCGTGTACATATTTTGTTGTAGGGATGTGTGCAATTGTGTGCATGTCATGTTTGGAGAGAGAGACAGAAAGAGATGGGAATGCGCATATATATATATATATATATATATATATATATATATAGATTATAAATATAAAATCCTCTGTCTTATCGGTTTTTCAACTTACATTCTATTTTGCACAATGAATTGACATATTTTTCAGGCATTTATTTCTACATCACCACATCTGTAAATTCTATTTTCCTCTGTAATTTCTGATTTTACATTCTATAAAATATAATTACTTAATTTCGACTTATATGCTCGTTAATATCTATTATGTCTCACTTTTTACCAGCAAGCATCATTCATTTGTATTACATACACACTCTAAGCAGTTACATTTTTCATAAATACTTAAAGATTTCAATATCCTGTTGCTTCACTTCATGTTGCACATCTAATTCACTCTACTTGTTCTATGTCACTGCTTTGCTTCATCTTCACTTACATGTTGCATCATAGATTGACATAGATAATGGGAAGAGAATAACTGTGGGTCATAGACAAATCCTTCCTCGCTCTCTCTATCTCTTCCCTAACTTAAAGTGAATTGATAATCTCTATTATAGATAAAGCTGAAGTTGTCTGTGTGTCGCAGGTTTGGCAGCCTTCAACTAACACTATCTCCTCCGAGACCCTGTGGCACAAGTTGGCCAAAATTGAGAGTATGATAGAAGAAAGCTTGCTCTTCCTTCCATAGAAGATAAAATTCAAATCGGACCATGTTAACACCAAAAATTATTTACATCAAAAAAGTGCTTTTTTTTCTATGAAAATTCTTATTTTTTACAATTTTTTGACTGCTGTGTCGCCATTTTTCGGTGTATTTCACCCAGGAAAATGTTCGCTTAAAGAGAATAACAAGCTACATAATGCAAAAGTTTTACTTTTCAAAAATTCCAATTCTAAAGGGTTGAAACAAACCTGAGCAACGCCAGGCAATACTGCTAGTGTAAATAAAAACTATCTGCTGATTGAATTTTTCTCAAAAACATCAACCTCCCTGTCAAATAAACTCTGTTATCTATCTATTTATGTTTCACTTGCTTCAGTCATTGGATTGTGACAATGCTGGGGCACCACTGTGAAGAGTTTGATCAAACAAATCAATCCAGTAGACCAAATGTAAACTGAGATATGTGGGTCCCAGACAAACAAAGAGAATTTTGTGTTTATTATTATTATAGATAACTGTGCATGTATTAACAGAAAGTGTTTCATTCATGAATTAAGCATATTTCACACTGTGGTTTTGGATAATTAGTGGGACATAACTCCTTTAATAAACAAAGGCACAGACGTGGTTGTATGAAATTTGCTTCACAAACAGGTTTTGGGTTTGCTGTCCCACGCATTGCACTTTGGGTAATGAATGGGGGCATCATACAGGTATACCACTTTTTTTCTGGCAACTGAAGGTCTAACACCTCATTTAATGTGGATAAATAATGAGGGAGAATTTGAAATTCTTGTAGCCACCTGTTCACAAGTGGTATTGTGTACACTATGTGTTTAGATGCACTTTTTACACAGCACATGTTAATGCTAATACTTAAATTTGAGAGATCCTCTGCTTATTAAACTTACCCTCAGCTATGGTTACTATTATTTAGAGAACTGTGAGCATTAATGGTTGTGTTAAATGGAAATGTCAATCCACATTGATCCAACATAAATTAGAACTATTGAAAAAGAAGGGACCATGATGGTTTGATATGTAAGCTCTGTGATATAATCAATAATTTGTGTATAATTAACAAGTTAGAAGGATGTTAATAAATTATCATGTGATCATCAATGGTTTGGCAAAATAATCTGTTTAGACTTTGGAACCAAGGATATCAGAATTCTGGTAGTGCACCAGAATATACTTGCTTAAAATCACATGCATATACTCTTTTACTTGTTTCAGTCAATTGACTGTGGCCATGCTGGAGCACTGCTCTAAGTCAAGAAAATCAACTCCAGGACTTTTTCTTTGTAAGCCTAGTACTTATTCTATCGGTCTCTTTTGCCGAACCGCTAAGTTACATGGACGTAAACAGACCAGCATTGGTTGTCAAGCGATGTTGAGGAGGACAAACACAGACACACAAACACACACATATATATATACACTAGCAGTATCGCCCGGCGTTGCTCGGGTTTGTAAGGGAAATAACTATAAAGCATTTTTAGAGAGTTATAACCAAAAAATGGAAAACAAATGATGGTAAAATTTTTTAGTTAAAAAGGTCGAGTTGCGTCATCTAGACAGTCTGTGGTTTGTGTTTCTGATTGTTGACCTCATGTCGAATTTATCGATTTTTTTCAGAACTGGGGGGAACTTTTCAAAATTTTCGCTGCGTTAGTTTTGAATTATGACATTGGGCTATGTGTGTGTCAAGTTTTATCAGAATCGGTTGAAAGCCGTGGTCAGGGTGAGGGTACAACCTAACAGACACACAGAAACACACACAGACAAACTGCCGTTTATATATAGAGAGATATATATATATTATGGGCTTCTTTCAGTTTCCGTCTACCAAATTCACTCACAAGATTTTGTTCGGCCCGAGGCTATAGTAGAAGACACTCGCCCAAGTTTCCATGCAGTGGGGCTGAACCCGGAACCATGTGGTTCATAAACAAGCTACTTAGACACAGCCACTCCTACGCATGTATAGTTATTAAAGTCATTTCATTTCTACTAATCTGTTTTCGAAATTACTTTATCCTCTATGTTGGTTTCCCTGGTAGCAAACTCTTTTTATCTTATGCATATTTCTATTTCAACAGCCTCCCAAAGGGACACTTCTCTCTCTCTCTCTCTCTCTCTATATATATATATATATATATATCATCATCATCATCATTTAGCGTCCGCTTTCCATGCTAGCATGGGTTGGACGGTTCAACTGGGGTCTGGGGAGCCCGAAGGCTGCACCAGGCCAGTCAGATCTGGCAGTGTTTCTACAGCTGGATGCCCTTCCTAACGCCAACCACTCCGAGAGTGTAGTGGGTGATTTATGTGCCACCGACACAGGTGCCAGACGAGGCTGGCGAACGGCCACGCTCGGATGGTTTTTTATGTGCCACCGACACAGGTGCCAGACGAGGCTGGCAGACGGCCACGCTCGGATGGTGTTTTTATGTGCCACCGACACAGGTGCCAGACGAGGCTGGCAGACGGCCACGCTCGGATGGTTGTTTATGTGCCACCGACACAGGTGCCAGATGAGGCTGGCAGGTGCCAGACGAGGCTGGCAGACGGCCACGCTCGGATGGTGTTTTTATGTTGCCACCGACACAGGTGCCAGATGAGGCTGGCGGACGGCCACGATCGGATGGTGTTTGTTACGTCCCCAAAGCACGGAGGCCAGTCTATGCGGTACTGGCTACGGCCACGTTCGGATGATTTTCTTGTGTGCCACCGGCACTGGTACCACAAAGATACAAATTCCATTTATGCTCATCTATTTTGATTTGTTTTGATTTGATTTGATTTTCACTTGCCTCAACAGGTCTTCACAAGTGTCACAAGAAGGAAGGTATGCACAGGTGGACTGTCTACGTCGCCGGGTCTTCGGATGGTGTCTTTATGTGCCACCGACACAGGTGCCAGATGTGGCTGGCGAACGGCCACGATCGGATGGTTTTCTTGTGTGCCACCGGTACTGGAACCACAAAGATACAAATTCCATTGATATATATATATATAATATATATATATATATATATATATATTTCATTGTAACTGAAAGCATATCTGCCCACATCTTTGCTCTTGATATAATCTCTATCTTCCTGACACATAAGTGTGAAATATTTACTTAAGTTAATGACTTTTGGTAAAATATTGTTTGGCATTCCTTCCTGACACATACTGATTGCATCTTTTCTTGTATCCACTCTTGTCAGGAATTGTTTTGAAGCTTCAAATCATAAAATAAAATTGAATTCCCAAGAGAGAGTTACAGATATTGTCAACTCTTAAAATATTGCAGAGAACAAAATATCAATTTGAATTATTCTGCAAACTAGGAAAGAATGCTTTGAAATTTTCTTTCCCCATATGGCTATGAAATTCTTCATACTCTTTCTTATAAAATTATGGTGTGTGTATATATATATATATTTATATATATATACAGACATATACATATATACACACACATACCAGTATATATATTTATTTATTTATGTATATAATATGCATACATACACACATATATATATATATATTATTATGGTTAATCCAAATAAGAAAGCACAAAAAAACACAACAATGCGAGGACGTGGAACAAATATAGTATTATAAAAAGAGTTTGCTACCAGGGAAACCAACATGGAGAACAAATATAGTATATTATTATGGCTGCCCCCTCGTTATCGGCTTTGAGGGAAATTTGGCTGCTATTTCTTGCATGTCAGGCTACCACATAGAAGAACAATTGTCAGATCATTCATTATTTTTAACTACTGGAGTTTTTTTCATTCTAACTTTTATTAGTTTGAAGTCCAATTCCCCATGCTGATATGAGTTTGGATGGAGAGTTATGTGAGGCAGCATTTTACAGCTGGATGCTCTTCCTGTTTCCATTCCTTACCTGGATTTCAAACAAGGAATTGTTACAGTCCTCAGGTTTTTGAGAGCACAATTTGTTTAGACATAATGTTAATAAGGAATGCCAATATTAGTACTGCATTGTTCAAGTGGCGAGTGTGTGGAATACATAGACACACTTATTTGCGCACACACACACAGATGCAGGCATTGCTGTAAGGTCAAGAAATTCATTTCCCATCTTCTGGTTTTCAGGTTCAGTCCTACTGGATAGTACCAGGGACAAGTACTTATTACTATAGACTTTGGTGGGCCAAAGCCTCAGGAGTGGAGTTCAGAGACAAAAACTAAAGGAAAAAAAGAAACCCATTATATATGTGTATATGTGTTTGTATCACCTTGTCTTGACAACATATAGTTCTAAACAAACGTCCCCACCAAATAAGTGACTTACGCTGTTTCCAGTCTTCTATGAAAACATGTCTGGCCTTCAAAAAGTACGACCTTGCTTTGAAACAGGAGAGGGCTGGTAACAGAAAAGGCATCTCTTTTTTATTCTTTTTACTTGTTTCAGTCATTTGACTGCGGCCATGCTGGAGCACTGCCTTTAGTCGAGCAAATCAATCCCAGGACTTATTCTTTGTAAGCCTAGTACTTATTCTATCGGTCTCTTTGCCAGACCACTAAGTTACAGGGACATAAACACACCAGCATCAGTTTTTAAGCAATGTTAGGGGGACAAACACAGACACACAAACACATACATACACATATATACGATGGGCTTCTTTCAGTTTCCATCCACCAAATCCATTCACAAGGCTTTGGTTGGCTCAAGGCTATAGTAGAAGACACTTGCCCAAGGTGCCATGCAATGGGACTGAACTTGGAACCATGTGGTTTGTAAGCAAGCTACTTACCACACATCCACTCCTACGCCTATAAAAACATTAAAAAATTAGCCCCAACAAGTATCCTCTGACCCATGTAAGAATGAAAAAGTGAACATTAATGATGATGATGATGATGATATATGATGAGTTTCCTACAATTTCCAGCTATCAAATTTATTCAGGTTTCATTATTTGGCCTGGGCCTGTAGTGGAAGCGACTTACCCAAACTACTATGTAGTGAGTTTGAACCTGAAACTACATGTTTGTAAGGTGAACTTAAACCACGCATCCACGCCTGCTCTTGCTGCCTCTATTTTAATTTAATTTTCTAATTTATTTCTGTTGATAATAAATCTTCTTTGAAATCATAGCAAAGCAGTTTGTCATAAAGCATTTCAGGGTTTAGCTTTGTAAATTATTACACCATTAATTGATGCTGGCTTGACAGAACAGAGTTTCATAAATTTTATAACCACTGTGCATCTAATATAAATATTTCAGAGAATAGAATCAAATGAAATGAAATGAAATACCTCTATTCTGATTATAAAATCTGTTATAAAAATATGCCATTCATATGAAATCAATTCAGTGTCACATGATCCTTGCAGATATTAAGAAGTCATTACCAAATCTAAGATTTGTTGCATACTGAACTAATCTTCATCTTAAATCATTGTGAGAAATGATTGCCTTTGTATATGGTTGGCAAGAATTAAAATTATAGTTAATAAAGTAGTAATAAGATGTGAGAAAATGATATCAAACGGTATATTTGATCTTTGTTTTATTTCATGCATCTTGAAATAGCCACAATATTCATAATATGCTGGTATGTTTCCATGGCAAATAATTTATAACAGTTAATTAACTCTCAGAAATGATAGAGAAGAAATTGAGAGCTAAAGGGAGATTATATTTTCTTTGTAGGAATCTGACAGATGGATTTATATTCTTTTCTACTCAAGGCACAAGGCCTGAAATTTTAGGGGAGCGGGAGCAGTCAATCAAATCGACCTCAGTATGCAACTGGTACTTAACTTATCAATCCCAAAAGGATAAAAGGCAAAGTCGACCTTGGCGAAATTTGAACTCAGAACATAAAGACAGATGAAATACCTATTTCTTTACTACCCACAAGGGGATAAACACAGAGAGGACAAACAAGGACAGACAAACAGATTAAGTCGATTACATCGACCCCAGTGCGTAACTGGTACTTAATTTATCGACCCCGAAAGGATGAAAGCCAAAGTCGACCTCGGCGGAATTTGAACTCTGAACGTAGCGGCAGATGAAATACCGCTAAGCATTTCGCCCATCATGCTAACGTTTCTGCCAGCTCACCGTCTTAGATGTATTTATATTGCCATAGCCATGTGAATTTCACATTTTCTTCACAGCCATGTAGTTTAGCTGTTTAACATTTAAACAGGCCATATCCGGCCTATATATTCTTCCTGTTTTATGTTCAAACTGGCCAAATCCAGCTTCCCATACCTATCATACAATGCCATTTTAAAATTGAACAACCACATTATCAAAATCTTGAAGCTACAAGCTAAAGCATCATCATCATCATAATTGTTTAACACCTTCTGTCCATGCTGGCATAGCTTGGACGGTTTGACATGAAGCTGGCTAGCCAGGGGTAGTGGTGGTTTCTATGGCTGGATGCCCTTCCTAATGCCAATGACTTAGCTATGTGCTGGGGTGCTTTTACGTGCCACTGGCATGGGTGCATTTATGCAGCACTGATACAGGTGTTTAATGCC
Source organism: Octopus sinensis (assembly GCF_006345805.1). NCBI lineage: Eukaryota > Metazoa > Mollusca > Cephalopoda > Octopoda > Octopodidae > Octopus > Octopus sinensis. The sequence goes on along the minus strand of NC_042999.1, from coordinate 49,784,614 downwards.
ACTCCAGCACTGCTACTTTTTAAGTGGCACCAGCAAAGGACCATTTGTACAGCACTGGCATGAGTGCTTTTAAGTGGCACCAGAGAGAACAATCCTGTATATGTGGAAGACAGTGATTTTACTTCGCTTGATCTATCTTATCAAGTACAACAAATCACCACATCTCACACTTCCTTGTCATTTCTTCAGTGAGGCCCAGCATCAGAAGATCCTTTCTCACCACTTTGTTCCACGTCTTCCTGGGTAAACCCCTTTCACAAGTACTTCTACAATTAGAGCTCAGCACTTCTTTACACAGCTGTTTTCATCCATATGCATCCCATGACTAAACCAGCATAGTCTTCTCTCTTGTACACATTTGGTGCCTCTTGTGCAGTTTTCTTCTTAAAGCATGATTAATTCAAAACAACATGAATAAATCAACATAAGGCATAGGAGTGGCTGTGTGGTAAGTAGGTTGTTTACCAACCACATGGTTCCGGGTTCAGTCCCACTGTGTGGCACTTTGGGCAAGTGTCTTCTACTATAGCCTTGGGCCGACCAAAGCCTTGTGAGTGGATTTGATAGATGGAAACTGAAAGAAGCCTGTCGTATATATGTATGTGTGTGTGTATGTTTGTCCCCCCCCCCAACATCGCTTGACAATTGATGCTGGTGTGTTATGTCCCCGTAACTTAGCGGTTCAGCAAAAGAGACTGATAGAATAAATACTAGGCTTACAAAGAATAAGTCCTGGGGTTGATTTGCTCGACTAAAGGTGGTGCTCCAGCATGGCCACAGTCAAATGACAAACAAGTAAAAGAGTAAATCATCAGAACATTTGACAGAGTAATCTGAATTCTAAAGGTTTAAGTTTCATTCTTACTTTATGGCACTTTTTGCAACTCTTTTCTACCATGGCTACAAGCTGATCGATGCCTTGTGAATGAATTGGTTGATGGAAACTGTTGGATGCCCAACGTGTGTGTAAGAGAGTGTGTGTGTGTGTGGACGTGTGTATCATGTTTTTCTTTTGTCTTGACATTTCCATTCTAACTTAATTGAACACATAAGGGATGCTGCAATATCAAATTAATGTTAATTGGGAAAATAGCTTTTGTGTGTGGAAGATGCACAGGTACAATAAACAATGAAAATGTACTGAAAATAGACTCCATCAACTGCCAGGGAGGTAAGCTAGAGGTAGTGGATAGCTTTCATTGTCTAGGTGACCAAGTTAGTAGCAGAAGTGGATTTTCCAAGAGCACAGCCATGAGAAAAAGAATAGGCTGGGCTACGTTCAGAGAGTTTCTACCTCTGCTGGTGACAAAGGGTCTCACCCTGAGAGGGAAAGGCAGATTGTTTGATGCCTGTGCACAAACAGCTACACTACACAGCATGGTCTGTGACAGGTGAGGACATGCATAAGCTTGAAAGAAATGAATCCAGTATGCTCTGCTGGATGTGCAATGTCAGTGTGCATGTAAAACAGTGTGTGAGCATCTTGAGAGAAAAGTTAGACATAAGAGGCACCAGATGTGGTGTGCAAGAGAGATGACTGTGTTGGTATGGTCATGTTATCACCCTCAGATTTGAGAAGCAAACATTCATAACTATTTCTTTTAAAATTTCTTTCTCATCTCAGATATTACGGAACTGTGTTTACATGAGATAATTGCATTAATTAATACAGATGACGTAATTAAACTAATTGCAAATTAGTGGTGTCATAGATAATTTTTTTCCTTACCTCAGTGATGCTGATAAAAATTTTCTTGTTCTGTACTTTACCAGATGTAATAACTTGTCCTGTACTTTTCCAGGTTTATAATATTAAGAATATAATCTAAGAATCTTGCTCGCATTTTTTCATGTAATTTATATGTGTTCCTTTCTGTGGAAGAGCATAGGCTCGAAACGTAAAAGACTTTTTCAATTCCCAAGCATTATACTAATACATCTGTTTGTTTTCTACACTACCTGTCTTCGTCTTTTGTTTTTTTCGTGAATTTTTCCCTATATATATATATATATACATACAGTGAGGGTACATGGCTCAGTGGTTAAAGTGTTACACTCATGATTTAGTGATCATGATTTCAATTCTTAGACTGAGTGTTGTACTGTGATCTTGAGCAAAATATCACATTGCTCTGGTACACTGTGCACCTGTTCATACAGCGTCGATTTGATGGAAGGAATGGGTTAATGTGTGACACATACATTTGATCTCTATAAACAAATCCTTCGTGTAGGTGATTCAGCCGAAGCTGAACACTTATACATCGTCTTTGATGGGAGATCCATCATATATATGTGTGTATGTACTTATATTTGTTTTCCTGCTGATGTATATCAGCAAAAGATTTAAACATCAGTAAGAAAAATTTTTTAAATTAGTGCTCTTCCAGCAAAGTCTTTTGAAGTATTTATTCTATGCCAAGTTACAGATACTCCCTTGTTACTTTAGCTGGCCATCAGAAATACAGCAAACCTTTGATTAGCCCATTGAAAACTTGAAGTCAATGACTCAACACTTTTCCAAGTGTAATAGTAATAATAACTAACTGGACCCGTGAAAAATTCATGGAAACTATAAAAAATATATTTCGTTTTTGGATTTGGTTTGCAAGATTCTTTATATGAGTTCGTGTGTTGAAGCATATTCTGTTGTGTCTGGGGAGAGTCATTTTCTTTTTGTGCCTTATAATATAACACACTCACTGGTAAAATTTCCACTTATTTCTTATTTTAGTTTTCCTAAAATTTTCGTTGTGTCTTGCAACCTTTTCAATAGTCTTGGCATAAAAAGAAAATGACTCTCCCCAGACACAACAGAATAAAAAATATAAACATCTGTATATTGTATGCTAGTACCATGAGAAATGTTTCTATATTGTGACAATTGCAGAAAATAGAAATAAGTGTAAAACCGATAACTATATAATCCAACCAAAATATATCAGTTACACAAATGTAAACAGAATTACTATTTAGCCTTAAAATACATCATACATATTCAGAGCATGCCCTTGGTTTAGTGGTATCGAATGTTCTTCTATTCTTTTACTTGTTCCAGTCATTTGACTGTGTCCATACTAGAGCACCACCCTTTAGTCATAGAAATTGACCCTTGGGCGTATTCCCTGTAAGCCTGATGCTTATTCTATCAGTCTCTTCTGCCAAACAGCTAAGTTATGGGGATGCAAACACACCAACATCGGTTTTCAAACAAAGGTGGTGGTGGTGGTGGTGGGACACAGGCACAAACACACACACATAAAAATATTATATATATAAATGACAGGCTTCTTTCAGTTTCTGTCTACCAAATTCACTCACAAGGCTTTGGTCAGTCCGAGGCTATAGAAGAAAGCACTCTTTAAAGTACAGAGTAGCCACCTGTTGGAAACTTTTCTCCCCCACCCATTTTGTAGTGGGTATTACCCATTTTTCTTGGCTCTTTTCACAGCTATACCCCATGCAAAATTTGCATTAGAATTTTTGTATGAAAAAACAAGAACGGAAGGGAATGGGGACTTGTTTGTAGTTTGTAGAGAAAATGTTAAACATGCCTAAAAAAAAAAACGAATAAATTCTTTCCACACCAACTAAAAGACATGAAAAACTATGAAAGAAGGTGAATAAGTACTAGGGTGGGGTAAAGAAGAGAGAACTAACAGTCGATCATTCTAGAACTCCCAGAATAAAAATGTAAACACCTGAAAGACTTTCCCTCTATTCATTACTAAATGTCTTTCCCCTCTTCATTGTTAAAAATAAAGAAACTGGAAAAGATCAATCGTATTTCAGTCTAATTGTCATTGCAAATGACTGAGGCTTTCCTTTCTCTGTCTCTATCACTTCACTCCTTTTCTCTATGGTTAAGAGAGTGAAGGTGCGTGGCTCAGTGGTTTGGGGTATTTGGCCCATGATAATAAAATCCCGAGCATGATTCCCCACAGCACGCTGTGTTCTTGAGCAAGGTGCTCTACTTCACCTTGCTGCAGTCCACTCAGCTGGCAAAAATGAGTTGTAGCTGTAATTGAAAGGGGTCAGCCTTGTCACATTCTGTGTGAAGCTGAATCTCCCTGAGAACTGCCTGTGGAATACTCAGCCACTTGCATGTTAATTTTATGAACAGACTGTTTCTTGATCAGATAAACAGGAGCGTCGTTGTTGTAACCGACAGAGTGTCATTTTTAAGTGAAAGAAAAGGAAATGTTCCATATTGTAAGACAAAAATGTCTTGTGTTTAGTAAAAGCAGTGAAAGCTAAGATGAAATAATTGCTATTCCGTCATGTGTTCACCTGCGACTCATGCTCAGATTGATAACAACAGCCTGCACATCGGTGTTTATCTGGGGGCTTGGCCTCCAGATCTGTGAGACCCACAAATGTCACTGTTAGAACCAGATTAACACCCAAAAATGTTTTCTTTGCAGCAATTTGGTTCTGCTTTCAGTTTCATTACAATTCCATGTTAAGCCTTGCATGTAATATTTTTGGTAGACAGAAACTGTGGAAGCTTGTCTGATGAATGACAGTGGCTAAGAGGTTTAATTCATTTGGTAAGAGGTGGTAAGAGGTTTAATTCATTTTGTAGCCTAATGTTGTTACATAAGCCGTGTGTGTCTTTACCTGAGACTACTCTCTCATAAGCATTTGTAACAGATCCTCAACCTCATGATAACTTCATTATATATTGTCCCCCAATGATAATGGAAGACCTGAAAAGGTCAACAACATCACATATCATCTTGCAATATGCAATTAAAAATAAAGCATTTTTTTCCTTTCCTTGATGCTATTTGGTACTATCACCACTACCTGTCAATATATTGGGTTGTCCAGAAAGTTTGTGCCGATTTATAGTAGTTTACGTTTCAATCATGGTTGAGTCCATAAAATAGGACTTGACTACACCTCCATTTAGAGCACAGTTTAAGCTATCTTTTCATGGAAGAAGGTTTATGTTCTTATAGCCTGTGTTAATTCTGTAACCCTTTAAAATGGAAAATAAGAAAGTTCATTTTTGGCACTTGATGCTTTGGGAACCAGACAAAAATTGCTGCAGCTCGGCTAGGATGTGTTACCCCACTCTCCATATTTACCAGATATTGCTCCTTCAGATTTCCACTTATTCAGGTCTCTGCAGAACAGTCTTAATGGTAAAAGTTTCAATTCCTTGGATGACATGTAAAAAGATACCTTGATGAATTCTTTGCCATGAAACCACCTCAACTCTTGGAAGAGGGTATTTTCAAGTTAAAGGAAAGATGTAGACGCATTGTGCAACAAAATGGTTCATATTTGGTTGATTAAAAATATAATGACAAATATTCATTGACCTTTTTCTTTCCTTTAAAAATCGGCACAAACTTTCAGGACAACCCAATATATATTTCTTTACTACTCACAAGGGGCTAAACACAGAGGGGACAAACAAGGACAGACAAACGGATTAAGTCGATTACATCGACCCCAGTGCATAACTGGTACTTAATTTATCGACCCCGAAAGGATGAAAGGCAAAGTCGACCTCGGCGGAATTTGAACTCGGAACGTAATGACAGATGAAATACGGCTACGCATTTCGCCTGGTGCGCTAACGTTTCTGCCAGCTCGGCGCCTATTGGACAACCCAGTATATATTGTGTTTCCTTCCAGGTGCTGCTCTAAGCATTTTTTTTCTTTCCCCTAACCCCAGTTAATTTTCCTTTAAATCAGTTTCTGTGGTCTAAAATAAAGAAAGACAGACTGAGCAGTATAATCCCTGATAAACAAAATAACTAGATGACCTGGAATGCCTTTGATTCATAGGTCTGCTTGATAAGACTAATCTAGGACTAAACAGCAACAACACCCTAGCAAAATTAAATTTTGTAGTCTCCAAGTTGATTATATTTTATGTGAAAGTAGACTGCTGCTGTAACTGTTGTTATTGCTATTGCAGCTTTTGTTGATTTTGGTATTGGTGCTGTTAAATTCTAGGTTAGTGCTTCTTAAGTAGAATTACAATCAAAAACAATCCTAGATGGGGCCCTCAAGAATTACATTTTTTGGTGCTGTTTACACCCAGGTAAATCTTGACTGAGCAGACATGCAAACAAAGACTAACTTCCAAATGTGACCATCATGTCTGAAGAGCTATTTCAGACAATGTTATTTATTGAATGCATATTTTTCTCTCTCACTCTCTCTCTTTATTTTCTATAAGATGGTTAGCTGTGATTTGAAAGAGATTTAGCTACTATTTATAGCAGTATGACTGACAGTATTGAGATTTCTTCAATAGTTCATGGAAGTAGAGACTTCTTCATTAGCTCATGAAAGTAGGTTGATATTAAAAGCAATGATGTAATTAAAGCTAAAATAAAACTAGTATTAATCAAAGTGATAGTGAAATATTATTTTTTCATTTATTCAAAAGTGCTTTAGGTGATAGTGGGTGGCTTGTCATTTTATATTACTTGTTTACTTTGTTCATAATGTTATTCAAAAGAGAGCTAGTATTAATGAGTCTTTACAAAGCCACCAATATAGGCGTAGCTTGCTTACAAACCACATGGTTCCAGGTTCAGTCCCACTGTGTGGCACCTTCGGCAAGTATCTTCTACTATAGCCTCAGGCTGACCAAAGCCTTGTGAGTGGATTTGGTAGACAGAAACTGAAAGAAGCCCGTTGTAATTACGTATATATATATATGTATGTGTGTGTCTATGTTTTTCACCCCCAACATCGCTTGACAACTGAGGCTGGTGTGTTTACGTCCCCATAACTTAGCGGATCAGCAAAAGACACTGATAGAAAAGTACTAGGCTTACAAAGAATAAGTCCTGGGGTCGATTTTCTCAACTAAAGGCGGTGCTCCAGCATGGCCGCAATTACATGACTGAAACAAGTAAAAGAGTAGAGAGAAATAGTAAAGAGTAATACTAATAGTGGTGGTGTTGGTGGGGGAGAGGTGATATCCTCAAACAGGAGACCTGGCCTTAATCCTTTTGCATTTAAACTGGCCATATCAGGCCCAAAATATCATATCTGTTTTATGTTCAGACTGACCAAATCTGGTATCTCATGCCTACCCTACCATGTCATTCAAAAAATAGTCACATCAATGAAATCTCAAAGCTACAAGATAATGCATCATTAATTCAAAACAATATGAATACATAAGCATTACATTTAATCAAATAATCTGAATGCTAAAGAGTTAACGCTTCCAATAGAGCAGCCTCAACTAACGATACCCAAAATGCTGTACAGATGTTAAATTGGGCCTGCAGAATTGCTGAGGTGATAGAGTGAGGGAGAAGTCCACACTTGGTGATGCTTTTATAAGGGTGTCACTTTTGGGTCTGCTGTACAAGCCTGTATAAGTTTATACTCTGGCGCAGGTGGATGGGTGGTTGAGAGGCATACCCAAGAACTACTTTGAGGGGCACTCTAGCTGCACCACTCATGTGGGTGATGGATTAAGTCTGTTGTGCAAATAAGCCATGGCAAGATTTGAACACAGAACACACGGTACCAGAATAAATACTGCACTGCATTTTACTGGATGCTTGAGCTCCACATCAGCACCAGTTCAGCAAATCTCATATCAGAAACATTCCTACCATGCCCATACTGTCTTTATGTTCCCAGACATATAGTACTTCAGGTTACATAAAGAAAGGTAGGACTCATTGGATTAAGATGATAGTGTGTTATTTGAGGGAAATTGAGTGCTATTTCTAGCAGACTGAGCAGCCATATAGAGGCTGCCTCGGTGGCTTGTTCTAAATCACTTTTCTTTGTATTGATAAAGTGGCAATGCGTTTGATTTAAAAAATTCCTAAATCATTTGTTATATGAATTTAAAAAAAAAAAGATTAAAATTAAAACCTAGCTAGAAAAATGTAATTTAATAACATCTAATGTATTTTGTGGGGTGGTGGCAGCAGTAACTCTTTAATGCCAATCAATATCAAAATTTCCTGGAACCAAAGAAAATGTAATCATATCATCGCAGTGAGAAAAGGAAGCAATGTAATAGCTGTTCTCGGCTTTAAATTTCAGGAAGTAACCTCAATATTTATAAGATTTGGCCTGATAATCTGTCTTAATAAATAATGCAAAAGTGCTAATACTTGTATAAAAATAGAATTAAAAAGAAACATAGTTTTGAGAAAAGTCAGTAACAGAGGACAGGGAGAAAGAAACAGAATCGTATGAGCATAAAAAGCTATATTTTCCTAAAACAACATAACTGAAAACACGAGTAAATCTAGAAAACCAGACATTGCTAATAATATATAGAACCACTAAGGTGAATTTGACCTTTCTGCAAACAAAAGAGTGGGAATCTAGCTCATCGGCATCCTTTCTAAGAATAGATATATGTTGATAAAGAACTGTGGACTTACTGATAACAGACAGAAAAATGCTGCAAATAACCAATCTTTAGAGAAGAACACATCTTAAGAGCATCTTTATTAAACTTTGTCATCCTTAAATGAATACTGTACTGTACTGCTCATTGAACCATAAAGTTGTTGCTGTAAATGAATAATGATATATTTCCATTTTCAAGAATATCTTGAGATGGATTGTAAAAGGTAGGTGCTGAATACTTATTTCTTTACTACCCACAAGGGGCTTAACACAGAGAGGACAAACAATGACAGACAAACGGATTAAGTCGATTATATCGACCCCAGTGCATACCTGGTACTTATTTAATCGACCCCGAAAGGATGAAAGGCAAAGTCGACCTCGGCGGAATTTGAACTCAGAATGTAGCAGCAGACGAAGTACGGATGCGCATTTCGCCCGGCGTGCTAACAATTCTGCCATGTCGCCGCCTGAATACTATTTTATCCTACCCATCCAGTTAGCTATAACATTTTAGCATTCGTGGCTGTGTGGTAAGTAGCTTGCTTACCAACCACATGGTTCCGGGTTCAGTCCCACTGTGTGGCACCTTGGGCAAGTGTCTTCTACTATAGCCTTGGGCCAACCAAAGCCTTGTGAGTGGATGTGGTATATATATGTGTGTATGTATGTGTTTGTGTGTCTGTGTTTGTCCCCACCACCAACATCGCTTGACAACCGATGTTGGTGTGTTTACATCCCCGTATCTTAGCGGTTTGGCAAAAGTGACTGATAGAATAAGTACTAGGCTTACAAAGAATAAGTCCTGGGGTCGATTTGCTCGACTAAAGGCGGTGCTCCAGCTTGGCCACAGTCAAATGACTGAAACAAGTAAAAAGAGTAAACTGGTCATATCCAGCCCAAATATTCTATCTGATTTACATTCAAACCAGCCAGATCTGGTCTCTCACACCTATCCTGCACTGTTATTTTTAAAATAAACATCATTGAAATATTGACGTTATGAGACAATGCATGATTAATTTTAAAAATGTGAATGAATAAGCATTAGATTTAATAGAGTAATCTAAATGCTAAAGAGTTAAGCCTTTCCTTGAAGTATGGCGTATCCATTTACTACAGCAACCAGGCATTTAAGATCTACACTGTTTTGGTTAACTGGTGTCTACTCTCTGTGTCTACAGTTTCTACAAAATCTATTGAACTTACCAGCTCTATTGATATGAATTTACTCTGAAAAATCAATCACAGTATTAGCTTCAGTTTAGCTGAATTTTAGATTGTATTCACTATAAATAGCTGTGTGCTACTAATATTTCTATGGACAAACGAGGGGTGTTCTTTCTCTGATAAAGATCTAAGAAGACTAGAAACTGATCATATTGATTTTCTTTCCATTAGAGAGATACAGCCTGCAGTGTAAACACTTCTCTTTACTCTTTACTCTTTTACTTCTTTCAGTCATTTGACTGCGGCCATGCTGGAGCACTGCCTTTAATCGAGCAACTCGACCTCGGGACTTATTCTTTTGTAAGCCCAGTACTCATTCTATTGGTCTCTTTTGCCGAACCGCTAAGTAACGGGGACATAAACACACCAGCATCGGTTGTCAAGCAATGCTAGGGAGACAAACACAGACACACAAACACACGCACGCATATATCATCATCATCATCATCATCATTTAGCGTCCGTTCTCCATGCTAGCATGGGTTGGACGTTTCAACCGGGGTCTGTGAAGCCGGAAGGCTTCCTCAGGCCCAGTCAGATCTGGCAGTGTTTCTACGGCTGGATGCCCTTCCTAACGCCAACCACTCCGTGAGTGTAGTGGGTGCTTTTTACGTACCACCCACACAGGTGCCAGACGGAGCTGGCAAACGGCCACGAACGGATGGTGCCTTTACGTGCCACCGGCACGGGGGCCAGGCGAGGCTGGCAACGGACACGAGCGGATGATGCTTTTACGTTAGGAAAATAAAAATAAGAAATAAGTGGAAATTTTACTAGTGAGTGCGTTACAATATAAGGCACAAAACGAAAATGACCCTTCCCCGACACAAAGAACAAAAACAAAAAGCTTTTGTGGTGAAACCCCAAACCATTTCCATTTATATATATATATATATATATATATATACGATGGGCTTCTTTCAGTTTCCATCTACCAAATCCACTCACAAGGCTTTGGTCGGCCCGAGGCTTTCCCAATAAAGCTTAGATTTATACGTTTATTATTAAAGGTATGACTTACATTTCAAATTACCTCAAAACTGTATTTACTAATGCACACACACATATATATGGAGAGAGAGAGAGAGAGAGAAAGAGACAGAGAGAGAGAGAGAGAGAGAAAGTGAGCTCCCCACCATCATCATAGTTCTATGTTTATTTTCCATACTGGCATGAGATGGAGGGTTATCATGGTTTGAATTGTCTCTTATTCAAAGTTACTGTTTTCTTACACACACACAAAATACCAGTATGATATTTCTAGATTGCACTTTTAAATTCCATTCAAGCATCTTCCTCCTTATATAAAAGATACAGTCCAATGTATTTTTCGATTGTATTCCTACTCTATAACCTACATTTTTATCTCCTTCACCTACCTACCTCTTCATTATATATATATATATATATGATGTATATGTGTGTATGAATGTGTGTACATTAATTATGTTATAAACATACATTTATCTTCAGGTAATAGATATTATGTTTCTATGGATTGAAAGGATTCAAGCAAGTACAAAACAATCACCAATTGTCGTTTAACATTATCCTTGTTTCACATTGTAATGGTGAGAATCACTATAAATGTTACCAAGTCGCATCATCTTTGTTTTAAGCAAAAAGTTAAAAATAACATATCCCTCTCCATCTTTTCCTTTCTATACATTTATGAAAAATATTGATGGATACAAAAGTTATTAAATGTTTGCAATAAGAGGACAGGAATTGCTGCTTGGTTAAGAAATTCACTCTGCGAATATGTGGTTCTTTGTTTGAACCACTGTGTAGCACTTTTGGTAATTGTAATTGTATTCTGTTACAGATTTTACTTCACCAAAGTCTTATATATATGATCTGTACAGAAGCCCATCAGAAGGACAAGTTTAACAGCACCACTTTGTTCATCGAAGCCTTTAAACTTTAGCACACTTTTGGTGCATAATGTTGTCATATGAGTTTTCTCCCCTGTAGTAATAGGGCAGTGGCGGAGGAAACAATTCTATGTGCTAAATGTTAATGGAGTTGACTCTGTTGTGAGCATTTGAGCCAGGTCTCTGACTTAAAAACACTTTTGGTTTGAGGACACCATCTGCTTTCCTTTAAGTTTTAGAAGCTCTGTAAAAATGCATGGGTACTGCCTTGTCTCTGGATTTAGAGATAAAAACAATTGGACCACATCTTTTACTTATTTGGGCTTAACCATAAAACATTCTAAACATAAATCAATTCAATAGAGGTTATACATCTGGCATATCCCAGAGGTGTAACCAGTCCACTTATGCGTACCTTTCCTTCATTGGACACTAAACTCTGCTTGCGAAGACCTGTTCAGGCAAGTGAAAATCGAAATCAAATTCGATGACTGGCATCCATACTAGTGGAGTGCTAAGAGCACCATCGGAGCATGATCATCACCAGAGCGGCTAACTGGCTTCCGTGCCGGTGGCGCATAAAAAGCACCATTTGAATGTGATTGTTACCAGTGTCACCTTAATGGCACTTGTGCCGGTGGCACGTGAAAAAACATTTGAACGAGGTTGTTGCCAGTGCCGCTGGACTGGCTCCTCACCATTTGAACGTGGCCATTGCCAGTACTGCCTGACTGGCCCTCATGCTGGTGGCACGTAAAAGCACCCACTACACTCTCGGAGTGGTTGGCATTAGGAGGGGCATCCAGCTGTAGAAACTCTATGAGATCAAGATTGAAGCTTGGTGCAGCCATCTGGTTCGCCAGTCCTCAGTCAAATCGTCCAACCTATGCTAGCATGGAAAGCGGACGTATGATGATGATGTTCCTGTATGTAAAACAAGATCTCCTTGAAGTAACAGTCAAATTCTCTTTCTCTTTTCTCTTTTACTTGTTTCAGTCATTTGACTGTGGCCATGCTGGAGCACCGCCTTTAATCGAGCAACTCGACCCCGGGACTTATTCTTTTGTAAGCCCAGTACTTATTCTATCGGTCTCTTTTGCTGAACCGCTAAGTAATGGGGACATAAACACATCAGCATCGGTTGTCAAGCAATGCTAGGGGGACAAACACAGACACACAAACACACACACGCACACACATATATATAAATATATACGACGGGCTTCTTTCAGTTTCTGTCTACCAAATCCACTCACAAGGCTTTGGTGGGCCTGAGGCTATAGTAGAAGACACTTGCCCAAGGTGCCACGCAGTGGGACTGAACCCGGAACCATGTGGTTGGTAAACAAGCTACTTACCACACAGCCACTCCTTCCTTAAATATCACAATGTATTCTTAAAAGTAGCTGAACACATTGCATAATGCAACCCTAGAAAGGCAGAATGGACATGCTTGTAATTCTCTTTTATCACAAGTCTGCTTGATTTAGACTGATCTGGTGCTAAATAACAACAGTTGAGCAAAAATCAGGTCTGGCTGCTCAGCAGCACTAGTTTATTATAGCTAATTTTCATTAAGCAACAATTAACATGTAGGTATTGGGTTGGTTGTGGGGTAAGAAGTTTGCTTCCCAACCACAAGGCTACAGGTTCAGTCTTATTGTGCAGCACCTGGGAAAATGTTTTTTTTTACTATGGCCTTAAGCCAACGAAAGCCTTGTGAGTGGATTTGAAAGATGGAAACTGAAAGAAGACCATTGTGTGTGTGTGTTTGTGTGTGTGTGATTGTGTATTTGTGATTGTGTGTGTGTGTGATTGTGTGTGTATGATTGTGTGTGTGTGTGTGTGTGTGTGTGTGTGTTCCCCATCCAGCTTGATAACCAGCGTTAGTGCACTTATGTTCCAGTGACATTAGTGGTTCAGCAAAAGAGATTGATAGAATAAGTACTTGTAAAACACTGTAAAAAGATTCCGAATATTGAAGGTGATCGATCCTTGGTAATGTTGCAAATATGTGAAAATGGTTTTATTTCTTTTATCTTGTTTCAGTTATTAGAGTGTGGCCATACTTAGCACTACCTTGAAGAACTTTAGCCGACTGAATCAAATCCAGTTCTTGTTTTTATTTTTCTTAAGCCTAGTACTTATTCTATCAATCTCTTTTGCTGAACCACTAATGTCACTGGAACATAAGTGCACTAACACTGGTTATCAAGCTGGATGGGGAACACACACACACATATATATATATATATATATATATACATATACAATATCACATGAAAGTCATTGTGCCATGGACAGTGATATTTACTAACATTTCCCTGTCAATAAATTATCTCCTAGCTCTGCTCTTTCAAATATTAAGGGAATATAACTTAACTGAGAAACAGGTAAAAGTTAGTGAAGGAAAGCAAGTTACTGTAAAGGCAATGTCCCAAAAAAATGCTAGAACAAATGAGCATTGTAATATTATATAACACACACGCACACATATATGTGATTATGATATACAACCAGGTTCCAATGCAGTTGTCATTTAACACAAGGCATTCCACTCACAAGACATTAATCAGTCTGAGACAATAGCAGATGACACTTGCTTAAGGTGTGCCACACAGCAAAATAGAACTTGGATCTACACAGTTACAAAGCAAATTCCATATTCACACAAATATACCTATTTCTTTACTACCCTCAAGGGGCTAAACACAGAGGGGACAAACAAGGACAGACAAATGGATTAAGTCGATTGCATCGATCCCAGTGTGTAACTGGTACTTAGTTAATCGACCCCGAAAGGATGAAAGGCATAGTCAACCTCAGCAGAATTCGAACTCAGAACGTAACAGCAGACGAAATACCACTAAGCATTTCGCCCAGCGTGCTAATGTTTCTGCCAGCTTGCCGCCTTCACACAAACATAACTGCTTCTTATAAATGTCAACATGTACTTAAGCTTCTTGCTAGAAAATCGTTCATATTCATTGCATTACTTCTCCCTATATCTTTGGCCCACTTGCGAGATACTATACATGATAGTATCTTGTAATTTTAAAACAATTCCCTTTGAAGACATAGCTTAACTCATTTGACTGATAAATACAACTTGTACTAACTTGTATATAACTTTCTCAATATAACCACTAATGACACACATGAATGTTAGTGCAGCCTTTTGTAATTCAACAAATGCTTGTAAATGCCTGAGTAGATAAGGTAAGTTACGTAATATCTATTTTACATTGTAATTGGTGAACAATAGCTTCCTTTGTTACAGGTTTCCCGTATCTCAATCACTGGTTTATTGAATTTCCAGTGATGAGAATGACAAGGTAGTGCATAGCATGATACAAAGACCTTCATTCATGAAGTCTTGTTTGTTTTTCTTGTTAGTGAAAGTGTTGGTATATTTTTTGAGGCTATGTGGGAGCAAACCCGTAATTACATGATTGTGAGGTGAATTCCTTTTAAACACAACCATACCTGCACCTATACTTACTGTAATTATAGTTGTTATTTCTTTACTGCCCACAAGGGGCTACACATAGAGGGGACAAACAATGATAGACAAACAGATTAAGTTGATTATATCGACCCCAGTGTGTGACTGGTACTTATTTAATTGACCCCGAAAGGATGAAAGGCAAAGTCGACCTCAGCGGAATTTGAACTCAGAATGTAGCGGCAGACAAAATACCACTAAGCATTTCACCCGGCGTGCTAACGTTTCTGCCAGCTCGCCACCTTAAAGATAATAAGCTGTTGTTGGTGTTTAGCCTTCAGTCAGCTCTGATCAAATAGATTATGATCAAAGATATTCCAGCTATGACCATACTTTTTTTTCCTTGGCATAACATATCTTGAACTATATTACCAATGTTTCCTTCCTTATCTATGTTAGGATTTGAAAAAAATTGACTGCTATTTCTAGTTGATCTGTCAGAAATTTGGAGGCCGTTTCATTGGTTTGATTTCATCTTCATGCAGTAGAAATTAGAGGTAGAACATACAAGAACTAATGGAAACTTCACTTTAAGTAAAGAAAAACAAAATTTCACATTTATTTTACAAAAATCTTTTGATTTTAAAAATTCCAATATAGATTCTTTTTCTTTTAATTATTGGTTAATGCTATTATTGGTGAATTGGAAGAATAATAAGAGTTTAAGACAAAAATGCCTTGCAGTATTTCTTTTAGTTCTTTGAATGTTCAAATGTCAATGCCAGTGTCATGGAGTATTTCACCAATAATCCAGTTAAGATTCTTGAATCTGGTTTGGTCTTGAACTCAAGGTGAATAGGAAATGAAACAAAGTTAGTAACAGCATAGCCAGTTTCATCCTTAAATGAACTGAGAGAAAGATTCCTTTGAAATGTCAGAAGTGGCAAATATATGCATCACTTTCACTGTGCTTTGCTTCAGTTTTGATTTGAGTAGATTACCACAACTTCCTTGCATCTTCTTGTGGAAAGGATGCAATCTACTGATAATGCCAACGACCGTTAGCACGCCGGGTGAAATGCTTAGCAGTATTTCGTCTGCTACTACGTTCTGAGTTCAAATTCCGTCGAGGTCGACTTTGCCGTTCATCATTTCAGGGTCGATTAAATAAGTACCAGTTATGCACTGGAGTCGATGTAATCGACTTAATCCATTTGTCTGTCCTTGTTTGTCCCCTCTGTGTTTAGTCCCTTGTGGGTAGTAAAGAAATAGATAATGCCAATGACCTGCTGCAGACAGGTTCTGGAACTAATCCTGAGTCAAGCAAAGATCAAGACTCACCATCTGGCCTCTGAATTACTGTCAGGTGCCCACAGCACCCTACTAGACTAGCAATGCAGTCAACTGAACTTCCACATTGGCATTCTATACAGGTTTCATGGTGGGATGTGAGAGGATGTTATTGAGGAAAATCGGGCTGACCCATTCCAGACACGTTGCATCATAGATGCTTTGGAAAACTTCTTGCAATCTCTGTTTTAGCAATGATAGGAAGAGGAAGCATTCTAGTTCCAGATAAATTCTGTTGGAACAGAAGTGCTTTCACCTAGTATATTGGTTCAAAAGTGGACAGAAATGGCAAGCATGCATGGATCATACGAATAGGTTTACTTTCAGTTTGTGATAATGCACCAGAGAATAAAGCTGAATCAAAGCACTTATCTTTGGGAGTAAGGGTAAACCTGGATCCAAAAGGTTCCCTAAGTAAATCTAGTTGGTGGTCAGCATCTTGGGAATTTCTCACATGTATTACATATAGTGTGAAGGCACATGGCTCAGTGGTTAGAATGTCACACAATCATGAGGTTGTGAGTTCAATTTCTGGACTGGGCTGTGTGTTGGTTCTTGTGCAAGACACTTTATTTGATGTTGCTCCAGTTTACTCAGCTACAGAAAAGAACTGAAATGCCACTGGTACCAAGCTGTATTGGCCTTTGCCTTTCCCTTGGATAACATCAGTAATGTGGAGAGGGAGGCTGGTATGCATGGGCAACTGCTGGTCGTCCATAAACAATCTTGCTTGGACTTGTACCTTAAAGGGGGAACTTTCTTGGTGCAATCCCATGGTCATTTATGACTGAAGTGGGGGGGGCGGTCTTTACCATTTACTACATACACTGTCTGTCTTTTTTCATTTCTCTTGCCTTTAATGTAACTACCCTCAACATTTTGTAACCTGTTCAGTGATGTTCCATCATCCAACACCTTTGTGGCAATTATAAAGTCAAGGTTATCATTACTATTATTATAATTGTTATTTAGGTGAAGAATTGGCAGAATCGTCATTGTGTGAGACAGAATGTTTGGTGGCATTTGTTCCGGCTTCTTACATTCTGAGTTCATTTTCCATCCTTATAGGATTGATAAAATAAGTACCTTCTGAGTACTAAGGTTGATGCAATCAACATTCCTGTGCCCTTGTAGTAGTTATTATTTGTATTATTATGTTAAGGTGACAAACTGGCAGAATTGTCAGTGTGCTGAACAAGATGCTTAGCAGCACTTCCTCCATCTTTATGTCCTGAGTTCATATTCTACCAAGGCTGACTTTGCCTCTCATCCTTTTGGGGTCGATAAAATAAGGACCTGTTGAACACTGGGGTTGATACAAATGATTAATCCCCTGTCCCGAAATTACTGGCATTGTGCCAAAATTCAGAAGAAATCATTATTATTATTATAATTATTATTATTATTATTATTATTGTTATTATCATTATCATTTATCTTCATCATCATGACAGTGAACATCATAAAAGTTGATTTATTCTCATTTTATTTCCCATTTGTTCTAAATTTATTAAATTAATATTCCATTTTATGATTGTAATGAGTTTTCCTGGTTTAGACTGTTAATTACATGCCTCTATCTCATATATGAAATATTTAACTTACATGACCTTCTTTCATTATGATATTCAACCACTTCCATTATATTTATTTATTTATTTCGTTATTTATTCTATTTATTCTATCAACAGTCATGAGTTTCACACCATTTTTTTTTTCTAGCTCTTCAAGAGATTTTATAAGATAAGTTAGTTATCTAGTTCAGGAAAGTTGCCATAGAAAATGGACATATATATATATATATATATATAGTTATATAGATGTGTATATCAAACTTTTAATTATTTCAATTTGTCTTATTTTAGAAGCTGCCATGCTGAATCTATTGTTTCTAGAGATTTTAGCTTCTAATAAGAAAACAGTAAAATTTACGGATGTCGATCATTTGATATTATATATATCCAATCCTAATTATAGCTTTCTATTGCAGAAAGAAAAAAAAAATTTATTCAAAAGCAGTAGTGTTGCAAAATCAAAGTGCCAGACAAATTATTTTCCTTTTATATTCTGAGTTCAAAATCTCACTGAGATGAGGTTTACATTTCAACTTCCCAGGGTTGGTAAAATGAGTATCAGTCAAAACAATTTGGGTTGATTTATACTGTCTACTGCATCCTATATTTAAATGGGATTATAATAACTTGTGTGGAGGCACATGGCCTAGTGGTTAGAGCAGCGGACTCACAGTCGAGGGATCGTGGGTTCGAATCTCAGACCGGGCGATGTGTGTGTTTATGAGCGAAACACCTAAGCTCCACGTGGCTCTGGCAGAAAGTAATGGTGAACTTCTGCCGACTCTTTTGCCACAACTTTCTCTCACTCTTTTCTCCTACATCTTACAGTTCACCTGCGACGGACCGGCATCCCACCCAGGTGGGGAAACTATATGCCAAGGAAACTGGGAAACCATCCCTATGAGCCAGGCATGGCTTGAGAAGGAACAAGCAATAACAATCATAACTTGTGAAGATGCATGGTTTGGTGGTTTGAATGTCTGGCTTACAATCATGAGGTAGTGAGTTCGATTCCCAGACCAGGTTGTGTATCATGTTCTTGAGCAAAATACTTTATTTCACATTGCTCCAGTTAACTCAGCTGTAGAAATGAGTTGCAATGTCACTGGTGCCGAACTGTATTGACCTTTGTCTTTCCCTTGGATAACGTTGGTGGTATGGAGAGGGGAGGCTGGTATGCATGGGTGACTGCTGCTCTTCCATAAACAACCTTGCCTGGACTTGTGCCTCATTAGTATTAGCAGCCTTCTTTTTTTAAAGTTATCTAGAAAAAGTTAGACAGTGCTCATTACCTTTAAAGTCCCTCCCAGACTAGAGCAGTTGATATTAACGTTGTGCTTCTTTGCTGATCAACAGTTACAAGACGATGTTGATAGATTTTCTTTTACTATCTGAAAAAAGTTTGGTAGTTCTTATCACCTGAGAAGTTCCTCTCTGACTGTTACTTTGATGGAGTTAATGTTCACTTTGAGTTTCTGCAAGTCAATAACTATAGAGAAAGCACTGATAGCAAGGGAAACCTAGAATTGTGTCTCTGGAAAAAATAGCTAGGCAAAGTCTTTTCATCAAAGATC
This sequence comes from Octopus sinensis, assembly GCF_006345805.1. Taxonomy (NCBI): domain Eukaryota; kingdom Metazoa; phylum Mollusca; class Cephalopoda; order Octopoda; family Octopodidae; genus Octopus; species Octopus sinensis. Next base: position 49,765,209 of record NC_042999.1, on the reverse strand, counting down.
TGGGG